>NC_134122.1:51267500-51611250 GCF_040939455.1 Microcebus murinus | reverse complement strand
CCTCAGTTTCTTCATCTTTATTTATTTTTTTTTTATTTATTTTTTTTTTTTTTTGAGACAGAGTCTCGCTTTGTTGTCCAGGCTAGAGTGAGTGCCGTGGCGTCAGCCTAGCTCACAGCAACCTCAAACTCCTGGGCTTGAGTGATCCTTCTGCCTCAGCCTCCCGAGTAGCTGGGACTACAGGCATGCGCCACCATGCCCGGCTAATTTTTTATATATATATCAGTTGGCCAATTAATTTCTTTCTATTTATAGTAGAGACGGGGTCTCGCTCTTGCTCAGGCTGGTTTTGAACTCCTGAGCTTGAGCAATCCGCCCGCCTCGGCCTCCCAAGAGCTAGGATTACAGGCGTGAGCCACAGCGCCCGGCCTCTTCATCTTTAAAATGAGGGCAACCATTGTACCCACCTGATAGGGTTGCTGTGAAAATCTGCTAATTCAGTCCTCAGCTGTAGTAAACATGCAGTTCTTTCATTTATGCATTCAAAAAACTTTTATAAAGCAACTTAATATATTCTAGGCCCTGTTAAAAGCACAGGGTTATGGGAGTGAACAAAACAGAAATCCCAGCATGCATGGAGCTTACTTCCTCATAATAAATATTAATGATAATGAAATGTATTTAGGGGACATGGGACCTCTCCTGCTGATGCATTTTCTCTCTTGGCTCAAAGGGTTCCTGGGAGTACAGTGTGAAAATCATTGCACTAGACCAGGCATCCAGGACATTTTTCAGAGCTGGAGCAGAAGAAAATTGGAATTATATGAGAGTATTTAACTTTTCCATTACTGAAACAAACTGTTCCAGAAACAACAGGTAGAAGAGAAGGATGATTCCTACATTTGGGGGTCCAGTTTGAAAAGATAATTAGTGAGTTGTCTGCTTTTCCTTCCTCAGCCGTTTTGAATGCTTGCAGCTGTGCGTCTTACTTTGCATCTTATGCAAGCTGATATTTTAGGGTGAAAGGGTGAGAAGGAAATTTAGATCCAAAGTGCTGACAAGATAAAATGCATTCTCTAAAGACTCATTCCTCTTAAAATTGAAGTTATAACCCACATACCTTTTCATAGCAGGCTGACATGGGGGAAGTTAGAAAGCTTAAGAAAATTGTTTGGTTGAAAATTGTGTTCCTAGGAATCCGGGTTGACTGTGTTCGTGTGAGAAGAGTGAGCATGTGCAGCTCCGCTGAGAAGGGTCCAGGGAAAGGCCTTTGGTGCCTGAGAGAGAAGTGAGAGCAGATAATGAACTCTATTTTGTGATTCTCTTCAGGTCTTTTTTAGATACTCACAAATACTTGAACCTTATCTAATTCTGCCTTCCCTGGGTAATTTTCAAAGACATCGTGGTAGAATTTCTACAAATTGAGTTGACTTGGGGATAGGAGTGAAGGAGGGAGGAGGTTAGTTAGATTTTTAAAAATTCATTGCCATTTTAAGGGGCTAAATATTATACAGGAGACCTTTGGCATTCCCATGGAATAGGTCACAAGACAAGTTATGAATTTCCAAATGTAAAACTGCCTATGTAATTCTTCCTTTCCTTCTCCCTGAAAAATGTAAGTTATAACTGAAAAAGTTAAGTAATTCAGATATGTAATCATTCTATAAATTCAGGATCAAAGTAGTTCATGAAGCTAACTTATACCCATTCTTTGGATTGATTCATTTCTAACACCAGGACTTTCAGTTGATTTTCATATCAGGACCATTTGCAGCAGAAAAAAGATTGTTGTCACTTTAAGAAAGTATCTGCTTTCATAACACAGAGCCAAGAATAACAGATGCATGTGAATCACAGTCATTAGGTAATGGACCTTTTCCTGTGGACATCAACCTATGACAAGGAGGATTCAAACAAAACATTGTCTCAATAAAATAGCACATTATTATATATCATCAACCTTCATCATTAAGCAAAGTCAAATATGCGAGTGTTAAGTCCATGAATGCTAAATGTCTGCTGCAGTTCAGCTGATTAAATTTTGTAAGTCAATACCAATTTCCCTTTGGACTCAGATTTTACCTTATTTTATTTTATTAATATGTTTTTCAAAAAAGTTATCCTGTCCAGTGGACTCAAATAAAATAAATTTTACTCAGTTTTTTGGTACATGTTGTACTTTATTGTTTAGAGAAAGGAGCCATTACACAGGGAAGGCGGCATTGGTCTAAGATGAACTGGCAGAGGACTTTAGACACGAGTGTGTTGTGTGAGAACACAGTGAACAATGGGAAAAGGAACAAGGCACTTTTTAAAGATACTGACAAATACTTGTACCTTATCTAATTCTCGTTGGAATGCATTTTAGAGATACCTAGAGGGTCGCCTGTCTCCAGTCCTCCCTTCACCCTTCATTTTATAAATAGGGCAACTGAAATGAAATGACTTACCTCCCAGATGTCACACAACAGAGTCACCAGAACCCAGGTTTTCTGACTGTCATATCTGTGTCATTATCATTGCACCACACTGGCTTCTGAAATGGTGGCTCGTCTTCGTCAGAAAACTTTGATCTGGAGCAGTCTGGAATCATGGAATAACAGAGTGAGAGAGGCTGTTTTAGCTCATCTAGTGCTATTCCTCATTTAGCGTTAAGAGTTCCTTAACACTCCTAATGGGTTGTCATCTAGCCTCTCTCTCAACTCTGGCTCATGAGATAGCCCAGCCTGTATTCAAAGACTTTTTGAATGGCGATCACAGATGTGATACCTTGTGATTTCTGTCCATTAGTCCCAGTTCTTTTCTTTAGGGCCATGAGCACCTATGATGTGTCAGTCACTGTGCTGTATATGTTAGGGATATGTGTCATTCCTCCCTTTCAGGAATAACTGTAATTAGTAGTTAGGAAAACAGACAAGTAAATCAGCAATTATGGTCCAGGGGGATAAATACTGCAGTAGGGATTTGTACTTTGTTGAGGAAGAGAAGGACCTCAATCAGACTGGAGGAGGAAGAAAAGCTTCCTGAAGGAGGTGGCCCTTGAGCTGAATTTTGGAGTAGGAGATAGATGAAACAAGGGAAAGCGCATTTCACACAAAGAAAAGAGCCTCTGGAAAGGCACAAAATCATTCATCAGTGCAGCACTTTTGAGAATAGTATGGTATTCTGCAGGGCTGGAATAAGGGAGATTTATGGCAAGCGGTGGGAGAAAAGGTGAGGAAAGGACGCAAGAGCCAGATTGAGAAGGGCCTTGGTTGATAAGCAGTCTGCCTCGGTATGATTGCTTTGTCAGAATATTATTTTATAGCCTTCATTCCTCTTAAGATGCCTCAAATCTAACTTGCCTTGCTTTGAAACATGAGGAATAAGAAAAACCTGGAGTCAATTTCTGGCATCACTATTAAGCCTCTCTGAGCCTTAGTCCTCTCATCTGTGAAACGAGGGTGATAGTAACTTCTCCCAACTTTTGCAGTGATGCGACAATGTGTACAGGCACCTCATATAGTGCCTGGCTCAGAGCAGCTCTCAAAACCTGCTTGTTTTCCTTTTCTTCCCTTCTCTTCTCTGTAATAATTCCATCTTGAGTCCCTACCTTGGTTGCTATAAGCTCTAACATTAGACTAACGTTTTCTTGCAAGAATCTTGTCATTTTGAACCTAACCACACAATCCTGCATTTTGAGTGAAATTAAGTCCAAAGCACGGGTTTCCTTGGTTACTTCCTAAGGCTTAAGAGAGAAAATAATTAGGAAGGTAAGTTATGACTTTTCCAGATACGCTGCTTTTAGCAGGCTAACTAGGTGAGTTAGATGATAAAGATCCTTGGAAGAGAAAGTAGACAAAAAGGTCAGGAAAGCTATTTGATTTGATTGACGTATGTGGAGGAGGCAGCATTGATATGACAGATATATTTTGTTTGAAGAAGAGTTTTGAGCCTATTCAAGTTTAGAAGAAATATATCTGAAGCACAGGGTGTGCATTAGTCAAAGCAGATGTAAGAAATACAGCAACACTAGGAAAAATCGAGAGTGCGGAAAAAAGAGTTATTAGTAGTGAAATCATAGCTCAAATGAAAAAGGAAAAGGCCTATTGAGAGAAAAGTTGAAGTTAAATTAAAGAGTGAGGAATGGGCATTCTTTAATTTCCTCCGAGGATCCTAACCAAGAGAAGGAAGCGGAAGTGAGTTTATGGTGATGGGAAAAGGGGGAAGATTGAATTATGGAAACAGAAATGAAGGAAAGGGTGACAGGTAGGACCTGTACATCTTTTGTGTCTGAGTAATGACTTTTTCCTTCTTTCCTTTTCCTTTTTTTCCTTTTTGATTAAATAGATCTAAATTGCAATTGTGCTGGAATGATGAGATCAGAGTAAGGTGAACTGTGAATAATATTCAATTTCTTATAAAAACTTCTCTGTAGTTGACAGTGTTCTCCTTACCTCTGGATTTAATTTCTTTTAATCATTTTCTGTACCTGTTCTTTGGAAGGTGGTTGGTTAGTGCTGCAAATAAACACATACTCATTTAGTGTTGATGTAATTTGTCTTACCCTGCATCTTCACCAGTGGTGTTATCTGGGGGATTCGTTTCTATTTCAGTAGAATGAGAAATAGGCTAGTAATGTGCTGGGATGGTGATCATTTTTCTAGAGGTTTGGTTCTGTTGAAGAGCTGGCATCAAATACAAGTAGGGTAGCTCGGCTGCCTTTAAATGAGTATGCAATGTTCAAACAAAATGATGGCATAAGTGAGAGAAAATCATTGCCAACAGAATGTAATTATTGTTGGACAAAGTCAAAACTTGAGATGGGAAGGCAGGGAAAGGAAATTAAAAAGTCAATTCTTACCACCATCCCTAAATCCTTCCCAGAGTACCGTGGTGGGCTCATACCTAGGTGAGGGGAGATGAAGGAGGAGAAGGCAGGTAGAAACAGGGAGAGGGAATTAGTTTAGGGTTGGAGAGAGAGACAGTCACAGGGGAAGAAAGGAATTCTTGTGAACAACAGTGGTTTGCAGGACTTAAAAGTAAGTAGGTTTGCATTTTACCTAACCCCAGTGAGATTGGCCAATATCAAAAAAATTCCAAAACAACAAATGCTGGCAAGGATGTGGAGAGATGGGAACACTCTTCCACTGCTGTGGGACTGCAAATTAGTGCAACCTCTGTGGAAAAGAATTTGCAGATACCTCAAAGAGCTAAGAATAGAAATACCGTTTGATCCAGTGATAGCACTATTAGGCATCTACCCAAAAGAGCAAAAGACATTCTATAATAAAGACATCTGCACCCAAATGTTTATGGCAGCACAATTCACTATTGCAAAGATGTGGAAACAAGTGCCCGAGTGCTCGTTGATTCATGAGTGGATTATTAAAATTTGGTATATGTATACAATGGAATATTACTCAATTATAAGAAACAACAGTGATCTGGCACCACTTATATTTTCTTGGATTGAGCTCAAGTCCATTATCCGAAGTGAGGAGACACAGCATTGGAAGAATTGGCTCCACATGTACTCGCCATCAAATTGGCCCTGACTGATCAACACTGTGGTGCTCACATGGTGGTAGTGTTCTCCAGGGATTAGGGGGGTGGGCGGTGGGGTAAACTCACAACTAATGGACGCGGTGAGCATTGTAGAGGGGAAGGGCATGCTCTAATCCTTGCTTGGGTAAGGCAAAGACATAAAATGTAACCAAAATGTTAACCTCATAATATCCTGTAAACCTCATAATATCCTGAAATAAAAATTTAAAAAACAAAATAAAAGTAAGTAGGTGGAATTAACCCCTAACAAAATAATGCTCTGCCTGCTTAGCTTGGGGTAGTCATTCAGCATATCACAGTTGCTGTTTTTTCCCTCGCTGTGATCAGCTCAGATTATCTCCTGTCCATCCACTGCTACCCTTCGGGGCTAACGTGGTTTTGTGGATGAATGTCTCAGATGTTTGCTGAGCATCTGAGCATATGTGGGGCTCTAAGGAAGAAAAAACCACAATGAATCAGACATGTCTTTTCCCCCTCAAATTTGTTTATCTTTTAAACAAATATTTGTAGAGGGCATACTATGTGCCAGATATATCAGTAGGTGCTAGTACAGAAAATATCATGGTTTATTTATATAAGCTGATAGTGAACATTGGGTCATTTGCAGTATTTTGCATTTATTAATATTGATATGGACATTCTCCTCATAAGTGCCTTCAGCAGCACATTTCAAGAGGTTCTCTTAGCTAGTGAAAATGAATGAATTGCATGCATCGACATACGTCAATCTTAGGAACATAATGTTGAGCCAAAAAAAAAAAAAAAAACAAACCCAAAACTAGTTGCAAAATAATGAATGCAGTATATTTCCACTTGTAAGAAGCCAAAAGCATGCAATGCTAAACATATGTTTAGTTTCCCTCTTATCCATGGGGGATACATTGCAAGACCCCCAGTGGATGCCTGAAACTGCTAACCATAGGATAGTACCAAACTCTATGTATGCTGTGTGTTTTCATATGTATACATATATATAATAAAGTTTAATTTATAATTTAGGCACAGTAAGAGATTAACAATAATAACTAATAAAATAGAACAACTGTAACAATATACTATAATAAAAGTTACATGAATGTGATCTCTCTCTCTCACTCTAAATATTTTACTGCACTTAACTATTTTCAGACTGAGTTTGACCATGTGGAAAGCAAAACTGTGGATAATGGGGCACTACTGCACTACTATACATATATATGGTATAAGACTATTGTAAAAACAGGAATAAGAATTAACAATCAGGATAATGATTGCCTCTGGAAGGAAGAGAGGGAATGAGATGTGCTGGAGCACAAAGGATATTGTACTGTTTTATTAATACTTAAAGGCATCAGTAATTTCTGTTTCTTCGGTGGGTGGTAGGTGAATAGAACCCTAACATACACTATAAATATTATGATGCATATTATAACTATTATAGACACTGGATAGTTATATATTATAACTATTATAATATATATTTGTATTAAATATTGTGTTTATATTATAAATTATATTTAATTTTTTATTTAAAATGTTTTTAAAGGGAGAGATGGATCATGATCTCAATCTCAAGGAACTTATGGAAAGAAAAGATATATAAGCAAATAAATGCCACAGAGTACTCAAGAGATGTGAGTTGAAGTCCAGTTGCTTGTAGTTTAGTGGTAGAATGGACCTTTATATAATTAGCTTCAATTTAAAGCAGAATGTGCCATAGTTAATGTTTGAATAAAGTCTTATGAGAGTATAGAGAGGTAAAATTAACAGGACGTAGGACAGTTTCTTGAAGGAGGTGACATTTCAGCTGGATCTAGAGGGATGAGTAAAACTATGAGAGATACTGACAGCAAGAAAGGCATTTTTTAAAGAAGAAACTATAAATAAAGATACATAACCACGTGAGTATGGGATATGACTGAGGAATGACAAAGAAGCCAGTATAACTGAAATATTCAGTGAGTGCTGGGTGCAGTGGAAAGGTAGGATGGAGTAGACTATGGAGGGCCTTTAATGTCATACTAAAGAATTTTGTCTTTATTCTGTAACCACCAGGTAGATCTCATATTTCTTTTTTGTAAAATCAGATCTGTTCTTAAGAAAAATTTGTGTGGTGGCAGTTTAAAGAATGGATTTGGAAGAAGACAGCGGGCCAGAAAGACTGTCATGAACATAGTAGGCAAGTAACGGCAGTGGAAATGGAAAGAAAGGGCTGAATGTGAGGTCACACGGGGAGATGACCTGATCAGTTAATAAATTTGGGATGAACTACCACTTTCTTTACCTTACCCTTCTCTTACTTTTTTGCCTTAGCCTATTCCTTGCTGCCTCCTCTGTGTCATCTTGATCTGCTTCTCTGACTTGTGTGATTGCCGTGTACTGACTCAAGAAGGGAGTTACTGGCTACATTTCAGCTGGCATCTTTAAAACCCTTGTCTGGGAAGGATTAGCAGTGTTTGACCACTACAGATACTTACACCAGGGAAAATGGCATAAGGACTACGGAGAAATATGCTTTTCCTGATTACAGTGTTGATCCCTCAGGACATTGTCCAATTATTTGTGATTTAACTACATCAGTGAGTTAACATGTAAAAGTGTACGATATGCTGCATATTCGTTTCATTTCACTTAAAAGTATTACATCCATTTGCTTCTTTAATTATTTACAGAGGATTTATCAGATTAAAACAAAATTAAACAGAAAATCCTTTTAAAATTTTCAATAAAAGTAATTGCTGAACATCTTTCTGAAGTTCTGTTATGCTGTAGTAAGTACAATTTCCTAAACACATTTTAGTCTCACTGATTGTTGAACAGCCGGGCTTCGTTTGTGAGAGGAGTCCTGTGGTGGAACAGGCGAAAGAGTGGTCACAGAACATACTTGGGGAAGTGTATGTGGGGATTTTTGTTGTTGCTATGAATTTATAAAAATAAGCTAGTTTACTTGATTTGCTTTCCCCCACCTCCTCTCTTCAGAGTAAGATCTTGAAAACTATTTTCAGTTACAGATTTGGTATAGCTGGAGTCTGTTATGTCAATGTGTAGTCCAGTTTCCCAATGAAGTAAATTTAAACTATGGAAGAAGAAAAAAAAAAAGATCTTGCTTTGTTGTTTTGTGCTGATACACTGATGATAGTTTATATTCTGACCAAAGAGATCTGACTATCTTGAATTCTTCTTTGGGGATATAACACTTTACCTAAAGGTGTTTATTTTTATCACTTTCTGGGATGTTTTGGGGATTTCATGATTACATGCCTATGAAGTTCCTTTGTTTTAGATTCTTACAGCCTCCTGCTCAGCTTCTAATTGCTACCTACTCTGTTTGATAATTACCTTTCTGTTTGGAATCCAGTGTCTTACTAAAGCTAAAGATTTAGTCTTTACCTTGATATAGCATCTAGATATGTACCATATCTGCATAAGGAAAGGTAGGTTGAGTAGTTCAAAGGCTTTTGCTGGGACACAACACTCTGTACGTACTTGAGGGCATTTGGGGAGTTCATGCTCATCATTTTAGTGAGGTTTTTTTTGTTGTTGTTTGTTTTTGTTTTTATAGTTTTATGCTACAGTGCATAGCCAGTGCTATCTCTGCTTTTAGCTTAGTAAAACCTGGTCTGTCTCTATTACACTATAAAACATATTGTTAGTGCATGTTTACTTTCAGTGTTTCTTTTGCATAAAACCCCAGCCACACTAAGAGCAGGAGGCATGTGATCAACAGGAACATTTGGGAAGCTAGTGTCACAATCTTCTGAAGTTAGATTGATTAGAACAATGGTAATGGTGACACCCATCAACCAGAACGTTTACCTAGAGGCTGCCTCTTCATTCGTTTGCTTCTGAGGATCAGCTTTCTGATTTACTCGAGCTAGGTTGACAGTGGACTGAGCTGTCATCAGCCCTAGGCTCAACATTAGCCTGAGTTAAATGCAGCTCACATGGCAGTTAATGCGTTGATGGTATCTGTGATTTCTTCAGTGACTTAGGGTGCTGTGGGTAGTGGAGGCTGTAGTGAATTTTGCTGGGGATGGCAATATCAGTTGGACCATTCCTTGGGCTCTAGTGGTAGCAGTGGCAGGTTGATGCCTGACCTTTGCCCTAGGGTTGTGTACACTAGCACCACCGTTAGTAGGTCCAGGTGGGCCAATTTGTAGGCCTCCAGGTGGCTTGCTTAGATGCTGGGGGTGGCACCAGTGGTCCGGGCAGGCGGGCAGATGGGTCCTTAGGCCCCTGGGCAGCTGGTGTGGGCAATGGCAGTAGCAGCGGCAGAACTTTCTGGCTTCCAAGCACTCTGTGCTGGTGTTGGTGGTGGCTGCTATGGGCTGGGTGGGCCAGTCCCTGTGCCTGCAGGGGGTGTGGGCAAGTGGCTGCCAGCTGTGGTGGGAGTGGAAGGTTGGGTGGGCCCATCCACAGGTTCCCGGGAGCAGTGTCCAGGCACCAGTGGTGGTGGATGGGGGAGGGCAGTTCCCAGGAGCCCTAACAGCTTTCTTGGACACTGTGGTGTGTGGAGCCAGGCCAATCCTCAGGCCCCCGGTAGTGCACACGGGCACTGGCTGTGGTAGGCAAGACCAGGATGATCCCCAGGACCCTGTCAAAACATTCAGGTGGGAGCAGCAGTGGCTGCCCTGTGGCACTGCTGCTTGGGAGGGCAGGGCTGCTTTTAGTGGCAGCAGCTGTAGGCAGGTGGTGGGGAGCATGTGCATTGGTCCCAGGTGGCAGCTGCGGGTGAGGGTAGTCTTTGCTTAGACGCTTATAAATGGTTAGTGGCCCTGGTGCTGGGGGTGGCAGGGTTTCTGCCAATGACTTACTCCTTGGCCTCAGTGGTGGTAATTGCAGGCAGGAGATGTTAATGGGGCTCCAGGGATGCGGAGATGCAGGGGCTGTTGGGCTCCCTGGCAGAATGTGCTCTTGTGGGATCTGGGCTGTCAAAATGGTGCCATGCTGTAGTTGCTTGGGACTGTGTGGGACCCAGCATGACCTGCCTCTCTGGAGCAATAGCATCATGTGGCCTCCAGGCAGCTCCCGATGTCGGTCTCGAGGCCTGCGAGGGTGGCAGGGCTCTTCCATGGCTAGGACTGCAGGAGTCCACGGTGAGAATGCCGACTGCTGGGGGCCTTTCCCTCACCCTTTCCCACATTGGAGGTTCACTCCAGGACCTAGGCTGATCCTGGCCAATCAGGCTGCCCCACTCCCCTCTCCTGCCTTGCCTTGGGTGCTACATTTCATTTCTATGTTGAATTACACTGTTCTTCTTAGATGATCTCTTTAAATAAGGATGAGGAACGCCATTAGATACTGAGGGTGATTGGATATTGAGTATGGGGGGTTCTAGCTAAATTGACCAGGCAGGGTTCTTTTGCTAAAACTGGATTTTACAAGGAACTGCACAAATGGGCTAGGAGAAGGTTTAGAAGCCTGACTAAAGTTTGGCAAAGCAAAGAGCCTTTGTCATTAGTTATGTACGTGATGACTTACAATCTTTCAGAACCCTAGAGGTGATACAGGTGGTGATATTGTATATAATTAATTTTAAGATCTCTGAAATTGGAATCTATCTTACAACTGGATAGACTGACAGAGTTTAATTAAATGAGGTAATGGTTTTACTGGGTGGTGCATAACACAGTGGTGCAGCTTGCTGTTTATTGAGTGTGTCTTACAGTTGATGAGCTGTGGTAATAATTATGGTCTTGCTACCATTTACTAAGCTTCCTATGGGCCAGGAGTCATCCCGAGGCCCACATGTATTTTCTCATTCACTCCTCACAATATCTCTGCTTTATAGCTTTCTGGTAAATTCTGGTACTTTATTCTGGGCTCTTCCTAATCAAAATGAATTGGCCAATGGTTTAGAAAGGCAGGCACATACACCATTTAGCACATTTTACCCCAAATAAATTAATTCCCTGATGCTTTTAAATGTGATGAGGTGGGATGGCAGAAGACATTCATGACATGAGAAAAACAATCAGGTTTCTTTTGTGAGGAGTCGGAAGGACGGCCAGGGTGGGAGGGAAGTATTCTTTTCTGTTCTATCCCTAATCATTGCATGTATGAATCCCCACAAACACTGTGACATTTACTTGACACAGTGTCAAGCCCCCGTTTCCTCTTTCTTCCTTTAGCCATTCACTCTTTTGTTGCCCATTCATCTTTCCAGCCTGCACCGGAAGAGAATATCCCTTTCTTTGGGGCACTAATTTGGGAATGGTGGCTGGCTGTAGCCAAGATTCAAAGGCCATCCATTTGACTTCATCCTCCTGGCTGGTCTTCAGCGACCCCCAGCACTCCTTCCCTGATGATGAGAGGGTGTGTGGAGGCCAGCGAGCCTCCCAGGGCCCGGAAGAGCAGCAGACTCGTGTGTTTGTAGATTGATCTGACAAGTTGGAGCACTGCCCTGCATTATTGCAACTTGTATTTTGTCAGGATAACTTACATAGAAATATGGCCAATAGTCAAGAAAACAATCTTTAGCTGAGAAAGGCTAAAATTTTTCAAAATTAGAGAGAAATGTGATTTCTTTTTGCATTCTTATTTTACCTGGTTAGTGAAATAAGGCAAATGGTTGAAAGGGCCAGTTTTCCCTCCTGTCTTTCTAGTGTCTAGCAGTGTGCTTGGTACATAATAGGCTTTTAATGAATGAATAAATCTCTATCTCTGATGGCTTCAACACTGTGTTTCAGAACTTGCCTTTTGCTTAATCCCCTCCCCCAATCTGTCCTGTGTGTAATTCCTTCATAACTGAGTTTTCTGCTAGAAAGATTATTTTGACTAAATTTCGCTGATGTGTAAGATTACGCAGCCTTAGAAAAGTCTGTTGAATTCCCTAGCCTTCCATTCGTGAAGATACTATACTAATATGTCTTTATGAGGGGGTGGAGAACCATAAGAAATAATGAATGCGAAGTGCTTCATAATGTTAGTGGCATAGAAATGTCAGATGTTCCTCTCTTGGACAATACATTTGAGATTTAGTGAGGACCTGTCTTTTGATGGAAAAGAGTGGGTTTAGTGGTTCATTTTCGGTAGCTTCAGCAAGTGATGGAGGAGAGCTTTGAGGACAAGTAGGTTTGTGACATCCCTGAGACCATCTCTACTCTCCTCTTCAGAGTTTCTGTTGCTTGCACTCAGCCCATCCTGTATCCCCTTTCTGGTTCTGCGTAGAAAAAGAAATTGTAATATTTTAGGCAGTACTCTCTTTAACATTGCTATCCTTTTTTCCCCTTCTTCTCTTTCAGTGACATGGAATGAGAACCAGGCCCATTTTAGAGGTTTGTAAAGGCTTTCTCAAACCAAACAAGCAGCATGATGGTTGTTTTGTTCCCCTTGCTATGGCAAAACTTTATGTCCCTATTTTACTTCTCAGGGTTTACTTTTGTAATGTCTGGCATGACCACGCATGACCATTTTCAACTTTTGAAAGTCAAGGTTGTCTTTCCAGGTATTAAGTTCACATCAGTTCTTTTCAAAGGAAAAAACGTTATTTTTAGAATTCATAATTAAGTTGGTGTTTTTCTCACTGTGCCACGTAAGGAAGTTTGAGTTATATTTATGAGTCTAGATTTTGGTTTTCCTTGGTTTTCCTTCTTCAGAGAGCCTTCTCTGGCCTGCCCTAGTCGAGATAATGATATCCCTCTGCTGGGCACTAATACAGTTTCGTGTGATTTTTTGGCTGATGCTTCCATCTCCTTGCTGGTCTGAAAGTCACTGAGGGCAGGGTTCTTACCTTACACTTTCTTACAGTTCCAGAACCTGGTACGGGAAGGTCACCAAATGAGTGCTTGTTATAGGAAGGAATTGGCGAAGTAGGGGAGCCAACAAGAGGGAAGAAAAAGAAAAAGACATTAAGAAAACACCTCTTTTTGCCTTGCCTTATTAACAATTCTGTATAGAAGTCACAAAAGCTAAAACAAAGTCACTGAGATTAAATGTTCTCTACATATCCATTCACTCTGGAAACATTTTTTGGGCATACTCTGTATGTTAGATTAGTCCTCCCCCCATTAAAGAATAAAGTCTTAGAACTCAGATATAAAGAAATAGCTGTAATATATTGTACCGAATGTGGCAATAGATGTGTGGGCAAGTACTATGGAAGGAAAAGCCAAGGAGTCTTCCTCCTCCAGCTGGGCAGTTTGAAGGCCTCCTGTAAGAGCAGACTTTTGATCTGGGCTTCAAGGGACAGTGCTCGTTTAGTAGATGGGGGAAGGAGGGAGAACATTCTGGGCAGAGGAACTGTCCCACCCTGCAGAAATAAGAAGGTGTGAAGAGTGGAAAATTTAAAGGACAGCAGGAGAGGGCGAACACTAGGGAAGAGACTGGAAGAGTCGATGGGGACCAGATCTAGACTCAGCAGTCAGCCTATCTCTGCTAGGGCAGTGTGTGTCTACCTTTTTAAAACCACACTTCTATGCTGCCTTCTTACTCAGGAGGGCCCCACTAACTAGTTAAGAAGAGTTTGTTAAACTTTATTTTCAGCAACGTCCATTACAAAAGAAAAGGTAAATTTAATCTACTTTTCCAGATTACCTCCTCTCTTCACATTCTGATGAACTCTGAATCTGGAAAGGAGCCCTCTTTCGGAATCTCTGTAGGGAAACACTGAAGTGGTGCAGGGACAGGGTGCTGCTGGTTTTATCCAGTCATCCACTGAGGAATCTGGTCAGGAACAAGGCTGAGAACAGTAATGTTTACGTATCCCTTACAGGATTAGTTTAAAATGGTACCAAAAGAGAAGCCAAATGATCAGATTGTGTCCTTGCATCAAAATCCCGCCAGTCTGTTTGTGTCTCTGGCCATCTATAAGAGTGGCTGGAGGAGTAGGGGAGGGGAATTACGAACCACCTGTACAAACAGGGACAGGGTTGGGAGTGGGAATGAAGCCATGATTAATTTTCTCCTTTATTTTATTCTGTATTTCCAGAAATAAAGGATTGTACCTTGAGAGATCACAGGAGGGGCTATCTGACCTCAGAGCCTAATTTCTTTTTCTTTTTTTCTTTCAAAATATTAATTGAGGGGGCACAAATGTTTTTGTTACATGGATATCTTATATAATGCTTAAGTCAGGGCTTTTGGTGTGTGCATCACCAGAACAGTGTTCATTGTACCTAATAGGTAAGTTTTTATCCCACACCTACCTTCCTATTCTCCCCCCTTCTTGGTTTCTCATGCCCCTTATGTCACTTTATGCCCCTGTATACCCATCTATTAGCTCCTGCATTCTAGTGAGAACATATCACGTTTGGTTTTCCATTCCTGAGATACTTCACTTAGGATGATGATCTCCAGTTCCCTCCACATTGCTGCAAATGACATTATTTTATTCCCTTTATGGCTGAATAGTACTCTATGATGTGTGAGTGTGGATATATATATATATGTGTGTGTGTGTGTGTGTGTGTATATACATATACACACATACCACATTTGTTTATCCACTCATGAATTGATGGGCACTCAGGTTGATTCCACATCTTTGCAATTGTGAATTGTAATGTGATGAGCATTCAAGTGCATGTATATTTTTGATAAAATGACTTCATTTTCTTTGGGTACTCAGTGATAGGATTGCTGGATCGAACGGTAGCTCTACATTTATTTCTTTGAAGAATCTCCATACTGTTTTCCATAGAGGTTGTAGTATTAATAATTTGCAGTCCCACCAACAGTGAATAAATGTTCCTTTCTCTCCATTTCCATGGCAGCATATATTGTTTTTTGACTTTTGATTAATGGCCATTCTTACATGAGTAAGGTGGTATCTCATTGTAGTTTTAATTTACATTTCCCTGATGATTAGTAATGTTGAGCATTTTTCATGTTTGTTGGCCATTTGTCTATTTTCTTTTGTAAAACTTCTGTTCATGTCTTTTGCCCACTTTTTGATGAGGTTGTTTGTTTTTTTCTTGCTGATTTGTTTGAGTTCTTTGTAGATTCTGGATATCAGTCCTTTGTTGGATGTATGGTTTGTGAATATTTTCTCCCATTCTATAGATTGTCTGTTTACTCTGTTGATTATTTCCTTTGCTGTGCAGAAGATTTTTAATTTAATCAAGCCCCATTTATTTATTTTTGTTGTTGTTATATTTGCCTTTGGGGGTCTTAGGCATAAAATATTTGCCTAGGCTAATGTCTAAAAGAGTTTTTTCTATATTTTCTTGTAGAATTTTTATGGTTTCATGCCTTACATTTGAGTCTTTCATCCATCTTGAATTAATTTTTGTTTATGGCAAGAGATAGGGATCCTATTTCTTTCTTCTGCATATGGCTATCCAATTTTCCCAGCACCATTTGTTGAATAGGGCTTCCTTTACCCATTGTATTTTGTTGTCTGTTATCAGTTGGTTGTGTAGGTAGTGTGTTTTTTTTTGTTTTTTTTTTTTTTTTTTGAGACAGAGTCTCACTTTGTTGCCCAGGCTAGAGTGAGTGCCGTGATGTCAGCCTAGCTCACAGCAACCTCAAACTCCTGGGCTCAAGCGATCCTCCTTTCTCAGCCTCCTGCGTAGCTGGGACTACAGGCATGTGCCACCATGCCTGGCTAATTTTTTCTATATATATTAGTTGGCCAATTAATTTCTTTCTATTTATAGTAGAGATGGGGTCTTGCTCTTGCTCAGGCTGGTTTTGAACTCCTGACCTCGAGCAATCCGCCCGCCTCAGCCTCCCAGAGTGCTAGGATTATAGGCGTGAGCCACCGTGCCTGGCCTAGGTAGTGTTTTTATATTCTGGTTCACTATTCTGTTCCATTTGATGTCAAAACCTAATTTCTTACAACGACTGGACCACATAATTAAAGTTGTGACTCTCTCTAGCCTGACCTATGTCCTTTCTTCCCTGGCTCTTGCCCACTAGGTAATTGGGCTGTGTCCAGGGATCAGGTATGCATGGGCATCCACAGAAGGATTGGCCCACTGTGGTGCCCCCATCTACTGCTCCTGCATGCCAGAAACAACCCTAAGTACTCATCTCTAACAAACCTTCATGCAGATCCATGTAGCTTGAATATGAATCATGTACACTTCACATGTTATAATGTGAAATAACATACTTCTGAGTTTCACTCTCTGAGATGTCAAGCATGATAAGTATAACAAATCCTTGCCTGCCAAAATTTCTCCTGGAGAGAATATTCACCTTAATTTCTACGTAGTGAAAGTAACCTCAGCAAGCACACACTTGAATATATCTTTCATTTGGGGATTACATTAAGCAGTTAGTTAGTGTTTAGTCTTATCTTTCATGTGGAACATTTTTCTGTAGTTCTTTCTGCATTACTTTGGGGGAAAAACATAGATGATTTGAGCCACACTTTGCTATATTCAGTTCAGCCTCTGTAAGTTGGTATATAGCACCTAGCATACTTCATTTGGAAAGTTGGTACTGGAACTAAGACAAATTACAGTGAAGAATAATGGCACCATCCAGGGGGTGGATTTCTGTACCACTTACATGGAAAGAGAATAATGAAACTAGATTATCATGTATGAGAACATTTTTGGAGATTTAAACTAAACAAAAGAATCTTTAAGTGTATACATGGGAGAAAGTTCAGTTCATTGTGATAAACTTTTGGATAGGGGCACATCTAAATGGCATTCATAACAGAAAAAACAGAAACTTACAATAATGTCTTACAATAAATTGTTTAAGAATCTCATAGTAGTTCTGAGCTTCAAGATGTGGGAGGAAAATTAAACAATGAAAATTATATTACAGAGCTTTATACTTTTATATCTATATTTGACAGACATCTGTAGTAAGTGCTTTTTTCATCAGGTGACTTGACGGAGGTGAAATACCAGGTAATAGCCTCAAGGAAAGAACAGTGGACAAATTTGTGAATATCATTCCAGTTTTGATCACTATTATCAAGGGCAGTCACTTAAAGTGTAGTAAGTTCTGTGAGTAGTAAGTGTTGTAGTAAGTGTTGTGAGTAAAGCCCTTAGAAATTGAAAATGTATTTGGGTTTCAGAAAGCAAGCATGTTACCTAAAGGGGCTTCAGTTGCTAACATTTGGCAGTTTGTGGGAAAGATGTAAAATAGCACAATTTTATGATTGCTCTTACTTATGATATTGGCCTTGCTAGTAATTTCAGCCATAGCAAGTCATTGTTGAGTTTTTGTATGTGTGGTGTGTATTGCAGACCTACTTGTGGCCAGAGCTTGAAGTGTGACATACACCATTGCAATTGTGGAAATAGTTGACTATACCAAGGTTTAGGAAGACACATTTCCAAATACATTGTTGTATGAGATGAGTAAAGAAGTTTTCTTAAGTAATATTATTTGTTACTTGGCTTATAAAGTGAATTTATAAAATCCTTAATATTCACACTATATAAAGACAGTTTTAATTTTTTTATTTAACAAGTGGTATACATGGTTTAGCTTGCTTTAAATTAGTTTTATACAAGAAAAGCATTATTAACATAAAATTTCAAATGAAATATTTATTTTTATTTTTTATTATTTTTTTATTTTATTTTATCATATTATGGGAGTAAATATTGTTAGGGTTACATATATTGCCCCTGCCATTCCTCCCCCATGCCACCCCGCAACCCCACCTTACCAAAACATCAAGCGTGTCCTACCCCCAGGTGGTGCGCATCACTCCTATTCAAATGAAATATTTTTGCTAAGATGGCATCTTGTGTTCATGACCTGATGTTTAACATTCTTATAATTTAATCTTTATGAAACCAGATAGATTATATTTTATAATTTCCATGTTTGTTTTCTAAATCCTACGTACAAGCACTTTTCAAATAATATACTGGAGACTTTAATAGTCTTCATGCCATCTGCTAAAAATAAAATTATATATTCATTATGTCTCTAACATTTTTTAAATATTAGAGATGTCTTGAGGTGCTATGTAAGAATTGCTACTCAGTAAGTCATTATATGATGCGTCTTGAGATAAATTTATAGAATTAACATTTTCAAAGTTCCTCCTTAACTTGTTTTCCTACATCCCTGCTTTGTGTCTTGTTAAAAAAATTTTTGAATTTTAAATCAACAAGTAATTGTACATATTTGTGGGGGAGAGTGTGATGTTTTGATGTACGTATGCAATGCGGAATGATTAAATCAAGCTAATTAGCACATCCCTTATCTCACTTAGCATTGTTTATGGTGAGACATTTGAAATTTGCTCTTAGAAACTTTGAAATACATAATATATTGTTATCAAGTATAGTCACCATGCTGTGAAATAGATTTCAAGAACTTATTCCTCCTGTTTAACTGAAACTTTGCACCCTTTGACCAGTATCTCCCCATTCTACCCCCCTGCCCTCCACCCAAAGCCTCTGGTAATCACTCTACTACTAAGTGTTTAACTTTTTCAGATTCTACATATAAATGAGGTCATGTGGTATTTCTTTCTGTGCCTGGCTTATTAGTTCACTTGGCATAATGTCTTCCAGGTTCACCCATGTTGTTGCAAATGAAAACATTTCCTTCTTTTTAAAGGTTAACTAGTATTCTATTACATTTTCTTTATCAATTCATCTGTTAATGGATGCTTAGGTTGATATAATAGCTATTGTGGAAAATGCTGCAATGAACATGACAGCACAGATATCCCTTATTTCAATTATATTGGATGTATACCCAGAAGTGGGATTGCTTGATTATACGACAGTGCTATTTTTTTATTTTTTAAAGAACTTCCATACCATTTTTCATAATGGCTATACTAACTTACATTCCCTCAAATAGCATGTGCAAGGGTTCCCTTTTTTCGAAATCTTTATCAATATTTATCTTTTGCCTTTTTGATATTAGGTATTCTAACAGGTATGAAGTGATATCTCATTGTGGTTTTGATTTGTATTTCCTTGATGCTTAGTGATGTTATTCATTTTTTAATGAACCTTTTGGCCATCTGTATGTCTTTTGAGAAATGTCTATTCAAGTTCTTTGCCTATTTTTTAATTGGGTTATTTGTTTTCTTGCTATTGTGCTGTTTGAGTTCCTTATATATTTTGGATATTAACCCCTTATCAAATGTATGGTTTTCAAATATTTCTCCTACTCTGTGGATTATTTCTTTGCTCTGTTAATTGTTTCCTTTGCTGTGCAAAAGCTTTTAAGTTACATGCAGTCCCATTTGTCTGCTTTTGCTTCTGTTTCCTGTGCTTTTGAGGTCCTATTTGCTACTTGATTTCTGTCTTAAACCAGTAGTCCATTAGATTTGCAAATGAAATAACATATGACTAAGGAACAATGAAAAACTCAATACTGTCAAACTGTCAGAAGGCTAGCAGTAGAGCAAAGACAAAGCTCAGTGACTGAGTCATGAGCTTTAGTCCATTGTTCCTACCTTAAAGCATGCTCACCGATAAGACATGGAGGCTCTCCAGCAACTTCCTGATAAAGGGAAAGTGTACTGCAATAATTGTTCTAGTTATTTTTTTAAAGTTGTAATTGAAACAGATGCCCAAACCACCCTTACTGTTGTAAAAGTTCTGGAAACATTTCTGTGAATTCTCGAATTTGTGAATCATCATTTGGGAAATATGGCCTTTTCTCTCCTGAGTTTACCTCCTTCCCCAGATTGCTTCCCTGCCATTGTTATTCTAGTTTGGAGATTGCAAACCCTTTATCCTTAGGGCTAGCAAAAGATTGTAAATGTTTGACCAGAAGAGGGAGTGGCACAGGAAAGGCCTGTATTGAGTCATGAAAGATGCGTGAATATTGGCCACACAGATAGGAGGGATAGGAGACAAAATTTCAAATCCCTTTAAGGTTTATGAGACCTGAAAAAGATCTGTATTTAATAAAATGTCATATACTGTGGGTGGAGAAAAATATACCCTGACTAAAATACTGTGTTTTTAAAGTTAGAGAATTATTAGTTCTAGGAGCAGGGGGGAGGAGGCAATTATTTTGTATGAAAACCTCTGCTTTTGGTTTTCATATCACCAGCCATCCTTTCTTCTGTTCCTTCTACCCACCGAGCTTAATAAAACAAAGTGCAGTAAGCTCCCTTTTGAAAATTCACCTTTGGTCCCTCTAATTAGTAAATTCCATATGTCTAAAGTCCTCTGTGCCAAATATTCTACTCATTCTTTAAATAGAGAAGTTATAAAAAAGATGGAAATGGTTTTTGAGTAAAGCACTTTATTTTTGTCTTCAGAAACTGAGTTCCTGTGTTTTTAAATTTATATATGTGTTTTTTGAAATTGAAGGTATTATTTGAAGTAGGCCGTGTAGAAGTCAGTAATTGGGGGAAGAGGGCTGGGAAGTGGCTGAATTCTTCTGTTGCAGTGTAGAAATTACTCAGTTCTGAATCCTGCAAGATTTCTTTATGGCTGTTCCGCTTTGCTGTTACAAGTAGCGATATGGTGGCGATTTTCTTTTGTGTCTCAAAACATTTCAGTTTGTCTGCTGCTATAATAAAAAAATGTTCTAGTGCTGAAAATTTGAGGAAAAATTTGAATATGTGATATATAAAATGAGTATATATGTCTCTGAGATATTCACTTTGTGTTTTGTTATTGCTTACTCTTTGTGTCTATTCTATAGAGGAATTTTTAACCTCAGAACACAAATGTCAGATTCTGGATCTGGAACCTGGAACAGATGACATAAGAATTTGGTTGATAGGCTGGGCGCGGTGGCTCACGCCTGTAATCCTAGCACTCTGGGAGGCCGAGGCGGGTGGATTGCTCCAGGTCAGGAGTTCAAAACCAGCCTGAGCAAGAGCGAGACCCCGTCTCTACTATAAATAGAAAGAAATTAATTGGCCAACTAATATATATAGAATAAATTAGCCGGGCATGGTGGCGCATGCCTGTAGTCCCAGCTACTCGGGAGGTTGAAGCAGGAGGATTGCTTGAGCCCAGGAGTTTGAGGTTGCTGTGAGCTAGGCTGATGCCACGGCACTCACTCTAGCCTGGGCAACAAAGTGAGACTCTGTCTCAAAAAAAAAAAAAAAAAAAAAAAAGAATTTGGTTCATAGATTATTTTTAATTTCACTGTGGTTCTTTTTATAAAATATAGAGGTTCAGTGACCACTAGTAAGTACAATCTCATTAGATTTTGTCATCTAGAAAGGCTATAGTGTTCTATTCCAGTTACTTTAAAGGAAAAATTATGAAGAGTAAGCATAACTTTACATTCAATTATAAGATAATTTTAATATATTTTTTAGTTTCAAGCCTAGGTGAAATATTTGTAAAGTAATACTCAAGCTTAATATTTAGAAAGAAAAAATTCTTTAACCTAATTTATTTTTATTGAAATAATCCCATTGATATGCTTCTCTAAATGAATCTTTGTGTGAAATATTCATCCATTATTTAACCTGTACAGTTTCCTAAGAAAACTGTTTATATAAAAACAATACTTTGAAAAATGTTTAAACTTTCATTTCTGGACTTTATTTTCCTTCTTTTAGTTCTTGGTATAAAGAGAAATTCCTTTCAAATTATCGCTTGAGTATACATGGACATATTATCTACCTATTCTTTCATTTAAAAAAGAAAAAACCTAAGAGCTAACTCACATCCGCTATTGTTATCAGTTGTCTATGTCAAAAATACTTCCCATGGCCGGGCGCTGTGGCTCACGCCTGTAATCCTAGCTCTTGGGAGGCCGAGGCGGGCGGATTGCTCAAGGTCAGGAGTTCAAAACCAGCCTGAGCAAGAGTGAGACCCCGTCTCTACTATAAATACAAAGAAATTAATTGGCCAACTGATATATATATAAAAAAATTAGCCGGGCATGGTGGCGCATGCCTGTAGTCCCAGCTACCCGGGAGGCTGAGGCAGAAGGATCACTCGAGCCCAGGAGTTTGAGGTTGCTGTGAGCTAGGCTGACGCCACGGCACTCACTCTAGCCTGGGCAACAAAGTGAGACTCTGTCTCAAAAAAAAAAAAAAAAAAAAAAAAATACTTCCCATGAAGTTCTTCCTAATTGATACAGTGTCCCGGCCTGCGGGACCTTCTGTTACTCGTGGGGGTCAAGGGGGACCTTGCCTGAAAGACCATCGACTCTGTGAGCCGCAGAACAAGGGTCTCTGTAGGGTTTCCTTCGGCCGAAGAGCGCACCACGGAGTCACCCGACAAAGGTCCGTACCTCGGCCCCACCCCACGTTGGGCGCCACTTGTCCCGGCCCCCGGGACCCTCTGTTACTTGCGGGGGTTAAGGGGGACCGTGCCTGAAAGAGATGAGCGAGAGAAAGGAACGAGACCAAGCAAATGGTTGTCAAGGTCTACTTTACTTGGATTCTTTGTAGGTTTTATAAGCATACAGAAACAAGGAAGTAGAAACAAAAAAATGCAGTGGGGTGACGGTGAGTCTTGGGTTTGGGCTGATCAGCCCCAATCAGTATCTTATCGGTATGGAGGTTGTTTGTGACTGATTATCCAACCTCAACCTGGCAGGTGGTCGGGAACAATTGCAGTTAGCACACCCTGGAGCATTTCGCAGTCAGCACTTCATGGAACACGTTCTTTTCGGAGCTACAGCTGGAGGGTGGGGTGCTGTTTTTGTCCTAGGAATTTTCCAGGGTGAAGCCCGTGCGTAGGACAAGTCATAGGGATGTTGAGGGTCCCAGCTTCTAACAATACAGTGCTGAATTAAACCAACATTTTTAACAAAAGTGAGAAGGCAAAAAACTGAACTTTTTATTTTTATTTGTTTTTTTACTTAATTTTAACTTTTATTAAAAACAAACCAAATCCAGTAACTTTTCCAATACCTTACTAGAGGGTTGCCTCACAACTGAACCATCATTTCTGGAGGGGTGAACTTTTTATTCATTCGCTAGCTCAGGAAGACTAGTATAACTGTCAGATGAAGACCTACAGATGAAGACCTTGTTTGGAATTTTTAAATGGAATTTGAAAACACCCTACTTATGTCATGAAGTGGATTACAGTTGGGAGAGGAGGGCGACAGATTGATAAAAGTGAAAAAAAGAAAAGGAAAAGAAAGGAGGAAAGCAAAGAATAAAAAAAGAAGATGCAAGAGAAGTGTAAAAAAATAGAAACATGAGGTCTGTCATTCATTCATTCAGCAGATACTTACTTTGTGCCCAGTGTATCAGGCCCCTGGTATTAAGCAGAGAATCAAACAAGTCCTTGTGCTCTTCTCATGGTAAGACTGTTATCCCATCCAATGGTCTAATAGAACAGATGAAACAAAAAATGAGCTAGACTGGAGAAAAAGAATGGGCAAAGAGATTTGAGCAGGGGTATATAAAAATGGGGTGCCTAAGGACAAGACAGATGGAAGACTAACTCGTCCCACTACTTTTCATGGCACAAACTACATCTATCTGTCTTCCTCCACATCCACATGGGACCTATGATTTGTTTCCAGCATCTTCCCTGACCCTTTTCTAGATAATGAAGTATTATCCAGATACTGAGGACACACCCATGCAGCCATCCATTTATTAGAAATACACTTACTGGTGTCTTCTGTGTGCCAGGCATTGTGCTGGGCAGAGGAATATGATGATAAATGAAATGCTATCTTGGCCCTCTGAGTATTTTACAGCATTATTGTGTGTGATATGACAAGTAAATGGATAAATAATGATTCAGTGTGATAAATGCTGCTAAGTTTAGGGATCAGGAAACATTTCCCAGAGGAAGAGACAACTAATTGACATTTCCTCTTGTTAGCTCTTCTTTAAAAATTCCACCAGAATAAACTACTTTGGCAAAATCTTTAACTTGCTTCAAAGTTGAGGAAAAAGGTATTTTAGTTTGATCCAAAAGTTAGCCAGTTACATCTGTTTGACCTGGTTTTTGGTTGGTAGATTAATTCAATCAAAGTTCTGATTATACTTTTAATATGTGTTAAAATTTATAACCCCTCCCCAAAATTTATATGCATTTTAAAATGTTTAAAATTTCAAGACACAAACACAAGATTTTTTGTCTTATATTTTTACCATCCACTTTACTTATTATAAATATTAATATATAGAGACAGTATACTGTTGCAGCTTAATACAAAATGGATGCCCTAAAACAACTTAATTAGTATTTATGTAAAATATGAATATTTATACCAATTTATTTCCTGATTTAAAACTGCAGTTTTATCAGATTTTTAGAGGAAAAAATGCTAAATCCTGTTAGGTTGCACTAGATTTCATGTAAGAGCTGTTTGTAGCAGTGGAAGAATCTCAAATGACTGAGTGCTTTTTCATACTTTGTGTTCTTTCATATAAACCTGATTTGGAGAAATTTGTTGTTATTGCTTCTTCCTTTATAGAAAATTTATAACAAGTCAGCATCCATTTGTAATCACTGGTTTATTTCAAGTCTGTAGTGGCCTCTTCTACTTTTCTTTTATGGGCTTTGTCATGTTTCATCCTAAATTTATATCTCTAGCCTTAACTGCTGCCCTGAACTTCAGTTGCTCATTCTTAGTCTTGGCTGGGATGTCTTATAGGCCATTTCAAGTTTAACATGACTAAAACAGAACTATTGGACTTTCTCCCAACTTTCTGCAACCAGACCTGTTCCTTTTACATTCTTCCTCATCTTAATAAATGGCAACTATAATCTTCTACTTGTTCAGGCCAAAAACTCGAGTGTTATCCTGGACTCTTTTCATTCCCCATAAACGCCATTCATTAAGTCTTGTTGGCAGCACTACCCAGTTCTCCCTTCTGCTGCCACTAGCATCTGAGTCACCAGCATCTCTCACCTGGGCTGTAGCAAGTGATCTCTTTACTGCTTTCTCTACTTCTATTCTTGCCGTTTGGTGACCCATTCTCTACACAACAGCTAGAGTACAGTCCTTTTAAAACAGAAATCTGAAAGGGGCACAAATGGCAGAGTAAAGGTAACCTCCTGGGTTCCTGTTCCCAGAGAAAGAGGCATAGAGCTCAGTCCCCTACACATGAGTGGATCGCTCCCCTGCAAGAACAGTGTTGTGAATCGGCAGAGAATCAGCATGGGACACAGAAAACAGGAGGATAAAAAGGTGAATGAGAGATAGGATTGCAATTTCTGGAGAGTGCAAAACAAACAATAGAGCATAGAGCACGGAAGGGCTACCCTGCCAGGCCAGCAAGTGAAGTGGAATCAGACCCACAGGAGAACTTGTTGCTTCCACACTGACCTCCACACCCACTCAGATAGGGACCTGCCTGAAGTTGGTGCAAAATCGCGGCAGGAGACGTGGGGTTCTGTAGAGAGGAGACAATAGCAGGAAGCACCTTGAACTCCCCGGAGCTCTGTGCCAGGATTGTACTAAGCAGGGAGGGATCCTGTCTGAGCTACTATGGGAGGTAGTTAGGAGACAGGTAACTTGCTCTGGCACCCAGCGGATCAAGGCCTACGGAGGTGATCACTAAGTAGGGGACTCTAATCTGGAACCGCTTCGGGCAAATCGGCCTGCTCAAGGTGGGTCAGTAAGAGCAAGAGCTCCTGCTGGACAGGCATGAGACTGTGGGAGGGCGACATGAAAGAGACAATGTGGTGTCCTGATGACCCAGCTCCCCAGTCCGGCACCTGCCATCTCCTGAAGAGTCGCCCCAAGTGATAGTGCTGCTCTGCCGGCCGGCGGTCACCATTGTTGGGGTCCATAGCCCAGCCACTGCAGTGTGATACGGTGTGTCAGACAGCTTCCCCCAGCCCAGGGACTCTTGTGACAAGCTCCACCCTTACACCATCTATCATCAACTAGCCAGGCCTGTCTTGACAGATAAACTCTGAACACTTCCCTAGTCATGAGGAGGCTAATGCCTGCAGGACTTACAGACACTGGGGCGCCAGGAAGATTGAGGAACTACCCCCTCCCCCTAGCCAGCATCTTTCGTGCAGAATGTGGTAGGCTCTATCCCTGGAGGTAGGGTGAGACAAGAAAAGCCACTTTCCCTCTGCGACTAGTGTGAATCCATGGGGCCTTGATGCAGATCAATAGCTGACAACCCAGCAGATACTTTGCTCTTCAGACCTATTTAGGTCACCCAGTAGGACCAAAACTCTGGGGCTGGATCTCTGCCCCCAGTTTAGCTGCCAACAGTGAGGTCCGTGGTCAAGGAACACGAATCCCCGCAAGAGGGCACAATAGGCTCCCCAAGTAACCCCTCCCATCAGGAGTAGCCTCCCAACTATGGTGGAAGAGCTCTGAACAGCACAATAGTGGCTCCCCCCAGCGGCAGATCAAGCAACCATAGAAGAACGCACATCCAGGCTCCCTTGCTCCTATAGCACCTATAGGAACAGAGGCTACACAGGGCCTGTTATTTCCTAAATGAAAAAACAATGGCTGATCCAGATGGGAAGATCTCAGTGAAAAATATGCTGGAAGTATGAAGAATCAAACAGAAAGCACTCCCCCAAAGAGCAACACCAGCTCTCAAGCAATGGACATTAACCAAATTCAGAACACTAAAATAATGGAAGAAGAATTTCAAACATGGATTGTAAGAAAACTCAATGATATGCAAGAAAAAAAAATGGATAACCAACACAAAGAAACCACACAAAAAAAATCGAGGACTTGAAAGAAAAATTCACTAAAGAAATTGAAATATTGGCCAGGTGCCCATGGCTCACGCCTGTAATCTTAGCACTCTGGGAGGCTGAGGCGGGCAGATTGCTCGAGGTCAGGCGTTGGAAACTAGCCTGAGAGCAAGAGCAAGACCCCATCTCTACTATAAATAGAAAGAAATTAATTGGCTAACTAATATATATAGAAAAAATTAGCCGGGCATGGTGGTGCATGCATGTAGTCCCAGCTACTCGGGAGGCTGAAGCAGTAGGATTGCTTGAGCCCAGGAGTTTGAGGTTGCTGTGAGCTAGGCTGATGCCACAGCACTCACTCTAGCCTGGGCAACAAAGCAAGACTCTGTCTCAAAAAAAAAAAAAAAGAAAAGAAAAGAAAAAGAAATTGAAATATTAAAGAAAAATCAAACCGAACTCCTGGAAATGAAGAATCTATTCAGGGAAATACAAAACACAGTGGAAAGCCTCAAGAACAGGGTAGATCAAACAGAAGAAAGAATCTCAGAGATTGAAGATAACACCTTCCAATTAAATAAGTTAGTCACAGAGATAGAGCAGAGTAATAAGAGAAAAGAGCAAAGCTTACAATGCATGTGGGATTATATGAAGAAACCTAATTTGAGGTTGTTGTGGATTCCCGAAGGGGAAGAAGAAAACATACAAGGATTGGATAAGCTATTTGAAGATATAATTGAGGAAAATTTCCCAGGCCTTGCTAAAAATCTAGATGTCCAAGTACAAGAAGCCCAAAGGATCCCTGGGAGAGTCAACGCAAACAGGAAGATACCACGACATGTAGTCAACAGACTGACCAAAATATCAACTAAAGAGGCCCTTCTATGAGCTGTAAGGCGAAAGAAGCAAGTAACCTACAAAAGAAAGCCAATCTGAGTAATGCCAGACTTCTTAACTGAAACCTTACAAGCAAGGAGAGACTGGGCCCCATTCTCATTCTTCTGAAGCAAAATAATGCCTTGCCTAGAATCTTGTACCCTGCAAAATTAAGTTTTGTATACGAAGGAGAATAAAGACATTCTGAGATGAGCAAAGACTGAAGGAATTCACCAAGACAAGACCAGCCCTCCAAGAAGTACTCAAAACAGTGTCACACCTAGATCAGCATAATAAATACTCATGAATGTAAAAGCACTCAAAAGCTAAACAATAAAGGCCAGATACCACAATGGCTCAAGAGAGAAAACAAAGCAACAAAGTACAAACCAACAGGATGAACAGAAATTTGCCCCACCTATCAGTTCTCTCAATAAATGTGAATGGCTTAAACTCCCCACTCAAGAGACATAGGTTGGTTGAATGGATAAAAAAAATACAAGCCAAGTATCTACTGTCTTCAGGAAACTCGCCTAACCTGCAAGGATGCATATAGACTAAAAGTAAAGGGGTGGAGATCAGTATTTCAAGCAAACAGAAGCCAAAAGAAGGCTGGCATGGCAGTTTTGATTTCAGATAACTTAATTTTTAAACCATTAAAGACAAAGAGGGTCATTATATAATGGTGAAGGGTACAGTTCAACAAGAAGACATAACAATTTTAAATATATATGCACCCAACGTAGGTGTACCCAGTTCATAAAGCAAACCCTACTTGATCTAAGCAAATTGATAAATAGCAATTCCATGATAGCTGTAGATTTCAACACCTTGCTCACTTCATAGGACAAATCCTCCAAACAGAAAATTAATAAATAAATAATGGATTTAAACAAAACTCTAGAACAATTGGGCCTGAAATGACATTTACAGGACATTCTGCCCAAAATCCACTGAATATACATTCTTCTTATCAGCTCATGGGATTTTCTCTTAAGATTGACCATATCCTAGGACACAAAGCAGATCACAGTGGATATAAGTAAAAGTAGAAATCAATCCTAACAGTAGAATAAAAGTAGAAATCAACCCTAACAGAAACTCACATTTCTACACAAAAACATGGAAATTAAATAACCTTCTGCTTAACGATTACTCATAAATGAGGAAATCAAGATAAAAATCAAAAAATTATTTGAACTTAATGACAATGGAGATACAAGTTATCAAATTCTGTGGGACACAGCTGAAGTAGTCCTGAAAGTTTATTTCCATAAATGTCTATATCCAAAAATCAGAAAGATCACAAACAGACAACCTAATGAATCAACTCAAAGACCTGGTAAAAGAACAGACCGACCTCAAACCCAGCAGAAGGAAGAAGTGAAATTAACAATATCAAGTCAGATCTAAATGAAATTGACAACAAGGAAACTGTACAGAAGATTAATAAAACAAAAAGTTGGTTCTTTCAAAAAGTAAACAAAATTGACATGCCTTTGGCTAGACTAACAAAAAGCAGAAAAAGAGAAATCTCTAATAAGCTCCATCAGGAACAAAAAAGGAGATATTACAACTGATGCCATGGAAATACAAGATATAATCTATGAGTACTACAAAAACCTCTATGTAAACAAACTGGAAAATGAGGAGGAAATGGATAAATTTCTAGAAACCCACAGCCTCCCTAGGCTCAACCCGGAAGAAATAGATTTCCTGAACAGACCACTATCAAGTGCCGAAACAGAAACAGAAATTAAAAACCTTCCTAAAACAAAAAGTCCCTGACCAGATGGTTTCCAGACCCAAATTTTACCACACCTACAAAGAACTGCTGCCTATCCTAGAAATTATTTCACAACATTGAGAAGGATGGAACCCTACCTGATTCATTTTATGAAGCCAACATCACTTTGATGCCAAAACCAGGAAAGGATGCAAGAAAGAAAGAAAACTACAGATCAGTATGCCTTATGAATATAGATGCAGAAATTTCAACAAAATCCTAGCTAACTGAATCCAGGTGCTTGTCAAGAAAATAAAAATTCATCACAGCCAAGTGGGCTTCATCCCAAGGATGCAGGGATGGTTCAATGTACGCAAATCTATAAATGTAATTTACCACATAAACAGAAGCAAAAACAAAGACCATATGATCCTTTCAATAGATGCAGAAAAAGCATTTGACAAAATTCAACACCCTTTTATGATAAGAACACTTAACAAAATAGGCATATAAGGGGCTTACCTAAAAATGATACAAGCCATATATGACAGACCCATGGTCAACATCATACTGAATGGGGAAAAATTGAAAGCATTCCCACTTAGAGCTGGAACAAGGCAAGGTTGCCCACTATCTTCACTTCTATTCAACATAGTGCTGGACATCCTTGCTATAGCAATCAGACATGAGAGTGGGATTAAAGGCATCCAAATGGGGGCAGAAGAGATCAATCTCTCACTCTTTGCTAATGATATGATATTATATTTAGAAAACCCCAAAGATTCAACCAAGAGGCTCCTCAAATTGATAAATGAATTTGGTCAAGTCTCAGGATACAAAATCAATACACACAAAACAGAGGCATTCCTATACACCAATAACAGTCAAATTGAGAACCAAATCAAAGACTCAATACCCTTTACAATAGCAACAAAGAAAATAAAGTATCTAGGAATATACTTAACTAAGGAGGTAAAAGACATTACAGGGAGAACTATGAAACACTGAGGAAGGAAATAGCAGAGGAAGTAAACAGATGGAAATCTGGCAAACTGATACCTCCTGTTTTGTTTTTATTGCCTAGGATTGCTTTTGCTATATGGGGTCTTCTCAGGTTCCATATGAAGTATAAAATTATTTTTTCTATATCTGTGAAAAACGATGTTGGTATTTTAATAGGGATTGCACCATACCATGCTCGTGGGTCGGCAGAATCAACATTGTTAAAATGTTTATACTACCCAAAGTGATCTACAGATTCAGTGCAATCCCTATTAAAATACCAACATCGTTTTTCACAGATATAGAAAAAATAATTTTATACTTCATATGGAACCTGAGAAGACCCCATATAGCAAAAGCAATCCTAGGCAATAAAAACAAAACAGGAGGTATCAGTTTGCCAGATTTCAAACTATACTACAAGGCTATAGAAATTAAACCAGCTTCGTATTGGCACAAGAATAGGGACATTGACCAGTGGAACAGAACTGAGAACCCAGATATAAAACCATCCTCATATATCCATTTAATCTTTGACAAAGCAGACAAAAACATACACTGGGGAAAAGAATCCCCATTCAATAAATGATGCTGGGAGAACTGGATAGCCACATATAGAAGGCTGAAGCAGGATCCACACCTTTCACCTCTCACAAAAATCAACTCATGCTAGGTAATAGACTAAAACCTAAGATATGAAACTATTAGAATTCTAGAGGAGAATGTTGGAAATACTCTTCTAGACATTGGCCTAGGCAAAGAATTTATGAAGAAGACCCCTAAGGCAATCATAGCAACAACAAAAATAAATAAATGGGACCTGATCAAACTAAAAAGCTTTTGCATAGCCAAGGAAACAGTCACAAGAGCAAACAGACAACCTACAGAATGGGAGAAAATTTTTGCATGCTACGCATCCCACAGGGGAGTGATAACTAGAATCTATTTAGAATTCAGGAAAATCAGCAAGAACAAATCAAACAACCCTATCAAAAAGTGGGCAGAGGACATGAACAGAAACTTTCCAAAAGAAGACAGAATGGCCAACAAACATGAAAAATAATGGCCAACAAACATATGAAAAAATGCTCAACATCTCTAATCATCAGGGAAATGCAAATCAAAACCACAATGGGATATCAGTTACCTCCAGTGAGAATGGCCTTTATTAATAAGTCCCCAAACAATAAATATCGGCATGGATGTGGAGAGATAGGAACACTCCTACACTGTTGGTGGGACTGCAAACTAGTTCAACCTCTGTGGAAAGCAATATGGAGATACCTCAAAGTGATACAAGTGGATCTACCATTTGATCCAGCAATCCCATTACTGGGCATCTACCCAAAAGAACAAAAGTCACTATGAAAAAGACACCTGCACTTGAATGTTTATAGCAGCACAATTCACAATTGCAAAGCTGTGGAAACAACCGAAGTGCCCATCAATACATGAGTGGATTAATAAAATATGGTATATGTATGCCACGAAGTACTATTCAGCTATAAGAAACAATGGTGGTATAGCACCTCTTGTATTTTCTAGGATAGAGCTGGAACCCATTCTAACTAGTGAAGTATCCCAAGAATGGAAAAATAAGCACCACATGTACTCACCAGCAAATTGGTATTAACCGATCGACACCTAAGTGGACATAAAGGAATAATAACATTTATCTGGTGTTGGGCAGATGGGAGGGGGTAAGAGGGGATGGGTATTTACATACATAATGAGTGTGATGTGCACCATCTGGGAGATGGTCACACTTGAAGTTCTGACTTGAGGCAGGAGGGGAGGCAAGGGCAATATACGTAACCTTAACATTTGCACCCCCATAATGTGCTGAAATAAAAAAAAACAACACAGAAGTCAGATGACTTGGCCCAAATCACTCCTTGGTTCAGAATCCAGTGACTTTCTGTCTCATTCAGGATAAACTGCCCACATGGCTGTAAGTCCCTATATGATCTTGCTGCCTCTCTGATGTTGTAGTTCACGGCTCTTCTTCTTACCTATTCTGCTTTGGCCAAAGGAGCCTTCTTGCTGTTCCCCTGTAACCAAGAGCCTTCCACTTGCAGACCTTTGTACTGGCTCTTTCTCCTGACGTGAACCATCACCACCTATATATACAGGTGTCATTTCCACAGTCTCTTCAGGTCATTGCTTTAGTGTCCACTTATCCTAAAGAGCCCTCTGGACTACTTTTCCCTGTGTGCCTTTATTTTACCTTATTTCTCTCCTTAGCACTTATCCACATGGAGGTTTTTTATCATTGAGGCTTTAAAAAATCTGTCTCTCCAACTACAACTTAAGCTCCATGAAGGCAGGAACTTTGGCTTTTTTCCTCATTGTTCTTTCCCCAACATCCATCCACTGACACAGTGATGTGTGGCTAGGACCTAGATTTTCTGATTCTAAGTCCACTGCTCTTTCCATGATTCTATGTGGTCTCTCATACATTAACCTTATTCTGCAAATGAGGTTTTTAAGTGCTTTGAGCACAGTGATTGCATTTTTAAATTTCTTTTTCCCTACCCCACCGCACCCCCATAGGGTATGGGACTGTGCTGTATACTGAGTGATCGGTCCCATGTGCCTAGTAAATGCTATGGCTTGACTAAATGACTTCCTGTGTGCCCTGTGGTCTGTCATCAACTTGGATCACAAACTCACTCGGGGTATACTCCACTCTTTGTAATAGACAAAAAGGTCAGGCTGATCTTACTCAACAAACAAATAGTGGCATTTGGAAACTGCAGGCAGTTTGAGTGAAAAATCATGATATTGTAGGATTCTAGTTTTCAATAAATAGCTTATTCGTACTCTGAATTTTGAACATTTCATGGAACGGTGTGACTTTCGGGGACGGAGGTGGTTAGATTGAACTTAATAGCTCCCATGTTGGCTTAAGGCTGTTTTGGTTTTTTGTTTTTGTTATTCCCCAGGATGCTGGCATTTCTGCACTTAAACACCTGAAGTTCTTAAGGGAAATATGTTCCAGATAAATTATTTTGCAAATTAAAGAGTGTCAGTGTTTGGCTTGGATCTTTCCAAAGCAACTATTAAAAGGCTCTTACGTTTTATTTTGAAAATTTTTATTCTTTCACCTACAAAGTTTCCTAAGAGACTGTAGTAAAACTGATTGTCTCTCCTTTGTTTTTACAGGTGATCTGCAACTCTTTCACCATCTGTAATGCAGAGATGCAGGAAGTTGGTGTTGGCCTATACCCCAGGTATGGTGGATAGTATTTCATTTACTGGAAGAAACAGCTTTAATTCCTACCCAAATCCCAGCTCTTCAGAGGTAGTTAGAAAGGCAAGTGCAACAGCTGGTTCAAGAGCCAACCTGGAAACTTAGTGATAAATTACAAGAAAAATGGAAAATGTTAAGTTTAAAGAAAACAGTTTTATAACCCACATTTTATGCTGTGGTATTAAGAAAGAGGCAGATCTCAGACCTAAACTCTTGTTCTCAGGGGGCTTTTGCAGTAAGAAGTTGAGGATTGTGGGTGCTGATTAACCATCAGGCTGCGATTTGATTACTCACTGGACCCCTGCCCTGACCCTACCCCAACCTCTTAGGCTGAAGCACGTGATTATTTCACCAGATTTGCCATGCTGCACCAGTTGGTTTCATTTCGCCTTTTGAGTTAGCATCCTCTGAGCTCTGTCCCTCAAGAGGCAGAAAACTTTCAGTGTTTGTCCCTCTGAAGTGCTGTCCCCCAGCTACCACGGAGGTGACCCTTATCACTGAGCTACTAGACTGTTTTTCTGCAAGTAGTATAGTCACTTTTACTTTCATTTTGTTTGTATGCCGTAAGGGTCCAAATACAAATTTATACTTTTTTATAATTGATTGTGAATCTGAGAATTCAGGTTTTTTTATTCTCATCAGCGTCGTTAGCTATAGATCAGGTCTATTGGTAGTGCTTCTCACAAAGCAGTAACAGAATCGTTGAGAGTGTGGGCTCTGAATTCAGACCACCTAGTTTGGAGGCAATCGCCACTTACTAGTTGTGTGTCCTTGTCCTTGGGCAAGTAATTTAATTTCTATATATCAGTCTCTTCACCTATAAATGATCTTCATAAGATTGTTACGATGATTAAATTTAATGCACATGCTCAAGTACAAGGAAGTGTTCACTCTACATAGTAAGTTAAGTGTTCACTGTAATTATTATCAATTTATGGTAGCAGTTTAAATCCATTCCATTTTCCAGATGGTAAAAAATGTACCTCCAAGGTAATAAAAAGACTGGACCATGGCTCAGAACGCATCAGGATCTAGTTAGCAAGATAACCTCAGCTCTGCATTTAAGAGGATGTACTCCTAATTATCCTTCAATGTGGATGTTCTAGCAGAGATGGCAAGTCCTCCAAAGGAGCTCAACAGACGAGGTCCTGGGTGGGAAAGGTCAGCGGTATTTGGGTTGCTGCATCCCATTATCTCAGAGATTACTTCCTTGCAGGTCACCCCCATCTTCATGTTGGCTGGTATCTAACAAGTTAACTACTTCCCTATCCCTACCCCAAAAAGGACTCAGAAAATGTTTCTATTAACAAATTCCCTGGTTAGCCTTTGTCTTGGGGAGATACACTTCATAGGAAGTGGGCAAGTGACATTTCTGTGATTGTACCCTGAGTACTCAATCCCTAGTGCAAATCCCAAACTACGGTGTCTGTTGCACGTTGCATGTATTAAATTTAGCTGTTTGATTTTATCTGCTGAGCCATTATGATCTCTCTTGTTTTTTTCTCTCCAGTATGTCTTTGCTCAATCACAGCTGTGACCCCAACTGTTCGATTGTGTTTAACGGGCCCCACCTCTTACTGCGCGCTGTCCGCGACATCGAGGTGGGAGAGGAGGTAAGGAAAGTCACACTGGCCCTGACTGGCCCCCTTTCCCATCAGAGACCCTCTCAGCATGGCCCCTCTATAGAGCCAGCTGTGCCTGAGGGGACAGCTTTCCATTGTCCTTCTGCCTGTGAGAAGATACGTAGTACAGTCACCTCTAGCCAGCAACTGATTGTTACTTCTCCCAAATTATATGTGGGCTAATTTTTTTTTTGGCCACCATACTTTTATATGATGATGGTTCCGATTGTATGTGTGTGAGAGGTGTTTGTGTGTGACAGAGGGTGTGTTTTACGCACATGCATGGGACTCATTAAATCTCAGTGGCAACATCTCGGCAGCCTGTCCTTTCCCTGCCAGTGGTCAGCCTTCCGTGGGCAGGGAGGCTGGCCTAGCTTGGGAATGGGATCCCCACGGCTTATTTACTCCCAAGACCACGAATTGTGTTTTGAAGGTAATTACACTTTTTTAACTTGTGTTAGTAAAGCAAACAGCTTTTACTCTTTTGGGCTATCTTTGGGCCTTTACAAACCCATCAGCATTTCTGGGTGATCATTTAAGCAAAGATGCAAAAGAAACAGAGGACAGGGAGTATGAACTCCAGCACCAAATTGGCCTTGACCCTGCCCGACAGCTTACCCAGCATCTTTTGATGAGGAGCCGTAACAGAAGGCTGAGGTCTCACAAGACAGCTGCAAATGGGCTGCTCCAGGGCTGCTGAACCTGAGCCTGCATGGGGCTTGCTCAGTTACTTCCCATGCTAAGTTCTGAGTTACAGATTTTTATGCTTTTAGAACCCAGTTTCCTTCTACCTTCCAATTTGGAAAAGTGGATATTTATTGAAGAAAAACAGTATCATAAGCTCTTATTGCATTTATGCAGCACTCAGCCAGTGAAAGCTAAACTCAGAGGTACCATATTTTATGTAGATAGGGATTTGGCTTTGACAGGACTCCCTTCAAACTGATTTTCAACTGAATGAGCCACTTCTTACACAGCCACTTTCCGAATTTCCAGTTTTTAGGGCCAGTGTCTTGCATATACTGGGATATTAAATTAATGACATAGAAAATTTAGACTTTTTTCTCAGGACCATACACAACCTCATGGCAGGTAAGAAAGGGAACCACTGTCTATTTTCAGCAGTATTAGTTTGCTGAAGAGTGGGGGCTATTGTTGATGATGACAATGTTTTAGTAAATTCAAAAAAAAACCCAAGTAACTTGACAAAACAAACAGAAAATATATTAGAAATTTTTGAAGTTTTCAAAAACAACAAAAACATTTCTGTATCTTGTTTTCTGGGTTTGGCTGCCAATTATTCTGCCTGGTTGGTTTTTATTTATTTGAGAAAACACATTGTCTTTTTGTGCTTATTTTACTTTTTTATATCTTTATTTTTCTATATCTGGACCAACAAGCAAATCTTTCCTCTTACTTAATACAAAATATTTCTGCTCAGTGTGAGGCCCTTCAGTAGCACATATTTTCCTATGTGATACTTACCAAGGCATCTTCTCAACAAAAAAGAGGATTCTTTCTATAACTCTTTCTTATACCAGCTTAAGAAAATAAAATTTTTTCCATTCCATTATATAGGTCTTGATGAATGACATTTGCTCTAATTAGTTCTCCTTCCTGTCTCTGCCCCCTGTTTCTACCTGCCTTAATGCTTTATGCCCTTCAAGGCCCTTTGCTTTGGTTTGAATGTGTCCCCCAAACATCATATATTGGAAACTTAATCACTAGATTCTTATGTTGATAGTGTTCAGAGGTGGGGAAAGAATGCCTCCAAATTAGGTAAGATCATCAGGGTGGGGGCCCCACAATGGGACTGGTGGCTTTCTAAGAAGAAGAAGAGAGACCTGAGCTGGCACACACTTGCCCTCTCACCACGCGAGGCCTCCGCTGCGTGGTGACGCAGCAAGAAGGCGCCGTGCTGGCGCCGTGCTGTGGTGTCGTGCTGCCCAGCCTCTGTGAGAGGCCGTGAGGTGCGTTTCTTCTCTTTGTGAGCGGCCCAGTCTGTGGTATCCTGCTGTAACAACAGAAAGTGGACCGTGCCACCCTTTTCGGCACCATCTCTTCTATAAAGCTTTTCCTGATTTCCCACGTTAAAGGATCTTTCCCTCTGATATCCCCCTTATAGTGGTTATTAATATATCTTTGGCACGTATTCTGTCTCTTTTGGTGACTTCTGTTTTCACCTGTGAGCTTCATGAGGACAGGCAACTGTGTCATATTTCTGTGTCTCCGGCATGTTGGCTTGCACCCAGGAGGCCTTCAGTAACTCTGCGTTTAAGTGACTGTTCGGCTGGGCGCACTGTGCAGGCCAGCAGGTTTCGGGGGTGGGGGGACGCTGTTGGCATTCTGGATGGACGAGTTCTTCGTGTGGGACTGCTGAATCATTAATAAAGACTTGTGTCCCTCGTCCCTGCTCAGCTAATGCCTGTAGCCACCCCTAACACCCAAAATACATCCTGTACATTTGAAACTGACCCCTTGGGGCAGAGGTAGGGGAGAGGAGGCACCAAGAGAAAAGAAAAGGCATTTTGAGGCATTGAGTAAGTGCAGTAATTCCTCTTTGTTCAAAATGTAGCTTTATTTAAATAGATTAAAGGACTAAATTTAGACATTTTGGTAATTTCATAGCACCGCCTTTGCATTTGGTTTACTGCTCATTAGGTCAGTCACAGTTTTAATAAGGGCTATTCGGAATGAGATGCCAGCACATGGCTCCACGAGGGAGGACGGACAGTGCCTGTAACAAGAGAGCCTCACCCGGTATTTGTGGAGTAAATGCAAGAGTCCTGTTAAAGATGAAAGAAGAGGTGGGGTAGACTCTTAGAGACATTTTTAAATTACCAGCAATCCTCAGATGTGCCCCATGGCCCCTGGAGAGAAAAGAACATGAAAGCCAACCCGTCGCAGTTTGAGATGGGTACCTTTCAAACCTCACACAGGGAGAGCAGGAAAATTGCACTAGGATCCACAGTAATAGGTGTTGCCATGGAAATTTCTTACCCTTTGTTCCTCTTTACGTAAATCCACCCTTTGGACCATCTCCCTTCAAAGTAGCACTTTTGCTAGTTTATAACACTTAGCTGTTTAAGGATTTCCATCATAATGCTGAGTTATGGGGCCTTTTTATTTTTTTGGTTTTGGTTTTTTGTCTCCTCATCCAGCCACTCCCTGTAGAGAGATTTTGCAGCACCGTGTAAGTCAGGGCCCACTTGACTAGATTGCTGATGGCAGCCCCTTCAGAGTGGCGTGAAGCTATGAAATGCATTTGATGGTCTGATAGTCTCATAAAACATGGACCAGGGAAGAAGGCTGGATAGTCCAGGCCATCCTCATGGGAACCCCCATTTAAGAGAACTTGTAGCTGTTATAAATAATGCCTTTTGCTGCCAGCTGTCTCTGGAGCCGTATCAATTGGGAGAAATATGATTTACATAAATTGAATATATCAGTATCCCTAATGTCAGTTTTAATCTAATGTGTTTGGGGATGAGGACAGTCTGTTTCTTCTCTTAGTCATCATATTTGCTAAGCCATTTAACAGATGCACTGCATGCCTACCCGATAGCAGGAGCTGGGGTAGCAGCTCTAGAAACTCTGAGGAATATGGAAATTAATAAGACCCAGTCCTGCCTTTAGGAGCTCAGGGTATAGCTGCAGAAACTGACAGAGAGCAGAAAACGATGATATTTAATAGACTATGAGGAGCACAGTGGCTTTACGGAAATGCAGAGCAGGGGCACCATGTGGTTAGTAAGGGCATGGTTGGGAAGCAGGGAAGAAGGCTTCCAGAGAAGTGACTGCTAGACTCGGAAAGGATCCAGAAAGTTAGAGTTGAGCAGAGAAAGGCATGATAGATGCAGACACAGAGGCCAGGGACAGATTGGTGAGTTCAGTGAGCAAGAAGCAGCTCTCATCAGTGGACTGGAGAATTTAGATGTGACCAGCTGATAAAGGAATGTGTAGGAACCAGAACCGGCAAACCCCTTGGGGGCCTTATTACAGAACTCAGTTCATCGTAGGAAGTGCTCAGTAAGGATTTGTGGAAGGGAGAAGGACAGGCAATGGGACATCACTGAGGGGTTTAAGCAAAGGAACTGCAGGACCAGGTTTTTCTCTGTGTAGGCAAGCTTGGGGTGATGTAGGACTCCAGGCAAGAGGTGACAATGGCAGCCTGAAGTCAGGGGGAGGTCAGGTGCTGGCATGTGATGGGGGATCTGGAGAATATATTATTTAGAAGCTAAAATTAGCAGGGTTTGTTCGACAGAGAGACAAGAATGATATTCAGCTTTGACTTTAAAATGCAGTGAGAGTTTTCAAAGTCTCTTCTCAATTCAGAGTTAGTTTTAGTAGAAAAATTTGTAACTGTGACAGTGTAATTCCAGAAATGAAAACAAGGTCTAATTTTAATTTGATCTTATTATCCACTCAGTTACAGATAATGAAAAGATGGTTTCGTGGAAAAGAGGTTCATTTTGCCTTGAGATTTTAATGTAAGCAACATATTCAAGATCCAGAAAATCTATTTCATATTACTCTAAGTTAGAAGTAATTTACTGTATTTTCTGTAAGAGCTGAACTAAAATGGCAAAGCAATGGTCAGTGGCATTAATATTTTAATGCAGTTCTGTGCCATTAAAGCATCAGCTGATCAATGACCAAGTGTCATATATATGTTCCCGCTAAATGAGCCCTCCATTTAATGAGCAGATATTCCATTACAACTGGTAAATCAATGAGTCTTTAATAAAGGTTTTTGGCTGATAAAATGGTCTTAGCTGTCATTACCAGTTAGTATTCTGGCTGTTTTTTCCAAAAATATGAATCCAAAATAGTTTTGTCATTGAGCCCCTCAGCTTTGATACAGTGTATTTTGCAAACTTCAGTGGCATAGAAGAGGCACAAAGGGAAAAATGGGTCACCTTCTCTGAGGGAACATGACAGTCCTCATTGGAAGAGGCATATCTGAGCCAAGCTGGAAGGACAAGCTCTCTCTTAACTGAGTATGGAGGAAGCTTAGGCAGCTTCCTCCTAAGTATGGCCAGCTTAGGCAGCAGTGTCTAGACACGTGCTGGGGTGGTGGCATTGTTTCAGAGGTGTGTAACTGACAGGTCGAGGTTTAGGGAGAGAGCTTGAGACTAGAAAGGCAGATAGAAAATCCGTTGGGAAAAGCCTTACTGTGCCTTTCTTCATAGGCAGTGAGGGACCATCCAAAGTCTTCATGTAGAGAAATGACATGGTCAGATGGAAGTTTTAGGAAGATGCCTCTCAAAGCAATTTAGAGGATGAAAGGTACACTGAAGGCGGCAGGGAGTCCAGTTAGAAAGCCATTGCATAGTCCAGGTAATGCTTCCAGGCACTTACAGGATATCAAGGGAGGCTTTAAGAGTCTTTTTATGGAGGTTAAATTAAATAACTAGTCTCCTACTGCCCATTCCCTGCCTGGCATGATCACTTGTGAGTGTTGGGCCCTTATAATAAAGGCTCGAGTTAGTCAAGCACATTCTTTGGTGTGGCAGGCCTCAGAGTGGCTCCACACTGGGCACACATAATCACCCAGTAGCTACTGCCAGTTGACCTGATCTGCTAGCAGGGTCTGATGACTAAGAGCCATTGGGCTGGATTGAGAGTTGGGGTCCTAGAGTCAACCCAAGAGGGAACATGCAGATTGGCTCATTTCACTACCTCACCTCATGTAAAGAAACTGAGAAACAGAGAGCCTGACAATATAAGATTAATGTATATACTTCCCCAGACTTAACTAATAGTCTGTTTCAAAAAATGTGCTTAGGAATTGTTTGTTTGGAATTTGAAACATAGTGTTCTGTAGAAACAAGAGGAGCTTACCTGGTATAACAGCCTTTTGCACCTCAGAGGGAAGCCCTGGCTTTGGATCGTTAAGAGAAACATTCAGGGAATTAAAAGGTGGCTGTCGTGTCAGCTGAAGGAACCCAGTTGCCGCAGAACATTGCCAGGCACGGGCTTGAGTGCTTCAGGGTTGGCGGTGCTGCAGCAGCTCCTTAGGAAGCTACCCTCTCCTACAGGACCCCCAGAAGTGTGAGAAACAGCTGCGTTATTGTAAAAAGCAAACACAAAACAAAACAAAACAAAAAACCCGTGAGGCTTGAATCAAGAGATCTGGGCGCAAATCTCAGCATTACCTGAATCCAAGACCTGTGCTGGTTTTCACTGTTCCATGATGCCTCCCCATGTGCTAGCAGGTAGTAGACATTCAGTAACATCATTGTCTACATTTCTTAAGGGGAGGAGCTCCTGCTTCTGTGTACAGAGCAGCGTATTATAGTTGCCTAACATGTGAACAATCTGTAGAGAGCCAGGCTGTGGCTTCGGTCAGCCTGGGGACGGCCATGGTGGATTTGACAGATGGCTGGCCAGGCCAAGCTCCTCCCACCCCCCACCCCCCACCCCTACAGCTGTGGCGAGGCCTTCCCAAGCTTCATTCTCTGTCAAAGAGGATGGTGTTCTCTGACCTGCCATGATTTCAAACAAGATCATGCTTTGAAGACATGAGATCCTTTTTTTTAAGTATAAGAAAAACCACATGGAGTTTTTTGCTCTAGAGAGTTTTTGTCATCTCCTTCAGTAGATAATCCTGCCTCATTCTTCTCCTACAGTATTCCCTTCTTCTCCTACCACACACACCCCCATAATTTCCACAATTAAGAGCAAATAAAGAAGTAATTTATACAGTATGGTACAAGCTGATATATTTTACAGAAAAAGGAAAACTAGCGAAGGGGAAGGAATTAGGAGTGCCGGGCAGGAATGGGAATTGAGTTGTTTTTGTAAATAGCGTACCCAGGTTAGACTTCAGTGAGAAAGTAAGTTTCAACTGAGACTCCAAGGAAATGAGGGCGATCCCCATAGTAGAACTGGGGGAAGGGCAGAGGCCAGTACATAGGCCTCGAGGTGGTGGGAGTGGGGGTGGAGCTGGCACGGAGGCGGGGCTGGCTGGAGCAGCAGGGATGAGGGGAGATGGGAAATGAGTCTGAGCAGGAACAGTCAGATGATATGAAGCCGTTGCTTCTCAAACTGCCTGTGATGAAATGTGGCGGCTCATGCCCGTAATCCCAGCACTTTGGGAGGCTGAGGCAAGAGATCACTGGGGGATCACTCGAGGCCAGGAGTTCGAGACCAGCCTGGGCAACATAGCGAGACCCTGTCTGTACCAAAAATTTAAAAATTAGCCTGGCATGGTGTCACATGCCTGTTGTCCCAGCTACTTGGGGGACTGAGGCAGGAGAATCACTTGAGTCCAGGGGTTCGAGGCTAGAGCGATAGTACCTCTGCACTCCAGCCTGGGTGACATAGCAAGACCCCATCTCTAAAAATAAAAAAAGCCAGGATGATTCTGAGATTTCAGCTTAGATAACACAAAACATGAGTTACATTAACTGAGAGTGGGAAGACTCTGGCTAAGATGCAACACACTGGGGTGGGAAATCAGGAGTTTTGTTTTATATATTTTGAATTAGACTTTCAGTACATAGGAAATCTAGTTAAGTACAAAATGTTTAAACATCATGATGTTGCCTAGAGACCTATGACTTGGGCCAGGTGTGATGGCTCATGCCTCTAGTTCCAGCATTCTGGGAGGCTGAGGTGGGAGGATCACTTGAGGCCAGGAGTTTGAGACCAGCCTGGGCAATATTGTGAGACCCCATCTCTGGAAAAAAAAAAAAGCCAGGTGTGGTGGCATGGGTCTGTAGTCACCGCTATTCAGGAGGCTTAGGCAGGAGGATATTTTGAGCTCAGGATGAGGTTACAGTAAGCAATGATTATGCCACTGCATTCCAGCCTGGGTGACGGAGGAGGAAGACTCAGTCTCTCTTTAAAAAAAACCCACAAAAGACCTGTGACTTAAAGTGGACTCTTAGGGCTAGAGAGTAACCCAAAGAGTCCTTTAAATGTATCCTTACTTATAACCTTTCACAATCCAAAACAGAGAATATTTACTCTGTTTGAAAAGGTCTAAAGAAATCGATTTAAGAGCCTCGATCAGTGATTACACTCTGATGTTAAACTCTCCCCATTTGAAAATTATTGCACATTTTTTACAAATAGCTACAAGTAAGAGAATTTTCTCCTTTCTCCTAATTTCGAAGGTACCAAATTTGGATAACCCTAAATTCCAGGAGGCAGCGATAGAATTGGTTAGAACATAGGAGCAATCTGCCTGCATCATCTGCCACCCATTTAATTGCCAGGATTAATTTGGCTTCTCTGATTCCCAATTATTACAGAATTTATTACCAAACCTTAGTAATATCAGACACATGACAGCTCTTGGTAGTTTACTGTTTAGTGAAGAAAAGGTAAGGCACAAAGGTGTGTAGAGGTGATGGGCCCAATTCTTTAAAATAAATATATGGTATACATGTGCTTACCACATAACAAATGCTGAAAGGAAACACATTAAAATTTTACATGTGACTATTTGGGTAGAGAGACCATAAGTGGTACTTTCTTTCCCATACTTTTTGGTATACAGTAAAAGCAAGTTTTGTTCTAGTGGCAATAATAATCACCGTTAGTTAAAGAAAATAAGCACAACAGCCATGTGAAATCAGTCGCCTTCTCTCTGGCCTCCCAGCTCACCATCTGCTACCTGGATATGCTGATGACCAGCGAGGAGCGCCGCAAGCAGCTGCGGGCCCAGTACTGCTTCGAGTGTGACTGTGTCCGATGCCAAACCCAGGACAAGGTACGTCGTATGGAACCAGACTGGAACACCGCCCAGGCAGTATCTCAGTGATCTTTCAGAGAACCCTGCTTTTATTTCATTAACCCCAAAGGGCATGGTAGGAAGCAGGTTAATGAAATAATGTATTGAGCGCCATAGACCTTATTTTGTGGTACTTTTGTCACTCACCACGCTGAGATTTAACCAAAGGTAAAGAATCTATGGAGCTTAGAGTCTAGTGGGAATGTAGGCACTAATCATGTAATTAAAAGAATGATGAAGGCCAGAGTGTTACTAGAGCACATAGCAAAAGGGTTGAGTTTACATTCTTGTTAATAATAGCTATTGCTTTGTAATCAACACACCAACTTGTACAAAGTTTATTTCTTTAACTTCTTTCTTTAAGGTTTATTGAGGTATAATTTATATAACAAAAATTCATCGCATTTAGTAAACCAGTTCTGTGATTTTAACATACAGTCATGAAACTGCTGTCAAATATAACATATATTAATAGAATGGTTCCATCACTCAAAAAGTTCCCTCGTATCTTTTTATAGTCAATCCTACCACTCTAACCCCAACTCCTGGTAACCACGGATCTGTTTTTCATCCATGTACTTTCTTTCCTTTTATTTTTAGTTGACACATAATAATTGTATGTATTTATGTGATACTGTGTGATATTTCGATACATGTATACACATAATGTATAATGAGCAAATTGGGTTAATTAGCATATCCATCACCTCAAGCATTCATCATTTCTTTATGTTGTAAACATTCAGAATCCTCTTTGTTAGCTTTTTGAGAATACACAGTAAATTAGGGTTAACCATATTCACCCTGCAATGCTGCAGAACACCAGACTCATTCCTCCTCTTCCCGTCCTTTCCTCTCCCTCCCAGCCTCTAATACCCACAATTCTATTCTCTATTTCCATGATCTCAATTTTTTTTTTTTAGCTGCCACGTATGAGTGAGAAAATGTGGTATTTTTCTATGCCTGACTTATGTTGCTTAACATAATGTCCTCCAGGTCCATCCATGTTGCCATGAATGACAGGGTTTCATTCTTTCTTTATGGCTGAACAGTGTTCCATTATGTGTATATACCACATTTTCTTTATCCATTTATCTGTTGATGGCCATGTAGGCCAATTGCATATCTTAGCTGTTGTGAATAGTGCTGCAGTAAACATGGAGGTGCAGGTATCCCTTTGGTATATACTGATTTCCTATCCTTTATATAATACCCAGTAGTTGGATAGCCAGATCTTACGGTAATTCTCTTTTTAATTTTTTTAAGAAACCTCCACACTGTTTTCCATAATGGTTATACCAGTTTACATTTCCACCAAGATTATGAGTTCCCTTTTCTCCACATCCTCACCAGCAGTTGTTATTTTCTGTCTTTTTGGTATGTTATTTTAACTGTGGTAAGATGATAATATCATTGGTTTTGGTTGACATGTCCCTGGCAAAAGCTTGGCCTCCTAGGGATGTCTGCCTATATTTTATTGTTCAGAATGGTGTCACATGGCCATCCTTAGCTGTAAAGAGGCTAGGAAACTATATTTTAGCTTTTCAGTCTTTATATAAGAGAAGTCAGGGAGAATAAGGGTATAAATGGCTTTGGGGTAGTCAGTCCACAGTGTCTGTCATATCCATGGAGACCATTTTCTTTACTTTCTTGTGCTAAAAGTTTATTTAATACTATTTTAGCCAGGGTTTTCCAGAGAAACAGAACCAGCAGGTGTGTGTGAAGAGAGATTTATTATAAGGAATTGGCTCATGTGGTTATGGAGGCTGTGAAGTCCCAGGATCTGCAGTTGGCAAGCTAAAGACCTGGTGGAGACGATGGTGTAGTTCCAGGCCCAGTCTGAAGGCCTGAGAACCTGGATAGCTAATGGTGCAAGTTCCATTCCAAAAGCTGGCAGAATTAGGCTAGGTAAGCTTAAGGCCCCTTCCACCTCTACTGTCCTGTATTTCTATGAAATGTTTCCTAGTGGAAGAGAGTAGGTTATATCCTTAGATGAGAATATAAATTTAGTTTACAATTAGCTTATCACTTATATTTTTAGGTTTCCATTTATCTGAGAATTTCCTTCTGTTTAGTGATATAAACATTCCTCTGAAATATCTGTACTGTTGATTTGCTTAGAAAAAATAATACAGAGGTAAATGCGGCTGAGTACATTTCCAAAAGATTATAAATTCAAAATTAGTTCAATCAAGATTAATTTTACTTAAGTTCCTAGATTTAAAGTTTTTAAGCTTATTTTTTTGCTTTTCTTGGAACACAGAAAATTTATCTCACTAGGTTCCTGCATCAAGAAAAATTTATGTTCCTACATCTGCATATTACTGGACTAGCATGGTATTATGTTTCAGGAAGGCAGGTGTAATAGCAAACGTAATTTGCATGTGCTATGTTGGCATTTGTAATCAGCAGTAGCTTAATTTCTGGAAGAAATAAAACTTACCAAGGGAAGTTTTGGAATGATTTGGGTTCTTTATAGCTTGCCCAAGTCAGAATCCAAGGCAACAGAAGCAGAACAGACCAAATGGAATTGTTTCCGTGAGTTTGTGACTAGCACATAGTGTGCTTCAATGGGTGACCCATGCTTTGTTGCAAAAAAGTCTATATTTACCAGCCATGTCACTTTTTCTTTCCTAAGTCCTGTTATATTTAATTCTTTCCAAACACCAGGATCATTGTTCACCTGGGCCATAATTTCTTTCCTTTCATTCATCCCACATACTATTTTAGAGTAAACTTTCTCAAATACCACTGTTTCCATGTTAACTTTGCTCAGAATTTGGCCAGGCGCAGTGGCTCACGCCTGTAATCCTAGCACTCTGGGAGGCCGAGGCAGGAGGATTGCTCAAGGTCAGGAGTTTGAAACCAGCCTGAGCAAGAGCGAGACCCTATCTCACCAAAAATAGAAAAAAATTAATTGGCCAACTAAAAATATATAGAAAAAATTAGCCGAGCATGATGGCGCATGCCTGTAGAACCAGCTACTCGGGAGGCTGAGGCAGGGGGATTGCTTGATCCCAGGAGTTTGAGGTTGCTGTGAGCTAGGCTCACGGCACGGCACTGTAGCCTGGACAACAGAGTGAGAGTCTGTCTCAAAAAAAAAAAAAAAAAAAAAGCTTTGCTCGGAATTCATCAATCATTATCTTTTTTTTTTTTTTTTTTTGAGACAGGGTCTTGGTCTGTTGCCTGGGCTAGAGTGCAGTGGTGCATTGTACGTAGCTCACTGAGTCCTGAAACTCTTAGGCTCAGGCAATCCTCCTGCCTCAGCCTCCCAGAGTGCTAGGATTACAGGCGTGAGTCACCGCACCTGGCCACATTGCCTTTAGCATTCAGAAGAAGTTCCAAACTCTTATCTTGGCATTCAGTGTCCTCCAAATTCCTGACACCAACATCCAACGGGCCTTTGTTTCTTTACTTTTCTTTTTCAAAATTGCCAACTTCCTTTAATTATACCATTTCTGCCACCCAAAAGATTCTCAAGTAGTTTACATGCACACAAATACATATACACGTGTATGTGTGTGTATATATATGTATATATAATGCAATAGCAATAAATTTTATATTATTTCAGAATAAGAGTGACAAGAAATAAGATGAAAGCAGGTTAGCACCCATATAAAAATATAGTTAGATAGAAGTACTACTCTCAATCTTAGCCGAAGGCCAAGAAGTGATATATAACAGTTAGAAATAAATCACAAATTTACTCTAAATTTCCAGCAGCCAAAGCTAAAAGACTACTTTCAAAATTCACAGTAACCATAAGATTGAACAGGTGTGTATTCCTCAGCCAAACCTGTTTTTCCTTGTGCACAGGCATGAGGCACCCACAAAGTACTCTTTCTTACCAGACTTCCACAATGACTGGAATAGCTGATTGTCCTCAATGTAGCTGATTGACATAATCTCAAATTATAACTTTGAGAAGTAAGAAGTACACAAGAAAGGTGAAAAATTATGTAATCTAAGATCTTATCTTTCTGATGGTTTGCATCATTCAAAGAATAACATTTACTCCCTGTAGGGGAAATCAAGGACTGGACATTCTTTAGGTAATCCTCCATTGGTATTATTTCTTGCAAACAGGCTTTTACATTTTATATTATTTTAATAATTAGTAAAGTGATACATGTATATAGCTTAAAAAGTTAAAGTACTGTAACACAGTTGAAAACATTAGTACCCTTTCCCTCTCTTGCTCCCCAGGGATAATCCAGTCAGCTCCTTGCATTTTTTTTCTCATGTTTGTAAAATTACAGCTCCTTTAAGTCAAATGTTAAGGATGCTTTTTGCTGTTGGGTTGGCTTAAAGGCTAACTTTTATTTCCAGGATTTCAAATTTGTTTTTTCTTATCTCCTGATTTATATTTTATTTCTGCTTATTTTTGTTTTTTAACTTCTCATTCACTTATAACACATGCTACTATGTTATTTATTTGAGTATCCTAATCATACATCTTTTAAGTATTAGTTCCATAAAGTTTTATTCTACTGGAGGAAAACCATGTTCTGATTGATCTCTGTTGATTGTCTTCCTTAGCATTGCGTTTCACTTAGTGTTTTGGAATTTTGTGTAGCTGGCTCATTTTCAGCAGACAGATTTTTAGCTTTGTTTCTTTATCTTCTTTATCTGTCTGTGCTTTATCTCCCTTCTGTCTGGTATTTTTGCCCCCTGCAGACCCCTCTGACTCCAGTTCAAAAGCAGAACTTACTGGCATTGGACCTCTTGTGCCTCAGTGCTGTCGAGGCGAGTGCACATCTGGTGACCTGCACGGTGGGCGTCTTGACTGCACCTGGCTGCGAGGCCGTGGCTCTACTTGTCTTCCAGCCCTTTAGGCCCACAGCTTCCTATAAATAGTTAGCCCAAGGGAACAGGTGATCAGCTCTGATTTTTGGCCTCTTTTTACAAGCAAGGGAGCCTCACCACATCCCCTGGCTTTAAGCGTTAATGTTGACTCCACTCACCTTTCTGATGGGAGGCATTCTTATTCCCTGGAAACCACCAGAGCTGCACTCACACCCGCTGTAGCCTGCTGCCAGTCCTGAGGCCCTGCAGCTTCAACTTCGCTTGTTGCTTTGCATGTCTGTTCTGTTTGGTCCAGGGAGTCACTTGTCTTGTTTTTGAATTGGCAATGCTTTTTGGGGCTCCTCTTTTTATGTTTGACCTATCCTTAACTGTGGGTTTGGAGTAGAGGGGAGCACTTCAGTGTCTTAGCTGACAGTGTCTTGATTAGAATCTGCAGTTTGCTTTTCAAGTACATAGGTAAGAATCCGCATCTTTGGAGGCAAAGGAAAATGAGAGAATAAACAACGATCTAATTCTCCTGAGGGCTGCCAAGCATGTGTCCACCATTTACCCAGTGCCAGCCTGTTTATGGAACAGGGGGTCTGTGTCTTCTGCGATCACAGGGCCTTCTGTAGGGAGAGAGTTGAGGAGGGGAATTCTGAAGATGTCTCCATTCTGGAAATGGTTTAATAAATGATTCTATAGGGGAAACAGCCTTAATAAGCTGCTCATTCCCTGATGCTATCATTCTGTGCTCACTTTCTCTCATTTTCTTCTGTAGAAATAAAGCAATGTTAATTATTATCTTTAGCAATTATTTAATCTTCTTTTCAGAAAACCTCTTTTGTAACACAGGATTGCCTTTCTCTGGCCCCTTCCAAGCCCTCCACAACACTGGGAGCCATGGAGCCGTGGAGTATCCCAGCATTCCACAAAGACATGACTTCTGCGGCAGTGTGTGAGAACTGCCTCACTTCCTGTTGGTGCCGTGTGTCCGCTCGGCTACAACGAAACCGTAGCTGGGGAGGCAGGATTGAACCACAGGGACAAATGATGTCTGAAGAAGAAATAAAAGAATGTTAGAGTTAAAGCTATATGCAAAGGAAATGAGAGTTTTCTGCCCAAGAAAAAGACTTTATGGTAACTTGACTCTATTTGAAATGTGAGCAATTACTTACCAAGATTTTTTTTTCTGCTGCCTTCCTTTATTTTGTTAAGTTAATTGTGAGCAGAACTGCCTCGTGGTAGGATGATGAGCCCAACTGGCTCTGAATTGTTTTCTAGTTCAACTCTTAACATAAGCAGAATGTGTTTTCTGTTTCTAAAGTTTTCGTCCTAACCGAATTATGTTATCTTCAGGATGATTAGGAAGATATTGCCGGGAATTGAAGAATGTTGTGTGTGTGTCTGTACGTGGGTGTGTTTCCATTGTTAAGTAGTCAAAACTTAACATTACCGCATGTTACCGATGCCTTGCTGCTTCAAACAGCCAGAAGAATGGGTTTCCCCAGAGTGAATGGAGCGCGCGCCAGCATTCGTGTTTAAGTGAGGAAAGGGGCTTCTTGACTTCATAACCACATAATCCCATCCGCAGTGTTGCCTTGCAATACTGGGAGAGGTTTCTGGGCATGCTACAATGGGCTATAAGGTTGGCTGAGAAATAGACAATGTAGCTGTTGTGTTTGCCTTGGAGCATACTGATCACCACAGCATAGGATGTGGCGCTTCCTCGCTGCCTTCCCCCAGCGGACAGGCAGCTGTGGTCTCCACGCTCCTTCATGTGGCTGTTTTGTCCAAAAGTCTACCTCAGGGGTAGGAAGACCACAGTTTGTGGTGACATGAATGCCATCTCACATTTCCAATTCTTGCACAAACGTTCTTTTCTGCTGGCTTTTGCGTCGACATGAAGCTCGGGGACACATCAAGTGCTGGCAGCTCACGTGGCACACAGAGTGTGTATTCTGTGTGCCTTCCCAACACTCGGCCCACAGTGGTGCTCAGCAAGTGTTCTAGAATAAGGTGACTCTTCCTCAGAGAGTGTTATAGATTAGAATACCCGCGAAAGCCCAGGGGTACTTACTGTGTGCTGGGCCCTAGCAGCTAGGTACTCCGCCCAGTTATGTGCCTGGTCCTGTTTCATCTCTGCAACCTTATTCCCATTTTGCAGATGAGGTAACGGGGGCTTTCAAGAGTATAGCCTTAACCATTCAACTGTGCTGTTCCTGTAACTCTATGAATAAACAGATAAACCTCCCAATCTTACTTTTTAAAAAAATTGGAGTATAATTTGCATTTAGTAAAATTCACCCTTCTTAGCATGCAGTTGTATGAATTTTGACAAATGCATACGGTCTATGACCACTCAAGATATAAAACAGTTCCGTCGATACCAACCCCCACATCCCTTCACACTGCTTTGTATCAGCCCCTACTCCTACTCCCAGCTCCTGCTAACTAACCCATGATCTGCTTTCTGTCACTATAGTTTAACCTTTTCCAGAATGTCATATAAATTAACCAGACAGCCATTTCATTCTGGGTTCTTTCACCTAGCATAAATGCATTTGATATTCAGCCATGTTATTTTTACACACATTTATAAATATATAGTCTTGGTACTTAGTTCCTTTCTACTGCCAAGGTAGTATTCCACTATGTGGCTCTTTCACAGTTTGTTTATCCATTCTCTAATTGAAGGGCATTTGGATTCTTTTCCATTTTTGGTGGTTATTAGTTAAAGCCACTGTAAACATTCACATACAGGTTATTGTGTGAATATAAGTTTTCATTTCATTTGAGCAAATACCTAAGAGTGGGATTGCTAGGCTGTATGGTAAATATATGTTTAACTTGATAAGAAATTACTGTACTTTTTTCCAAAGTGACCATACCATCCTGAATTCCCACCAGCAATGAATGAGAGTTCCAGTTATTCCACATCATTGCCAGCCCTTGGTTTTGTCAGATTTGTTTTTGCTTTTAATCATTCTAATAGATGTGTAGTGATACTACAGTGTGGATTTAATTTGCACTACTTTAACAACTTGTGATATATTTTTTCATGTGTATATGTGCCATATGGATATCTTACTTGGTGATATATTTGTTCAAATATTTTGTCTATTTTAAAAATTGGATGTTTTCTTATTATTGACTTTTAAAAGTTCTTTATTTCGTATACAAGTCTTTTATCAGATATATTTTATAAATATTTTTTCTCAATCTGTAGCTTAGTGTTTCATTCTCCTGACAGTCATTTGAAGAATAGAAGTTTTAAATTTTGATGTAGTCCAATTTATTGTTTTATGGATCAATCTTTTGATGCCATATCTAAGAAATTTTTGCCTAACTTAAGAGGAGAAAGAGATTTCTCCTGTTTTATGTTAGAAGTTAATAGGTTTAGGTTTTATTAATACATTTAGATCTTTGGTCCATTTTGATTTAATTTATGTATATGGCATAAAGCTCATGTTTTGCATATGGATGTCTCATCATTCCAGTATCATTTGTTGAATAAATATCTTATTTAAAGTCATAGAATGTTATAGAAAGAGTGTAGTGTTATGCATAAGAGAAGTTGGGTTCCAGTCCTTCTAACATCAACTTGTTAACACCAGTGGCCATGGCCAGAGAGATGAAATACAAGTGGTGGGTAAGAGGATAGCTTAACAGAGTCGAAAGAGCATGTGCTTTGCAGACAGGTGGTCCTGGGCTCTGCTGCTTACTAACCACTTGACATTAGCGAGTTTCCCTATCTCAGTCTTAGTTTTCTCTTCTGTAAAATGAGGATAATTCATACTTAGCAAAGCTGTTTTGAGGGTTCAGTTAGAAGCGTACGTATAGCTTGGAAGATGGTATTTGCTCAATAATGGTAGCCATTTTTGTTATCGAATGATCTGGGGAAATAGTCTGTTTGTAAAGTTCTAAGAATTTATAGCACCCTCAGTTACTGTCATTTGCTGACCAGAGTCCTTTAATTGCTCCCATAATTTTCTTTTTAAGCTTTTTAAGTCTTTCTGCTCCAACCTTTAGTAATCTCTGCTTCCTTCTCCCTTTTTGTGCCTACTGCCCTCAGTGTGGTTCCCGTGGTCACCATGCTGGGGTGCTTGGCACTTTTCATTCTTGTGTTCTCCTTGCCACGCTCCCTCCCCTGGCCTGGGCTCTTCCTCCTGAAAAGCAAGCCGACCTTTGTCCAGACTCTGGTGGTTTGTCACTGCCCTTCTTTACTACTCGTGCTGTCCAGTTCACCCTGCAGTTCCTGATGCTGCTGTCACCGAGGAGCCTGTGTGTAGACTAGGGAGGGTCTCCCGGGCTCATAAGAAGACAGCGTTAGTGGTGCCACACAGAATGCATGCCACGTGGTCGCTCCCCGCCCCCCGCCCCCCGCTCACTGGGCAAAGTGGATGTCATCGCAGACTCTCTCTTTCCTCTGGTTCTTTCCCCAAAGACCGATGCCTCTTGTAGAGTTGTCCATGGAAGGGTTGTTGGCCCTTTCCGAGTAAGGCCATACTTGGAATCTTTTCCTCACAATGAAACAGGAATAATGAGACACCATGGGACAGAGACCAGACGAGGCTTCCTTTTCCATTTCTAACCCCACACTATAAAGAATAAGGAATAAATGTTCTCTCCCACCCTGGAGCCCTGGAGCTGCTGTGACCACTGCACTTTGCCCTAAGCCTGAAAACAGGCCTCTGCAGCGGGCAGCAGAAGGCTCTCCTTAAAACCATAGTTTGTTCCTTCCAGTGCCAAGGGGGAGGATGTCCTAGAAGTCAAGGATAGAGGAAGGGCTATTCTGTTCACTTCTGTTATCGTATTCTGTGTGGAAATTAAGGGTACACGGTGCCTTTCGAAGGTAAATTTTATTTATTTACTTGGAAATACATTTGCCCCTTGTCTATTCACTGGACTAAACAGTGAACTTGAAGGCTTACACTTTTGGACCACAGTACATGCCCAAAGTCCTTAAAACATGCATGTTTGACTTCACAAAACTTTGCAGGTCTCTGCCATGCAAAGTTCGATTAACACCTCCCTGTTGGAGTAAGAGATGGGGTTAAATTTCATCATAACTATATCGGGACTCGCTCTTTGTGTAGTCATAGATTGCCCACATAGTGACATTGCCTCCTTGGAAGGATGAGGCTGCGGAATTGGTGGCATTGGTGAGTGCCAGTGGGATATGTAGTGGTATATATCGTGGTATTCTGTGTATTAGGGATGCCCAGTGGGGTTCCACTTTCTTAGTCCCCTGCTCTGAAAGGCAGCTATTGGGCAGGGGTAAATATGGCAGATTAGGCACATGTGTCTTTCTACTCTTTTTCCAAAACCTGCTGAAGTGACAGGCAGAGTCAGCTCTTCCTATGTGTTATTGATTGCATACCCTCAGAGCTTAAAAGGTGGACATGAGAGATCATACTCAGATCCATAAACAAATACCACTAGACGAGGTGGTGTGTCAGAAGGAGTCAGTTAAATTTGAATAGCTGGAATAAACATTAGGCGTCTAGTTCCATGTTGCCATTTTACAGAGAGGAGAAATGACTTGTGCCACTCAGTAGTTGAGTGACACTGGGCAGTCAGGCTCAGAAAATCCAGATTTCCTAATTCTGGGTCAGTATTCTTTTGATGAAGCACTGTGGATACTGCACCTGATTGTGGAGGCAAAGGTGAAAGGTAAAGGAATATATTGGTCTAGAAGTTACCTTTTGACTTTTTCTTGAGACAGTCTCGCTCTGTTGTCCTAAGTAGAGTGCACTGGCCTCATCATAGCTCACCGTAACTCAGACTCCTGGGCTCAAGCCATCCTCCTGCCTTTGCCTCCCAAGTAGCTGGGTCTACAGGCACATGCCACAATGCCTGGCTGATGTTTTCTGTTTTTTAGTAGAGCCAGGGTCTCATTCTTGCTCAGGCTGGTCTTTAGACTTTTTTTTCTTCAAAGGTCCCTTCATTTGTTTACCTTTCATTTTAAAATGTTTAAAATGTTATCGTTATCCAATTCCCTTTTATCTTTATCCAAGTCCTTTGTATAGTAGAACTCTAGAATTAAGTATAGAAAAAAATATATTTTAGGTCGGTTTTGCCGCTGAATAATTTAGCATATTTTAATTATAATGTCTGTTCAAGACCCTGGGCTAACATCAGCTAATACTTCCACAGCCCACTGGGAGGAAGAGGCTAGGTCCCTCACGTAAGAAGAGACCGACTATTAGCTACTGTGGGGAGGTGATGGAGCCCTGACTCTCACACCCCGGCGAGGGCTGCGATTAGGATTGGGTCTTTTCTGTTCATAGCCTGAGCATTAACTCTGGAAATAAGGCTTCTGATATTGCTTAAGACTTAAATAGACTTAAGTCTCTTTTTGTTTGCTTATTTCTCATCCATAATTATCATTTTTATCTCCAGTCCTTCAGCAAGTCTGCTTGAATCTCCCTCTCCCCTCCTTCTCTTCTCTCCTCCCTCTTTCTTCCTCAGATATTTTGTGAGGTAAGGCTCACCATATGCTAACCATAGGAATCCTGCATTCTAGTAGATACCCAGGCACACAGTTTAATTCAGTATGGAAGCCTGTTTGAGGTGTAGTGGGCAGAGAAGAGAAAAATTTCTCCCTGGTCAGTCAAGAAAGACTTGACAGAGGAGGAGACTTTTGACCTGAGACGTTAAGACTGTATAGGAGTTTTCAGTGAGGTAGATTCAAAGGGATTTCAGGCTGGAGAACACACCAGAGACTTGCATGTCCCAGAGACTCGCAAGAACGTGGTATATCAGGGAACTGCAAATGGTTGGTAGTGCTGGAGAATAAAGGCTGGCAAGGCTAGTGGTGGGGAGTGATGGATGCGGTGTGCCAGCCAAAGGTTTTGAATTTCCATCATGGAGGAATGGGAAGCCATTGAAGAACAGCAGGGTTTGGCTTTTGACCGGCAACAGCCAGAAAGATATGAACAAGTATATAGAACCAAGAAGTCAGAAACAATTGCACAAAGAAGACCCAAATATCTGAAAACCAAGCAGTAAGTTAGCATGGCCCTCACACCATCGCACCCAGTAGAAGGGCTGGCGGAGAGCTGCCTTTGCATGGCTGCCATGGCAGCATTCCCCCTCCCCCACAAAGAATGAGATGCCACTGGGTCCGATTAATACCCGAGGATATGGCAAATGGTTTATTTCAAATACTCATTTGCTTACAGGCTGTTTCTGGGTGTTTCAATTAAAGATTAGGACATTTACCAATTGTTCTGAGTATTAATTGCTGAGGAGAGGGTGTGATGGTCTCTAAACCGGCTCTGCTTCCCAGTAATTAGGATTTCGCATTGCTTTGGTGCAGGCATCAGCATATTTTCTGTTTTCTTTTCTTTCAAGCTTTATTGCCAAGTCATTTTCAGACCCTGAGAACTCTAACAAGTAAAGAGATGTAGGCTCTCTCTGTCTCTGTTTTGATATGTAAATTAGAATCCTGGGATTATTAAAGCATTGGTAGTGCTTTCCTGTCTGTAACATTAAAATTTGAAAGCTGCAGCTAAAGACTCATAAAACAGTTGTCTCCACTTTTGTCATTAAACCCCTCTATGCAATAAATTTACTCATCCTTAATTTGGAATCATCTTTCTTTTCTTAGAATTTAGTCAATCTTGGCATTTTTAAATACCTTTTTATATTAATTTATTTATTTATTGTGCCTTTTAAAACAGAACACAAAGTAGCAGCCAATTAATAAATTATGCTTTCTACAACTGAAATAAAAACATGTTAATTATTTCTAAACAATTAGGCTGTGTTCAACATGCGAGAATGCCCCAGTGTGGGTAACAAACATAGCCTCAGAAGATGAGAAAAATTGCCCTAATTCAACATCGTATAAATGAATACCTACTTTTTTACAACTGTGTCATGTTGTAAGGTCAGTTAAAATCGTTATAAAAGTGTGAAAATCATTGTGAATGCTTACCTCCTTAATTTTATATCATTGCCTTTCAGCTCAACAAAAATCCCAGAGCAGTGTTCTTCATGAGTTGTTCTGCAGCTGTCCTATAAGTAGGTCCAGTGGCCCCATAACTTAAAAGAGAAAAAAAGAACCTATGTGGTCAGAGGAATACTGCAAAAACATAAGCCTCTAAGGAAAGGTGAAGGGAGTAGGTACTCCCCTCCCTGCAAGAGCAAAGGAAGGCCTTATCCAGGCAGGGTAACCTGTGGTTTTCAGTCTTCCCTAAATTGGAGGAAACAGACTTAAACTGCAGGTATTTGGATTAGATGTACTGACCTTCTGGGCTTTTTTTTTTTTTTTTTTTTTTAATGATTTGGTGGCATTTCTTCTGTGGGTGTCTTCTAAGAACAAAGGTTTTCCATTGATTTTGTCTCTGCGTTCTCAGGAAGCTTTTCAGTCCTCAATTTTCTGGAACCCTTTGACCTGGATGAGTCCCTATATAGATTAGAAGTTTGGGATTAAAAAGAAAAGTCAGACGTTCTACCACTAAAGAAAGGAACTTTACCCTAGAAAATTGGACTTTTTTTTTTTTCTTTTTAAAACCACTGTCTCTGGGCTTGGACCATTTTCACCTTTGTTGCTTCCCATGACAGTCACCACGCCTTTACTGAATCCCTACTGCGTACTCAAAGGCCTAGAAGAAGACCCCAGTACCTCAAGCTCCCTGTAAAGCCCAAAATAGGCAAAAATGAGAAAAGGGTTAAGCTTATTAGATCTGTGCCTAAATTCTTATAGTATCAGGCCCATCTACCATAACATGGTATTCTGTGAGCCTAAATCAATAAAGGCTGCTTTACCCCATGAAGGACAATGAAGAACAAAGGGTGTTGAATGGTCAGAAAAAAAGAAATACTCCTCCCAGATCCTTTAGCATTGGTACTCCAAAAAGAAACATTACTATATTGGAAATGAACTTCTTGACTTCAGTTCCCCCAATTTTTTTGTTTTTGTTTTATAGTCTGTTTTTTTTCCTCTCTCTCTCTTTTTTTTGTTTTTGTTTTTTTGTTTTTTTGTTTTTTTGAAGACAGGGTCTTGCCTTACTGCCCTAGGCTGAAATGCTGAAGTGCAGTGGCACCATCATAGCTCACTGAAGGCTCCAACTCCTGGGCTTAAGCAATCCTCCTGCCTCAGTTTCCTGAGTAGCTGGGACTACAGGCATGCACCACTGCACCCAGCTAATTTTTTATTTTTTAAAATGTATTTTATAGAGACAGGGTCTCACTATATTGGCCAGGCTGGTCTCTAACTCCTGGTCTCAAATGATCCTCCTGTCTCAGCCTCCCAAAGTGCTGGGATTATAGGTGTGAGCCACCACATTCAGCCTCTATTCTGTTCTTTAAGCTAGAAAGAGAGAAGTGAGGGAGAGTTTTAAAGTCAAAGAATAGTAGACTGTTCTGTTCTTTAACCTAAAATAAGTGGAAGATAGCCAAATTATTTAAGGATGTTTTAGGTTTCACAGTTTTCTTCAGATGGTTTTCAGACTTGAACAAGACAATTCTGTCAAGTTTATTTATAGCGTGTTCCTCCACCTTAGTGCTGGGAGCCTACTTTAGATGTTATCTCGATTTTTCCAAGGTAATCTAATACTGCTATATACTTAGGAGAAAATAAACTGTTTCCATAATGCTATTGGTTTAGTGTCTGGTTACCAAGGGTACGTTCAGTGAAGAGCAGAAGGATTTTTAATATTAATAGCCAAGCTTTCAGGGATTGTTTATACCTTTTCACATGTGTCTTTTCAGACCCTAAAGATGAACAGACAGATTTAAATGTAAAATCATTAATATGGGCAATTACTGGGTATCAGTCTCAGTTTCTTTCTCTAACAATCACTGTGATTAGAAAGCGCAGCCTCCCCTTTCTATAGTATATTCTTAAAGTAGTTTGCCCATATAAGTCCCTTTATTGATTGAGATTTTCATGCTACCATAAGCTCATCTCAATTTTCACCCAGGAAAATTACTATTCCTGCCATGCAGCCTTTCAATTAAGTATGCTTTGCTATGAGATATATAATTTAGATTTTTTATTAATTTAAGCATTTTGTGTCAACAGAAGGTAGATCATTATTAACTGGTATAGTGTAGTGTCTCATAAAGTACATACATGTCATAGAAAAGTAATTAACTCGCTCATTCTATTGCAGAACAGATGTGTAACTGAATAAGAACGGGGACCCACGGGTACTCTAGTGCATTTGTTTATTTATTTTTTACTCATTAAATTGTTGACTTAAAGACCTCATTGCAAGTTTCACAAACTTTGTTCTCTTTTTCATCTCAACATCCACACCACCCCACCCCGCAGTGATTGGAAATAGGTTTAGAACTATTACCCAAAATTAAAAATTTGTTTTTGACTTATTTTGTAGTAACTTTAAGCAACAGGCTCTCTTTTCAGGTGAGAGGAAGGTTTGAAAGTACAGAAGATAGGCAGAGATGTTTGTTGTTGAAGACTGGGAGGAGGTTTAGCAGCAGCTGTTTGGGAGAGGGAGTTGGGTTAATAAACCCAACCAGCGTTTCCCAAGTAGCTTCAAGTCAAGATCACATGGCTAACAGCAGACTGTTGTCACTTCTTTCCTTTTTCCTCCTCCAGTAACCACTAAAATTCTATGAAAATTTCTTTAGCACAGTTCTCTCTTGCCTGAACTACTGCAAGAGCATCCTAAGTGGTCTGCCTATTTCTACTCTGCCACCCTGGAGTTTGGTGTTTGCACAAAAGTCAGAGAATGTTTTCAGGAGGGACCTCTTGAGCAACTTCCTTCTCACTTGGAAGGGGAGATCCCGCTCCCCAACAAGGCCGGCAGCCCCAGCAGGGCCTGGCTCCTGTTCACCTTTCTCGTCTTAACTCGGACTCAAGGCTGGAATATGCCAAGCTCTTCCCTGCCCTGGGGATTCGCACTTGGCTTCCCTCTGCATGAAATAGTCTGCCTGTAGCCTTGTGCTTGTCTAGCTCTTTGTCATTCTTCAGCCCTCGCCTTCAGCCTCACCTCCACAGGGAGCTATCCTTGACTACCCTGTGGAAATCAGCTGCTTCTGTCCCTGTTGTTTTTTGCCACGTCTTTATTTCCATTTTAGCACCAACAGACGTTACGCGTTATTTTTATTTCTGTGTATTTGCTTACTTGTTAAAAAATAAGAATGACCTTATCAGTCTTGTTCTGTGTTTTGTCTCAGTGCCCAAAACAGTACTTAATAAATTTCTGTTGTATGAATGAATATGTGACTAGAAGTTAAGCTCTGTAGGATATGCCAAGAATCCATATTACTTGATGCTTCAGAATGACTTTTACCCATGAAACAATTTCATGGTAGTTTAAACAACGGGCTGTCAGGAGGGTTATTCTTGTCCTTTCCTCCAACAGTTTTTAACATTGAACATAACCTGTCCCACTTCCCCACACCAAGACTTACAAACACACATGTAAACCACCCAGTGGAAAGACAGGATGTATATTCCCAATTATCATCTTGATAGAGTCCTTTCTATGTGTAGTTCATGCCACTGGCATTCTTTCCTCCTCTAAGAATGCACATATTTCCAGGGTTTGTGAAACCAGACTTTAAAAACACACAGTTGGTTTGGTGGTGTACTTAGATATATGAGTTTTCCAATCTGGTCAAGAATATCCACATTATTCTGTTGGAGATCTGTGTATTTTTACAGTTAACAAATTAAGAGAGTCGTTTCATAGGGGCCCATAAGCTCAGGATTGGAAGGGCCCTTAACGACCCCACCCAACCAGGGCAGGAATCTCCTCCATAATATCCCTTCTAGGTGGGTGTCCAGACTTCTTGTGAATGTTTTCGGTGGAGATCTCAGTGTACTTTCTTTGAGAAGACCATTCTACTCTTGGGCGACTATGATTGTCAAATTAATTAATCTTGCAAACTAAAAGCTGCCTCTTTTAACTTACATCAAGGTCTTAGTCCTGCTCCATGGAGCAATAAAAAGTAAATAGGTTCCTTTTTTCACCTACCAGTCTTCAAATACTTGAATATTTGAGGCATCATGGTGTAGTAAAATGCACTCAGTCTTTTTAATTATACAGCTGAGAGTTCAATCCATCTCCACCGCTTTCTAGCTACATGAACTTGAGGAAGTTACTTCATCTTTCTCAGCTACAGTCTGTCTGTCTGTATGTATATATGTAAGTGTGTTCATAGAGATGGGGTCTCACTGTGTTGCCCAAGCTGATCTCAAACACCTGGCCTCAAGCAGTCCTCCTGCCTTAGCCTCCCCAGTAGCTGGGATTACAGGTGTGAGCCACCATGCCCAGCATCTGCTATAGTCTTATCATCTATAATTTAGGGACTGAGGTGGTTTTTACCTTATATTTTGTTACAATTATTAAATGAGATAAAACATTTAAAGTAATTAACACAATAAATCCTCAATAAATGTTATTTTTGTTATTATTTGGCCAGCTGTTAGCCAGCTCTCTGAAACTCAGTCTCATCTGTAGAATAAGGAAATTGATTAAAATACCAAGGAGTGATTCAAGGCAGTTAATCCTAAAATATGGCCGGTTGTTCAGCCAGCTAGGAATCTATACATGCATTCACATCCTAACCAGATTTCATTATCTTACCCACAGAGTATTCTGAAAACCTTTGTCAAATCCTTGTTGAAATCAAATTATATGGTCTTAGTGATGTTTGATGCCATACACTTATACAGTCTTCATGAAAAAATGAGTTCAGATTGGCAGGATTTGTTCTTGGTGCTCCCGTGCTATTTCTAGTGAATGCCACTTTATTTTCTAGTTCTCAGTAAGCATCACTCAAATTAAAGATAGTAAGTTATCTGCTTGAAGGCTTTCATTATGCAGATTTTGCATTTTTGTTTATGTTTTCTTGGGACCGTATTTGCTAGGAGTCTGGTCTGCTGCTGCTCATTTTCTCTCAGTTCTTCAGAGAGGAATAATAGAAGTTCCATGATCATATTTACCACGTCCTTTCACTATCCTGGGATATGATTCATCTGAAATTACAGATGTAAACTTTTCTAAAATACGTTATTCTAGTCTCTCCTATTTGAGAATGTTTTCTTTGGGGAGAAAGGAGAAAAACTAAGAATTAAGTAACTTTCCGTTACCTGTTGGTGTTTTCCCACTTGCTCTGATTGGCGACCGTCTCCTCCATGCTTGCTTGCCTACACAGCCCTAGAGCATTTTTCATCAGTCATTCAGGATTGTCTTCCTCACGCTCTTCTTATAGGTGGTTCTGTCCTTGTGCTGTCTGCTCTGTCCTTTCTGTGATAGGACTGCTCGTGTGTGCTTAGCAATTGCTGCGAGCCAACTGCTGTGCGGAGCACTTCACACACATTATCTCATTTAGTCCTTTACCAACCCTATGAGGTAGGTCCTCTAACCCAGTGGGGCCAACCTTTTTGGCACCAGGGACCGGTTTCATGGAAGACAATCTTTCCACGGGTGGGGGGAGTGGAGCTCAGGCGGAGGTGCGAGCATGGGGAGCAGCTGCAAGGAGGCCAGAGCTCACTGCTGGCGGCCTCTGCTGTGCAGGGGAGGCTGTTCCTGAGTCTCTGATGGGGTGCTGGCAGAGGAGCTCTGCTGCCTGGTCCCTAACAGGCCACCTACCGGTACCAGTTCAGGGCTGGGAATCGCAGCGCTAATCTTATTTCCTACTGGGAAGTGCTTAACAGCTGTTTTGTCATCAGTGTTCTCAGATTTTGTTCTAGAAGGTGAACCAATGCCCTTGTACAAGCTAGAAATGAATAAAGCAAATGTGAGCCTAAGCAACTATCAAGCGTTGTGGAAACTCATAGTTTTCCGAGAGTTTGATGACTGTCGTGCCCTCGTTCTCAGGATTGCAGCTGCTTTGTTATAAAACGAAGAACAGAAAGCATTGAAATGAGAGTGGAGATGGGCAAGCAGTTCTCAACTGTGTTACCATGAAACAGAAATGCCACCTCTGGTGCTGCAGGTTAAACAAACAGCAAAGAAAACATACTGGTTTCATAGGCTCACTTGCGGTTAGAGCAAAGGGTCATTGCTCATTTGGAAATCTCACCATACCTGACTTCCTGTCCTCTTTGCACACTCATGTTTGTTTCTACCAACAACCTCAAATTTCTCTTTCTGCCATTTCTGCCTTGCCTGTCCCCAGCCATGCAGGCATAGCAGCATGTTCCTGCTGCTCCGGCACCTGCGACGCAGAGCAGTGCTGGTAAAACATCCCAGAATCCTACTGGCAGATGCCGTGGCTGCCCCTGGCCTTCCCTCTGCTGCGTTCCCACCTTGCCAAGTTGTGCTGCACGTCCCCAGCTAGCCTCCTTCCGCGCTCTGTCCCACAGCATTCCCTGAACCCTGGCTACTGCTCCATCCTTCTAAGCCCGTGCTTACTCTTGACTTCAGTAGATAGGGAAATAATAAAGCCCATCAAGCATCATATTCCTCACTCCCCACCCCTGCCGCCCACTCCCGACTCAGCTGTATCTACGCGCATCCTCTCTTCCTCTTGCCTCAGAAGAAAGGAGGACCTCCTTGCCAAAGCCTGTCCCCGCCACCCCCCTCCACCGGCCCTGCCCCACTGTGCTTCTCTAGCCACGCCCTCTGCTGGGGCCTGCCTCTGTCCCCTGACTCCTGCTCTTTGTCATACACATGCTCATGACTTTTCCATTGTAAAAAAAAAAAACAACTCTTTCCTCAACTCAGATTTTGCCTCTAACTACTGTTCCTCTTCAATTTGTGAAACTTCTTTAAAAAGTCATCTGCACACCTGCTTCTTTGTTTTCTCTGATGCCCACTGATGGGCTTTCACCATCATCACTCACTGAAACTGTCTCTCTCTGGTGTCACCAGTGAGCCCTTGATTCCAAGCCTCCTTTAAATCTCTTCCCCAGTGGCTCCTTTGTTGCGTTCTACAGCAGCCATCCCTCCCTTCCTCTTTCTGGGAATACTCCTCCCCTAGCTTCTGCACCTTTCTCTACTTCTCCTCGTTCGCCCCTTAAATATTGGGATTCTCCTGGATTGGGTGATCTCCTCTGCTCCCATCTCCAGATTCTACCAATTTGACGTTAACTTCCAAGCCTATACTTCCCACCTTTGCTTGTCTTCTGGGTCTAGTTTCATATTTCCAGCTCCCTCTGGGGCAGCGCTCCATGGCTTTCTGCAGACATCTCATATTCAGCGTGTCCAAAAGTGACCTCGCCTTTCCAAAACATCTGCCTTCTATATTCCCAGTCTTACCTGAAGGCTTCATCATGCACTCAATCACTAAAGGCAGATGCTCGGCAATTGTCCTAGTGTCTTCCTCCTCCTTTTTAAACTTTCTTAAACAAGTTCCTCACTCTCTGTCCCTGTCCCTAAGGCCACTGCATTATTCAGGTTCATGTCATCTCTTTCTAGTTTGTTGCAACATTTTCCTAACGGCCTTCCTGCCTTCAGTCTGACCACCTGTCAGTATATTTTCCATATAAATATTTGAAAAATACAGTGATTATACTTAAAATGCTCCTATGTCTCTATGTTGCCCACACAGGATGAAATTCAGGCCTTCATCTGTCTGACCCCTGCCCACCTCTTCATCCTCATGTCTAAACCTTTATCTCCTCCCCTTGCCCCCCATAAGCCATTTAATCCAGCCTTCTATTTTGAGGCCTGTGGACTTGTTCTGAAGCAGGCCTCCAGCCTAGGGGGCAAAAAGGAGCCTCCAGCTAAGGAAAAGCAGCCTCTGAGCAGGACAGAACTACCCCGCAAGGCCGCGAGGACTGAAGTGTGCCCCTCTCTCTCCCTGGCGCTGCTCCTACCATGCATGGGGGGACTAGGAATCCCAGACAGCTTGGTCTCCTCCCAGACCCTTCCATTTCCTCATGCTGCTCCCTCTGGACTGCCCTTCTTGCTGTTCTCCTCTTGGCTAAAACGTTTCCATAGCCTTCAGGCCTGAACTCAGGCATCATCTTCTCTAGGGCGCTTGCCCTAAGTCCTGGCTAGGCAAAGGGCCCTGCCTCTGTGTTCCTGCAATCCAGGGCTTCTTCCTCTGTTGTCACTCACCATATTTCATAAATGCTACATTTATGTGGCTGTTTCAACCCCCAGACTATAAGCCTCTCAAGGCTGAGGCCGTGTCTCGTCTGTGTGTTCGCAGTTCCAATGCTCGGCCCTGGTATGCATTTGGGAATTGTTACGTATTGAACTAAAGACAATCTGAAGGTACAGGATTTATTGCTCATAATGCTGTGGATATAGTCACTTTTTGTGTCTGTTGCAAATGCACTTATTTGTGCAAAGCAGAGAACTTGGGGGATGCAACTGTGGATTGAGTAGACAAGAAAAAGCCAGAACTAAGCACTATAGCAAAACTTAATGGTGTTGGCATGAAAAATGACAGTGTGATCATGCAGATTAGAAATTATGACTGAGGCAGTCATCTTGTTTATTTATTATTATTATTCATTAAATAATCTTATTTAATCCTGCAAAGACCCAGTTGGTGGTCCTTGGTCCTAACTGCACATTAGAATCACCTGGGGAATTTATAAAAAATCCACATATCTGCCTGCCCCCAAGAGATTCTGATATCATTTGCCTAGATGGGACCTGGGTCCCTGTATTCTTAAAAGCTCCTCAAGCTAAATGTATACCCACTGCACTAGGCCCTGACAGCAGAGAAGAGACCCAAAGCTGCAGGAACAAGAGGTCTGCAGTTTTGAGGGACAGTTGGAGCACTCAGTATCCCTTGAGACACATTTCTGGGAAATGTGAGCATGTCTGTGGGGGTCTGTGTGTGTGTGCACTATTGGTAGGGTCGGGGAGGAAGTAAGCACTCCTAGAGTGAATTAAAGTCTCTGATATATAAAAATAAGTATATTTAGAACAATGCGGTTCCCATTAGTGAAGAAAAGCCCCAGTTTTTAAGCCCTCTAAATGAAGTTTTGTGTATTCCTTTTCTTGCACAGCGCAAGAGGGATTTTTATATTTGTTTACTTCTGGGAAAGAAATTCTCACATATTCTAGTTGATAAGCATTTACTAACATTAAAATCTTACTTCCAAAGTAATCTAGAAAGTTAAATGAATAGTAAAACAAAAATGTTAAAGGCAAATGGCCAGGGCTATATAATTTTGACCCATAAAACATGTGACCCAAAAAGAAAAAAACTGATCCAGAGGTAATGGTTTTATAAATCCACTGAGGCTGGCATCATAGCATTCCCTGGGCCAAGGGGAAAAACAGTGGGGGTGGGAAAAGAGAGAATGTGCTATCTTGTACACCCACGCTTTGACAAGGACCTTATCAGAAATCAATACACAGATTATGTGTATATCTATACTGTTCGGGACAGGTTTGAGATTTGATGTTGCCATCATGCCAGGTCCTACTGAAAGATGCCCATGACTTGGGCAGCTGGGTGAGCAGTTCTTTGGGAGTGGAAGTCTTCTGAGTCTTTATTTCAATATATATTTCCAGTTCTCCCCCTGATTTCTAGCATGCCCTGAGTGAAATCACTTGCCCCTCCCCGTACCTCTTTTTCTTCCTGTGAAGTAGGGACACCTCTGACCATCATCTGGTAATGTTTATGAAGTTCCATCAGACCTTTGCTGGAAGGCTCTGTTAACAGTAATGCATGCTTGGTTTATGAGATGGTTACAAGAGAATGGAAGTGGGGGCAGGGTGCCAAACATGGCCAGTGCTTTTATCTTTGACATTACAAAGAGGTCCCCTGGCTGAAGGCCAGCCTAGGGTTTACTGGAATTTAAAATGCAGACATGTGCTTTCTGTTGGTAGGCCGCCAGGGGAGGCTCACTGTGCAGTGAGCCAACACTTTGCTTGCATGGGATGCAAAGTTTCCAGGAAGAGCATCTGAGTCCGGGTGATTTTGTGTAGAATCTCTCCACGGTATGAGGTAGGGCAAAAAGAGCAGTACCGTGGAATCTGGTCACTTCTTCTCTCAAACCTTAGAAATGTTAAAGGCAAATGGGCAGGACCATATAATTTTGACCCATAAAGAATGTGACCCAAAAAGAAGACAAAACTGATCAAGAGGTGTAATGATTTCATAAATCCTCCATGCATGGCATCATAGAATTCCTGGGGGCAAAGGGTAAAACCATCACTTCAGCCCAGGATTGATTGCCCTCTGGAATGACCCACTGTCAGCTTCTAGAAACAGATCTCTGCATGGACTTATTCACAGACTACAGAATTGTAGAATAATTGAGGGAACACTGGCTTTTTTCCCATTGAGAGACAAAATATAATTATGGGTCTTTAAAAAAAAAAACAAGGCTGGGATATTAAAGTAATTATTTCCCTCAAACTGTGACATATTTCCTTTGAACTTTAGCTTGTTTGACACATGGTCTGAGGATTTCAGTGCTGCAACAAAGTGTTAGTAAGAACTGGGGAATTTGTGCAACCTGACTCTGAAAAATTGTGGGACGCTATTGGGCACAGCATTAACAGATGTTAAGATTCTGATGTCAAAGAAAATAATTTCCTTTGGTTACCCCTGTGGTTACCTCCTAAAAAAAGTATGTCTAGACCTGTGTCCCAGGATTTGTTATCAGAAATTGTTATTGTGGACCCTAACTAAACTATTCCCTTGATTTGGAACCACAGATTAAATAATCTGATATGCTTGCTTGAGCAGATAAGCAAATATCGTGTATTTGCCTGACTTTGGAATATTGCCCATTATAATCACTATACATACAAATGTTAGAGGGAATGTGTGAATTAAATAATCACTGTCAAATTCTTGCCTTGGCAGAGTATAGTACTCTGTTGGGCATAGTCTTTGTTCAGTCCTGCATGTTGTCCGTGCTTTGGCTAGGGTAGTTTATACATGAGAAAACTCAGCTTAAAATAGAATGAAGGCAAAAAAAAATTATAATGAAGGGAGGTTTGCAATTTATCCCACAACCACAAATCCCAGAGTCTCTTCTTTCAGAATTTCCTGTCTCTCCACATGCACAACAGGTACCTTACATCGGTGACTAACGGAGCGGCAGGACTAGTGCTCATCTCCATGGTAACTCTCATCAAGTTCTCACCTGGTCGGCTGAACCCGGAGGCATTCTTAGCCTCTAGGTCTCACAGCTGGCTAGTGGCAGGGCTGAGATTGGGCCTCTTTAGTTCCAGTTTGGTGGTGCTGCCTGTCACAAATCCCCATACACCAGGTGCACACAACTCAAACTGTGCTGTTGTTCATCCTAGTTTTAAATGTGTCTGGAGCAACCACGTCTAGGCTACCCTAACCTTTGCTATCAGGACATTGCCCCTTAAACCTGACTTGAATCTGTTCTGCTGCAGTGTAAAGCATTTTCCTCTCTGTTTGTACAGGAGAGTGAAAGCAGCTGTTCCCAAAGAAGAAAATATGAAAGATGGAGGTGTCGCAGATTAGAGGAGATGAGGGCTGTGGTTTTGGTCTCCATTAAAACAAAACCTGCCCTGAAATTTAGAGGGCAGATTTGGAGGGTACTTTATCTTAATGGCTGTTGCTATTAGAAAAGTTTTTCTATAAAATCTTTGTGTTTTTCCCAGAGACTCAAACCTCCCACCTTGTGGTGTTTACACAAGATTGGCAGGATTCTACTGGGGATGCAAGTATAAGTTTACAGCTGCGTGAGCCATCCATTTGATAGTCTCTCTACAAATGTGAAAAGAATTTGCCTGAATGTGCTTTTGCAAGCCAAGCTCATGGCCTTCCGCTTCGTATGATCCCTATTGTATGTTCTGAGGAGCACATCGTTTCAGTATGAGAGGAGGGTGCAAGGAAGTGTCTCCTTTCTAAATGTCTTCATGTAGTGTTTAACTGCCTTTGTGTATTCAGCCGATCATGCTAGATTTCTACAAAATGCTGCATATAAAAGGCTGATTTTCAGGAAGCACTGCTGGCACGAGTAGGCTCTCAAACTGCCCTAAATGTATAGATACTACTTTTTATTCAAAGTTGACCTGATTTTATATAAGCATATACGCTTATTTCACTGGGGGAAGTTTTATTCGCTGGGATGGGAATACCCAGCGCAGAGCGGGGGGCAGTGCTGAGGTTGTAGCTGGAAAGGGCCTCCGGTGGTTCAAGAAGTTCTGACTTCACACACTCAAGGCTGTGGTCCCTTCCCCAGAAACCATGAGGGAGACATTCCCCTTCCTATGGCAGTTCTGTGTGGCTAGAGATCTAACCTTGATGCCACCGTGGGTTTGAATGTGTGCCCTTGTAGAAATTTGTAGTTGCAGTAGAGCCCTGTTTCTGCCCGAGACATGAAGTTAACTGGGCATTTGACAAACGCTGATAGGTGCAGTGGGAATGTAAAGTTGAATGGTAGTTAAATGGAACAGTGCCGCTAAGTGGTTTCTTGGGACCTTCTCCGTGACATCAGCATTTTTGTTTGCATCAGGCTTAGTGCCCCTACTTGCCCAAGTGCTCCTCTGTTGACTCCAAGGCAGTGGCAGCACTGGCCAGCGAGAGAAGGCTCTCCCACCTGAGAAGAAGACGTCTCTTCTGGGTCAGCCAGCTCAGGAAGCGGGGGGTGAGGGAGGAGGAGGGTGCAACTTCGAGCTCTTGAGAGGAGAGGATGTGAGTAGCTGCTTGGACTCGGAGTTCAGAGCCCTGCTACACCCGCTTGTGGACATCTGTTATAGGCACTGAGATCTCACAACTCTATGAAATAGATGAAAAAATTACCTTTGCATCCAATTTTATTTAATCTTGGCTTGCTAAGGTAGTTTTGGAATGTGGACTGATAACAGCATCTGGCTCACATCCTTTTCATTCGCATCACTCGTTGCTACGAGATAGTAGAGCAAGTGTCTTGAAACCAGGTGGAGCGTGCACAGAGGATCATGCCTGTGATGTTATTCGGTTAGTTGGTTATTTCAGAGGCTATTTGGTCTGGTTCTTGGTGCATGACAAGAGTTTGCTTGAAAGACAAAGTTGAGGACGAGCCCTCCAAGCAAAGGGAATTGGATGTGTGGACATGTGGGGGCATGGCATAGTTGGTTCTTTTTTTATTGTTCCAAAGTATTACAGGGGCACAAATGTTTTTGGTTATATGGATCACTTTTGTAATGCTTGGATCAAGGTTAAAAGTGTGCCTGTCACCCAGGGCATAGTTAGTTCTTGATGACATTGTAATATGCTCCCTCCTCCCTCCGCTAGGGTAACCCTGTTTCTCCTTCCCACCAAACACAGCTGACTGTAGTCAGCCTCCTGTTGGCTCTAGCCCTCTAGAGTGGGGACTGAGAACTCGGTACACTGAGCCATGTATGACATTAGCGCTTCTAGAGGGTGCAATGGAAAAGGTTAGAAGGTACATCAACTCAGAGAATTACCTCAAGAAGAAACTTGGCTTTGGGGAAGTTAAATGACTTGCCACGGTCACGCAGCTATGGAGCAGGGATTCAATTCCACATCTCAGGACTCTGAGTCCAGTGTTCTTTCCCTACGTTCTCCTAATTATTCTGTACGCTTGCTTGTTAATCGCTAATTAGATCATATTACAATTTGTTCTTGCTTCAAGTTAAGAACATTCCTTCCATTCCCTTCTTCCCTCCTTCCCCTCTATAATGGCCATTGACCAGTGTGCAGATATAATAGTGAATGCTCTATTTTTAGGTACTATTTTTCCACTTTATGAAAGAGCTGCTTTTCCCCTCAAGTTACATCTGAACTGCTTTCAGTCGATTTTGCCAAAGGAGGTGGAAATTGGTTCCAGCAGAGATACTTCCTGTTAATCATAAAGGTTTTGAATGATGTTGTGTATTAATCTATTAGTCCCAGTATATTATCCATGAACCAGAGTACCTCAGTCAAAGACGTTGCAAATTAAACTTTGTTTCCCCTCATAATTTTATATTTCAGGACTTCTTAGTCTCTCTCATGAGTGCAGACACTATATTTGAACCTCATTCTACTTTGGAAAAAAACAACAACATAAACTAAAAATCTTTTCTTCTTTTCAGATACTAGAATTATTGAATTACTGGAAAGGTTTATAAATGCTCATTAATTTTATTTTCCATCCTATACTCATCTCTCCCCAATCCAATCTAATTAGGGTTTGCATGCGGATTGGATGACAGGAAGTACTGGAAAGCAGATTGCCTTTCTCCTTTTCCTCTTCTTTTTAATGAGAACCATCTGAAATTAGCCCAGTGCATGAGTTTCAACATCAAACACTTGCGAGCTAAGTGAAGACATCTGTCTGAGTGTTCCAGATACAAGGTGGATCTGGGTGGATGCTCTGATGTTTAACCTGATAACGCCAGTGGTCACTGTCCCAAAGTTATGTGCAGCCATTCTTGCTGGATTCCAAGCTTATCCTATTGAAGAAACTTGGTTTCTAATTCACAGTAACTACTGGCACCTGGCAGGTATGCTGCCTACTCTGAAACACAAAGGAAGCATTTGTCCAGTTGAGTGTAATCATGTTGAGTGGCACCCTTTTATGTGGTAGTGGGATTATCTCACATCATCTGGTACCTATTTTTTACAGTTGAAGAAATGATCCTGGGGCATTGCTGTAGCAGCTATGTATGAGGAACCTAGATGGCCTCACTGAACCATCCAGGGATAGATGGGACCAGGTACCTTTGGGCCCAGAGAGCCACGAGAGACTTAGGATGATGTTCAGGAGAAAAGCCAGGGTGGTTAGCTGAGCCCACTTCCCAAATAACCCTTGATGCTGTTGCCAGAGAGCAGGCTCCTGAGCCAGCCTGGCATTTCCTGTGCTGGGGGAGGGGTCACATTTAGTTCTGAATGGTGGGCAGCGTCTGAGCATTTGGTACCTGCCAACAGCTGCAGTGGGAACATACCCTTTTCCAACAGAATTGTGATGTAGTCATGTTAGAAATGAGTCAAGGTAGAAGTGTGCTGTGAAAAGAACAACCTTTTTCCTTATCGGGATTCTCCTTGTTGTTCGTGGAATTAAGGTATTTTATTCTTGTAACACTGTTACCTATGGGTTGTGGAGAATCTCCTCTCTCTCCTCGCTCATTCACTCTATGTCCAAACACTAACTGCTGGCGCTGGGGATGCAGACATGAGCAGGGCACGGTCCCTTAGCTCTGAGGCTCGTTGGGGAAACATCGGATCATTAGTGCCAGCACCTGCTGAGAGAGGTGTGCGGAGCCGACGGTGCAGCCCAGGAGGGCCAGACTCACTCAGGGCGGAATTAGGGAGGACTTCCTCATGGGGGACATGGGGCTGAGTCCTAAAGGGGCAAATGGGAAGAAGCCAAAGAAGTAAACGGAGCGGTGAGCCAAGGAATGGGATGGTGATCTCCTGCAGGAGGTGGTGATCCACGTCCCGACAGAGTCCACGGTTGGAGGAGTGGGTTGGAGGAGTGGGTTGGAGGAGTGGGTGTAGCACGGCAAGAGAGGGAGACAGGCAAGGCGGGGTTGCAGGGTAGAGCTGTGAGGGGCAAGGATGGGGTGAATGAGTTAGAAGGGGTGTGTTGAAGGGTTTGAGTGGTTGGAGAAAGAAGGAAGAAATTAGGAGATTCATTTTTACCTGAAAATAGTGGCACAGTTCTGCTTTAAATGAACTAGTTCCATGATTTTACAGTTTAAATGACAATGAGCTTTTTAAGGACTTCTCTGGAGCTGTGCAAGAGTTTGGCCCCCAGAGGTAGAACTGAATTGCTCTGTGCTACTGAAATTGCTAGAGTGGTCATGTGGAAGGCATGTTAGGGTCGGCTAGACCGGCTGCTCACTTTGCAGGCGAGGTAGCTGAGGGCCAGGAAAGGAAGGCTTGTGCAGGGTCTCACCGCCGCAGGTGAGGGCGGGGTGCCGTCAGTACCAGAACCAGCAGGTCCTTAATCCTCTTGATCATTTCCCAGGAGAGTGGACTTTCCTAGGACCCTTCTGCTTTTAGTCTGAGTTATATTTATCACTTGCAGAAAATTCAGCAGTAGTACATTTGATGTTTTAAAAACATGTAAGCATAAAATGAATGTTTTTCACCTCCCCAAAGCAAATTTCAGGACTCACCCATTCGAGGCCTTTTTTATTTGATAAAGCTAAAATTTAAAGAAAAAAAATTTCCTAAACAACTGTGTCCTAAATGATATCAAGTGTCTTCGATGTGTTTGGATAAGAAATAATGGAAATAAGAACATAAATTTACTAAGTTTCATACCTCAGGGACTGTAGAAAAAGAACATAGTAATTTACTCTCCTACTTACAAATTGAAAAAGTAGATTTAAAGTGCACTTCCCTCAGTAGTCTCTCTCTTTCTCTACACACGTCCTATTTATCTGCGTGTGCAGCTGAGTGTTCTCCCCCAGCCCGTGCGGAGAGAGGGAGATGGGCCCCATCGGGCCCCATCGCAGGGGTAGTTGTGAGAAGAAATGTGGGATGTGAGGGGAGGGGGAGCGGCGGGCAAGGTGAGTTGTGAGCCCGAGAGTGTGGAGACAGTCCCCGCCAGCACAGTGGAATGCTCCAGGGAGTTGACACTAGCTGTTAGTGAGTGTAGCTTTGTCTAGCCCAGTATAAAGTGCTGTCGGAGGTATTGTTTCTAGATGTTTGGTAGCAATTTCAAAGCTTGCTTGCTCTTCTGTTAAGTAAATACAGGCTTAGGATCAACCTGAAAGAACAGCTAGCTAATCAGACTGTGTTCACTGATGGCAGATTTAGGTGTGAATATAATTCTCATTATGAAATTGTTCTGTCTGGGGCTGTGGTCTCACCCTGTTTGATAGAAGAATATAAGATCTGCTGTGGGTTCCATGTTGGGGGATTTTACTGTGTTTTTTCAAGTGCTGGTACAAGGAAGATCTTAGGAACCATGGGTTGAAGATATTTTGGATTTATAAACTCACAATCACAAGTTTCACCTTTTAAGCAAGCCCAAGAAAAAAGAATTCAAATTAAACATAAAGAATGAAGATAGTGGAAGGAACATGGGCTCTGAAGCCAAACAGGCCTGGGTTTGAATCCTGTGTCTGGCAATTAGGAGTAGAAGGACATTTGGACCAGTTACTTAAGCTTCAGGACTATCTTGTGCCTTATTTATAAATTGTAGGTATTGATGCCCTTCAAGTATGTTGTGAGGAATAATTGAAATATATGAAAGAGCTGGGTGCAGTGGCTCACCCCTAAAATCTTAGCAACTCAGGAGACTGAGGCAGGAGGATTGCTTGAGACCCGGAGTTAGAGACCAGCCTGGGTAACATAGCACAATCTCAACTCAAAAAGAAAAAAAGAAAAAATTTATCCAGGCATGGTGGCATGCACCAGTAGTCCCAGCTACTCAGGAGACTGAGGTGGGAGGACCACTTGGTCCCAGCAGTGCCAGGCTGCAGCGAGCTATCATCATGCCACTGCACTCTAGGCTGGGCAACAGAGTAGGATCCTATCTCTTAAAGAAAAAAAGAAAAGAAATGCATGCAAGAGATATCCAGATCATTAGCTAAATAACTGTTAGTTCTCTTCTTCCAGATTCATTCTGCAGACATTCAGTTGAGCATTTGTTACACATAAGACTCTATACTAGGTATTTGGAAGAGGCAGGATCAAAGAAGAATAAGACCTACATATTTAGCTCTAATGAGTTAATGCAGTTAAGTGGGGAAGATACAACATGCACACAAACTGCAGCCCATAAGCTCTGGCCATACTGGCCTCCATGCTGTTTCCAGAACATTCAGGCTTGTACCTGCCTAAGTACTTTGGCACTTGTTCTCCTCTCTCCCTAGAACTAGTGTCTCTTCCTTCATATTACTCAAATATTAATATCATCTTCTCAGTGAGACTTTACCTGATCACCCTGTTTAAAGTGGAACTGCCTGGTACCAGTATTCCTCACCCCTCTTCCCTCCTTTTACTCTTGACAAATATTTGCTTATACATAAGTATGTTTATTTTATGTGGCCCTGTGCTGCTCCTACCTCTTCAGTGTAAAGACCATGAGGATCTGATTTCTGTACTTCCCTATCCCCACTGCCTAGCAGTGCCTAGTAGGTACTCCAGTGTTCATGGAATAAATGATTAATGAAATTAATTAATTTTAGGCATAGGGAGGGGCACGCACAAAGAGCCCCAGTGGCCAGAAACACAAAATATAAGTTAGGGGCTATAGTAGTTTTCTATTGCAGCTGCATGATCATAAACTTAGTCACTTAAAACAACACACGTTTACTATTTTAGAATTCTGTCTGCCAGAAGCCTGACAAGAGTGTCAGTGGGTTAAAATCAGGTCCAGTATAACTTTCTGCAGTGACATAATTGTTCTACATCTGAGTTGTCCAATGTGGTACCCATAGCCACCTGTGGCCATTGGGCTCTTGAAATGTGGCTGGTTCATCTGAGGAATTTAATTTTTCATTTGTGCCTAATGTGAATTAATTTAAATTGAAGTAGCCACATGTGCCTGGTGGCTACTGTATTGGACAGTGCAGCTCTAAAGAACTAGGACTTGCTGAGCATGCTAAAGAGATCCCAACGGTGTGTCTGTGATAAGCAGAGTAGTATATGATGAATACAGCCTTTTGGTATCAGACAGACCTGGGTTTAAATTTTGGTTCCAAGCTAGTGATTTGGGGGCAAGTCACTTAATCTCTGTGAGTCTCAGTTTTGTTGTTCATAAAGTGGTTATGATCAGTGGTATATCAGGGAGGGGGGTGTTAGATGACCTCTGACCTGGAGGGGAAGAATATTTTACCTCTGAATTGTTTAGAGTTGTTGCATGTTGATAATCATCAGACCTACTTTCCTTTGGTTTTATTATTGGCTGTCAGTGTTCTGTAGACAATGTGTCTTCTCGTTACCTGATCACTCCCTGCCTGTATACCCCACTGGGGATGATCTCACATATATAAAAGAGCCATGTGAAGGTAAAACGAGACCACATGAGTAAAGCCCCCAGCACTGTGCCACATACGTCAAAACTATGGCTTGGTTTTCAGTCATTCAGCAAGTGCTGATCGAGCACCCACTGTGCCGGGCACTGTGCTAGATGCCAGAGACAAAATGGCACACAGGAGGGCTAGAGGACCTGCGTACGCAATAGGAGAGCAGGTGTTTCATAAGTGGTAGCTCATAATTTCATTCTGTTTTGATTGCTTTTTTTTGAGACAAAGTCTCACTCTGGAGTGCCATGGCGTCAGCCTAGCTCACAGCAACCTCAAACTCCTGGGCTTAAACGATCCCCCTGCCTCAGCCATCCAAGTAGCTGGGACCACAGGCACATGCCACCATGCCCAGCTAATTTTTTCTATTTCTGGTAGAGATGGAGTCTCACTTTTGCACAGGCTGGTCGTGGAACTCCTGAGCTCAAATGATCCGCCCACCTTGGCCTCCCAGAGTGCTAGGATTACAGGCGTGAGCCACTGCACCCGGCCTTGATTGCTTTTTAAAATGCTGGAAGGGCTTGTTTGTTTTGGTTTTAGTTTTTGTGGAAGTCACAATAGGTTCATATGGGTGTAGTTTTACTTATCTTCTTTTATTATCCTAGCTTCACTGTGATTGATAACTTCATACTTGATAAAGTTATATCTGTAGGTCTCTTACAAATAATTATTTTTCTCTTCTTCCCCTTGATTTAAAAAAAAACAACAGCTTTATTGAGATATAATTCACATATGACAAAATTCACCCAGTTGAAATGTATAATTCAGTGGTTTTTAGTCTCTTTACAGGGTTGTGCAACCAGCATCAGTCAATTTTAGAGCATTTTTGTCACCCTGAAAAGAAATCCTTACTCATTAGTGGTCACTCCCCAGTTCCCTCCAATGCCCTTCGCCCTGGGAAACCACTAATCTACTTTCTGTCTCTGTAGATTTACATATTCTGGACATTTCACATAAATGGAATCATATGTGTCTATCATGATTGGCTTCTTTCACTTAGCATGATTTTTAGGTTAATCCATGTTGTAGCATGTATCAGCCCCTCATCTTTTACTGATGAATAAAATTCCATTGTATGAATATATCACATTTTATTTATCCATTTATCAGTTATGGACATTTGAATTGTTTTCACTTTTTGGCTATTATGAACAATGTTGCCATGAATATTTGTGGACAAGTTTTTGTTGAACATATGTTTTCATTTTTCTTGGGTATATACCGAGGAGTGGAATCGTTAATATGATTAACTGTAATTGGTAATGTGGTAATTGTATGTTTAACTTTTGAGGAACTGCCTGACTGTTTTCCAAAGCTATATCATTTCATTTTCTCACCAGTGGTGTATGGCAGTTTCTGCTCCTCCACATCCTCGCCAGTACTTGCTGTTCTCTGTCTTTTTGATTATAGCCATGCTAGGGGGTAAGAAGTAGTATCTCATTGTGGTGTTGCTCTTGTATTTCCCTAGTGATAAATGATGTCAAGTATTGCTTCATATGCTTATGGGCCATTTGTATATCTTTCATGGAGAAATGTCTCTTCATATCCTTTGCTGATTTTTTAATTGGGTTATTTGTCTTCCTTTCATGTCTTTTAATTTGGTCTGAGCAGGATGCTGATATGCTAACTGGCGATGAGCAAGTATGGAAGGAAGTTCAAGAATCCCTGAAAAAAATTGAAGAACTGAAGGCACATTGGAGTATCCTTTCTCCGGCGGATTGAATTGGGCTGCTGGAATCGTTTCCTTTTTGGTTGGAGCCTAGCGTTAACGAGGTCACGGGCAGGGTTTGATCTCTCTATGAACCACTGGTCTTCATTCTGTTCCACAGTCACAAGCCACATCCCTGGCCCCAGCCAGCAGTTTGGGTGATGGCTTGGGAAGATTGTGGGGAGATCAGCGTCAATCCCTCATCACCAATAGGTAATAATCAAAATTCACAGCCCAGTGATAGTAGGAAAGTAAGTAGTAGTATCTATATGTAAAAGGTAACAAATTCCTAAATTCCCTTCCTCCCATAACTGCCTACATCTTTAGGAAAGAAGAGCTTAGAATCCTTATAATTTAATGCCACTAACTCTCAGACCTAGAGGCTCATATTAAATCAGCAGTGACTACAAAGGCAATGAGTGTTGCTACACAATAAGTTTTCTTGGCATAAATAGTAGGGACCACAGGTGGGTCAAACTTCAGAATAAGGAGGGATTGCTTATGATGAAGGTCATCTGGGAAGGGTCCGCTTATGTTTTACTGTGCAAAAGATATCCTAAGTCAAGGACAGGATTTGGGTAGGCAGAGGGTGAGAGGGAGGCCACTCCCAGAAAGAGGAGTTCTCTTAAGCAAAAATATGGCCACAAAGGAAACCATAAGGAAAGAAGAGAGAGGGTAAGGGAAGTGAAAAGATTGCAAAAGGTCATTCATATGCTTTGGGTAAATTATATTCCAGGCACTAAGAGAATCTGCAAATGAAGTTTCTAATCTACTGACAATGCTGTTTAAAGAATTTAAGGGATGGGAGAAGTAGATAGATGTTTCTATTTTTTAAGGTAAAGTGTATAATTTCTGAAATTTATAGCCCAGTGAGTTTGTTAGCAGTTTTCATAAAGAATCTAGAATTGGTTATTAAGGAATGGAAACAAAAGCTGTGATTGCCACAATGCTGTATGGATTCACTAAGAGCAAGTGAATCCATAGAATCATGGCTTTCTTTGGTAAAGTTTGCATTTAGATTTCAGAAAGGGACTTGACAAAAAGTAGTCAAGAAATTTGTTAGTTGCTAGCAAAACCAGGAATCTTACCAACTGGTTGAATAGCTATACTGAAAAAATGTTGCTCATTGGATCACTGCCATTCTGGAATATTCTCCTCCCATCTCAGTCTTCTTCAACCTTTGATTCTATACCTTGAATGAAGATACAGAACAAAAGTTCATCAAATTTCCAAAGTGTATAGATGGGAAGGATAGCAGAGTGGGGTAATAGACTCAAGAGCTGAAGAGGTCCCTGAAAGTTTGAATGGTGTCTGAGATTTAAAAGATGAAATTTAACAAGATCGTATATAAATCTTCTATTTGGGTCAAAAAGTTTCAGTGTATAAATATCCATAAAGCCTAGCAGCAGAACATGTAAAGAATTTTAAGGTTTTACTAAACAGCAAAATTTAATAAGATTTAAGAGTATAATATAATCCCCTAAAAGATTACTGTGCCCTTGGGCTTCATTAATAGAAATATAGAACATAAAATGAGAGAGGTGATGTATTGGTCTGATCATATCTGGAATTTTCTATTCAGCTTGGGGCAGGATATATTAGAGAGAGATAGAAAAACTGAAATAAGTTTTGAGGAGTGAAACCAAAATCAAGGAGGTATTTGAAAACCTGTCTATAGAAGGGATGGAACATATGGAGAAAACAGCCAACTCTGGGAACAAGAAGTACAGATTTGTGCACTCAAAGAGCCACAAGATGCAGAGGAGTAGACTTGTTCTGTGTGGCCCCATGCAGCAGAATTAGGGCCCTTAGACAACCCAGCTACAATTTGATCTCAGCTGGACAAGGTTTTACTAAAAACTAACTCTGTGCCAGATATTTTGGCATTTTATGATCCAGGCAGAAATTAGAAGACACAGCCCTGCACTCATAACTCTCACACGTAGTAGGGTAGTAAAATGTAAATTAATACATATTTTGGTAAAGATGTGTACTTGTAGGGGCATCTGAGGCACAGTGGTCAACTTTGGGAGGTTAAAGAAAGTTTCCCAGAGGAGGTGACCACTGAGCCATGTCTGGGAGGATCAATAGAAGTTCACCAGGCTACCAAAGTGGAGGAGGCGCGTCCAACAGAGGGAATGGCCGGTGCCAATACACAGAATGTGAAGCCGCAACTGTTGAGAAGCCACCAGCTGTTCAGTAGAGAGGGGCAAGCGTGGCAAGGCCTTAAATGCCTTGCACAGGAGATGAGACTTTAAAGGTGAGAGGAAACTGTGGGATGATTTTTTAGGCAATAGAAGAATATGATAAGGTGAGAAAAATCTCTGTGGTTTGACAGTCTTAGACTCTCAAGAAGTTGATTAATTCCCAAGTGAATTTACTCTGCTCCCCTCTCTTTTCCGATAATCCCCTCATGGTCATTTCAAAGTATTCAGGAAACAGAGTATCTGTTCTGTCCATTGGCAGTCTGTTCTCTTTGGGTGGGCTGTCCAGCCCTGCACGGGTCTGGAGCTGAACTCCTCACTGGAGCAGAGCGTAGCGAACACCAAACAAGTGCCACGGACTAAATCTTTAAGCAAATACATGTCAGCATCAGCTTGAGGGAAAAGCCTCTTAGTTAAAATTACTGCTTTTTTTTTTTTTTTTTTTTTTCTCACTGGGATGTTTTACAGGAAAGGTTTTGTCTTGTTTGCCAGGAGACAGTTGCCAGCATTGGGAAGGGAAGTTGGCACGCAGTCCCTTCCAGCTTGCTGGGGCATAAAGTAGATGTATTCCTGTGAGTGGCTGCAGAACATCACATCTGGCTTTTATTTCTAGGGCTTGTCACCTCAAACCTCTTCAGAATGAGTTGAAACACATATATAAACAAATAGGCAAATAATAGTGGAGGTCGGACAACACAATGTTAAAATAAGGTGCAAGTCTTGCCACGGAAATGTTTAGCATTGTGTAAGAGACAGTCACTCCTCCTGACAGTTCGTCAGATACCTCATGCTGCAATGAAAAGCCACAGAGGTTCACCCAGCAGTCTGTTACAAAATGAGAACGTTGCCTAAAGTACTGCTGCCCCCAAAGTCTGGGGGACACATTCAGCACACTGTGAACATACATGGCTGATGAATACAAAAGAAAATCACCAACTCACTGATCTTCATAAGTCTACCTCTCCTGGGATCAGAGCCAACTGCTCCAAGACAGCACTCGTCCTAAAATTATAGGGGTGCGATGTAAAGCACCCTCAGCCATGCACTATGGTGCTTGAAATTCCATCAGGGAAGGACGTTGTCCTTTGGGGTAACGTATTGTGCCTCCAGGAGACCCTTACTGAAAAGAAAATATATTTCCTGTGAGGGTTCATAAAGATATTAGTCCCCACTCTCACATGTGGCTTGATGGGTTTATTCAAAGCCTTTGCTGATGATTTTGGAAAGCAGTGCGCTGAGGGCATGAATGCCAGAAGAGGTGGCTGCTGGAGGGGAGGCCTGAGGAGCACGTGCAGGGGCTGTGTGTTCGGGGCTGGGCATGCTGTGTTGGGACACTGGTGAAGAGGGCTTTCTGCTGGGGCGTGCATGGCGCAGAGAGCCCTGGACTGTGAAGAGACTGGGTTGTGTGGGAGCGGGGGTGGGGAGTGAGGAAGTTCGGTCAAACTCAGTCCACTGAACCGTTTTCTTTAAGCCCAGTCACACTGACTGGAAGGTCATGACAAAGAAAGGAAGAAGGTGCTAATATTTGTGTCGCATGTACTTTGTGCAGGATGCTAGAGGTTTTCCCACTGTGTCCCTGGCACCCAGAACCCTGCCCAGCTCGGGATAGAACACACAAAGAATACTTTCATTTTACATGCAGTATCTTACCTAATCCTTACAGTAGCGTTAGGCGTTTTTATTTCTGGCCTATCTCACAGCACTCCGACTTTCTCAGAACATCAAATATGACAAATGACAGACTGGCTTAGATTTGAGTCTAGCTTCATCTGCGGTCAAAGGCTATGCTATGTCTGCTGTCTACGAAATCTCCAAACTTTTTTCCCTACTGGAATTCCAACCTATGAAAGCAGATGAATTTGGAGCTTCACTGGTTGAAGGTGGGGTAGAGGTGGGAGAAGGGCCAACCTCAGCCCGTCTCTGCCTCGCCTAAGGCAGCAGCACAGCAGAGAAACAGTGTGAGGTGCAGCGCCCTGCACGCTCACCTGCTGCTGCGCTCCTGAGGTGCTTCAGCTGGGGGCATTCAGAGCACACTCCGTACACCATATCTGCAGTCTTCTGGCCGCCTCTGAGAAGACGGAATATCAGTTTTGAAAAGTGTGGTCACACCGAGGCTCCTTGAGATTAAGTCGGTTTGTGGTTAATCAGAAAGTCAATATCTCTGAGAAGTGGATATTGGATCTTCTTCCCGTCCTTTCTAAAGTATCATTTCCCCTTGCCAGCTATTTATGTGCATATGCTGTGTTCTTATTATTGTCTCTTACTTTTTGTGTGTAAAATAAGAATACCTTGACTGTACTTAAGGTTAAGTATAGGCTTGAGATCTGGTGCAAATGAATTTCTTCAAACTGCTCCCCCTCGTGTGTGCCTGTGGGGTGGGTGTGGTTTTGGTTTCCTGTCTGCTGCAGACTCAAACAACGCAGAAACAAACATGACGAGCTCCTCCTCTTGAAAAAGGAATCTCTCTCAAGCTGCTTATAATTTCAGATCACTTTTTAAACAGAAGCTAACAGAATAAATTATTTTAAGCTGAACTAACTTAATCTTTAGTTTAATAAAGAGCTGCATTCATTTCATGACTAGATTTAAAGATATACAGGAGCTTGTAAAGAAAGGGTTCTTGGAAAATTTTAATCCCCAAAAGCACAGGCTTGGTTGGAAGATGGTTTGTTGATGTAAACAGCGTTTACTTAGCGGAGGTGCCACTTCCATGTTTTTGTTTCTCAAGTGTGCTTTCAGGCAGCTCATCTGTGTAAAATAATGGGTGCTTCCTTCCCTCCTGTGCCTGGGAGCTCTTCAGCCTTTCAGGGAATCTCATTTTACTTTTGTTTTTTCTTGATGAAGACAATGCATCCTTAACTAAGGTTAATAACAGAGTGGGAACAGGTTCTGGCCATGTGCCAGACGATTATAAGCGGCAACTCTGAACGGCTTCCCGATATCAATATCTACCAGCTGAAGGTGCTCGACTGCGCCATGGACGCCTGCATCAACCTCGGCCTGCTGGAGGAGGCCTTGTTCTACGGCACGCGGACCATGGAGCCCTACAGGCAAGTCCCAGGGAGAGGGCTAAAGTGAAGGCTAGAATGTCTTTACTTTGGGCAAAGAATCAATGTGGTGAAGTCATTCTGATTATACTCTATATTGAGTGTTGCCGTCTCCTCTCAACCAATGTGTAAGACCAAACCTTGCTGTATTTATTACTTTGTTCATTCACTTATGCATTCATTCATCATTTGTAAAGTTCCTCCCATGTGCCAGGCACTGTGGGTATACAGAGACTAATTAGACACTGTCTTGATGTGGAGCAGGTGATTACAATTTGGCATGGTGCTTGCAATGACAAAGGCAAGCACAGGGTGCCAGGCGAGCTGGAGAGGAGCACAGGGCTCAGACATAGCTTGGGAGCCTGTGTCATTAGCCTCCTGCTGGTCTGAGTAAGGATGGCTGATGTGCGGCCCTCGGGCTGGCTGACAGTAGTGGCGAGCCCTAGCATTTGTCAGGCTTTATCCCTCTACCTGAATCATTGCCTTCGTAACTACCTGTGAACCAAGCAAGAGAACAGGGAGACTGCCCTGCTTCAACATCTCTCTGAGTCAGTGAAGGAGCTATTGGTTTTTGCTTCTTGACTGGCCTCTACTCTTCCAAACCAGTAGGTGTTTTGCTCGTAGATGTTCTTACACTTTGAGAGGGTGGCTATTGTTGAAGTCAAGTACTGGATGTTTGGCTCTGGTGGGTGCCAGGCCTGATTTGCAATGAGCTAAGAACATAAGTCTAGAAGGTGAGACTGAGATAGGTCCAAGGGAAAGGGCACAGAGACATAGTACCATAATGTGAGGTCCTAATAGCCCAGTCTTTTGCACAGAACAAGGTCACTGCTGGGAAGGCACTATGAAAGGACCTGGGGAGGTGGCAGAGAGAGGAAGTCCTTAGAGAGCAGGGACTCCATTCTGGAAAAATGTTAAACTTCCCAGCTCTGCAGCCCAAAGGGTCTAAGCAGAGGGAGAATCCAGGACCAGACCTGTACAACATGGGTCAACAGGCAACAGAGTTGGGAGGGGGAAGAGCCTCAGGAGACAATAGGGAGGGGAAGTTACCGGGATCAACGTGACAAGAACAGGAGTGAATCCAGGGTCTAGGATACTGGTTCCGACAAAGGTAGGTGGCCAGAAACAAGGCAGTTGGTCCGGAAGCCAGATCTGGGCCAGGAGCTGGGTGCGGGGTGAGAGGAACCTGAAGATGGCAAAGGCTCCACCGGCCAGGTGGATGGCAGAGGTCCATAGACCAGCCAGTGGCACCAGTGTGACCCTGAAGGTGTTTTCAGGGCTTCTGTAGGTGGTTTCTTCCACTGCCTTGTGGGTGAACAGCTTTGGAATCCAGACTGTGAGTCAACTTTAATCAAACTTATAAGAGATTGCCTTGAGGGCTGAGACTATTGGCTTTCCCATGAGCAGTGGATGTCTGTTCAGTGTGATGACTCTTGTGGGTTCTCAGAAAATATGAACTTCATTCAAAGAGATAAGGCTTCGTGCTCTGAGCCTCGGTGTTGCAACGAGAGGCAGGTCGGGATGGTTGGCAACACCTCTCTGAACTCCGGGGCTTGGGGCTTGCTCTCAGCAGCCAAACCACAGGCTGCCGGGCGAGGGGTGGACTCCAGCCAGGAGGCGCAGACCGAAAAGGTCCTCCTTCCTCTAGGCTCACGGCAGCAGCCGCTGGCCCCGCGCTCTGGCCACCGCTGCACCGTCTCCTCCTGCCCTGCCCTGCCCTCCCTTTCCACATCAGCGGCCGCACTCAGGCCACTCTGAAGACAGAAGCTTTTAGTTGGTCTCCTGCTTCTTAAACACGGCCACACACCTTCAAGGACGCCCATTCTGCATGTTGTTTTTGAATCCTCTTTGCCCCACACCTACCAAGACTTCTCTGAGGCACTGACTTACCCCTTAATTAACTGGCAGTTTGGCTGACTTAAACTGGAGTCAAACAAAGAGGCCTTTCTTGTGACTGAGGCCAAGTCCACCAGAGTACACTCCATAATCACGTTTGGTTATATTTTTGTGGTGTTTGGCAGGTCACAGTCTCTCTGTAAATGTGTGCTCTGTTCTTACACTGGGTGACAAATTTCCAAGCCTCCCTTGGTGTCTCTTCCCTGGAGCATGTTAAGGAGTTGCTTTGTGTTGCTCTATGTTTTACAAAATCCAGTCTGCATTGATCCACTTCAACTGAGTGAGATCTGAACCATTTGCTTTCAAAGTTATAGTTGAGGAAAAGGCTATAAATAATCCAGAAAGTTAGGAGGAATGGGAGGGGTAGATGCTGTCATACTTTTTTCCCTTTAGCTCAGGCAAAAGTAAAAATAAGGAACTGTGTACAAATGGGTCAAATGCCCTGCAAGCCCTTTTGGAATCTTAGAACAGATGTTGGTAGTGGTTTTCACCCCTCATGTGGACTTGAGGGATTGGCCCCGTGTGCTATCGGCCCGCGGGGGCTCCCTGCAGGGGCTCGGGGCTTTCTGCTCCCCTTTAGCCAAGGACATGGACAGTTAGCTAGGCATCAGTTGCCAAGAGGTGACTGGACTGCCATCTGCTATAGCAGTTTTACAGTGTTAATATACTGTGCACAACAGCTAGATTGAGGTCAAGTCTCTAGTGATGATTTTGTCACTCCTGTCCTTGGCTACGTTTTAATTGCTGACCTCACAGGAGAAAGCATCCCTATTCCATTTTTATCCAAATCACTGCCCTGAGCTCCCTTCTTGATACTCTGTCATTTATTTTTGCTCAATAGATTTTACTCAGATTATATGATACAACTCATTATTAAATTCTTTATGTTTCATAAAGCAAGTTGGAAATAATTCACATAAACAAAATATATAATCTTTAGAATTAGCTTATATTATTATGTCTTCTGAGAGCATTTGTGTGCCTATCTGTGCTTATATTAATATACGCATAGTCATCTGTCCTTTAGCATTATAAACATTAAGCAGAATGAAAAGTATTTCATAAATTTTATTAAAAAGTTTAATTCAGTCAAATCTTAACCATCATATGGGTCAGATTCCAAAAATGACTTAACTGGTTTGTAGTTTCAGACTTGGAATGCATTTTCCTATAAACGATTGTGTTACAGATTATGGTGAGGTCCCTAGACTAGCCCATGAAAGTCTACTCAGCCTATGGCATTACCAATGTATGCTACAAATTTAAAAAAAACAGAGAAAAATACAAAACCAAATTGAATACAGATTGTTTTAAAATTAAGTTTTATATTATGTTGAATACTAATTAAGCTTGATTTTTCTGTAGGAATCAGAGAATGATAAGGAGATATAGAGGCTTTTTCAGGCTTTGAAGGGGACTTTCAGTATATTCACACATGTTCTGTTAACTTAATTTTTATTGTGAAAATAGTATATACTTCTAGGGAAGGACAGGAAGGTAAAAATCATGCACGTCTTCAAACTCTTGTCTCACTCCCTAAAGGTAACCATGGCTAGAAGTTTCTTTCTTGAAATATTCTGTGTGAAATTCCCACTGAATATATTCCAAAGTTCTGTATGACTCAAGTCAAAGAGGGAGAATTGAAGATAAATCAGTAATCCTAACACTTGCCAGTATCTCTCAAAAAAAAAAAAGTGAACAAGTGTTCCATTGGTCATACGCGGAATATTTCCTTCAAGCACCCATTTCCCCATTCTGTTTCTGTTTTCCCAGCTATGCCACATCCTCACCCTCAACCCTCTTCCCCTCACAGCTGTCACCACAGTTCTCCACCTCCTCCTCCTCTCCTTCCTTTCTGCCAGTCTTCTTGTCTTACCTGGAGAAAGACTCGGTCCCAATTGATTATTAAATATGCCCACTAAGAAGGCGCGTGGAGGAGGAGGGACAAGAAAGAGAAAAGGGAGGAAGAGGAAGCCAAGGTCTCTCCGTGGTGGGCAGAGAGAAAGGGAAAAAATGGGATTGTTCTCTAGCCCATGTTCTCTAACTTGCTTTTTTCACTTTACAGCAGCGTGTGGACATCTGTCTAGATCAGCTCCCGAGTGTCTCCCTCAGTCTTTCTAACAGATACGTACTACTTTGTGTCACGAATATACCATGATTTTTAGACCAGTCTCTGTTGTCTCAGTTTATGTTTACTGTGTCAAACAATGCTGTGATTGACGTTCAGGTACTGGTGTCTCAGTGTACTGATGTGGCTGAATCCGTAGGGTAAATCCATATGACAGATTCCTCAATGTTAACTTACAGCATCAAAAGTGATATTCATTCTAAATTTAGATAATGGAAGGGCAGGGGGAAATGGGGGCCAGGAAGAAACTTGTTATAGGGTGCGAAATTACAGCTGGATAGGAAGAATGAGTTCTAGTGCTCCGTAGCACTGTAGGATGACCACAGTTAATCGTACACAGTTTCACATAGTTAGGAGGAGGATACTGAATGTTCCCAACACAAAGAAATGGTAACTATTTGAGATGATGGATATGCTAGTTACCTTGATCTGATCATTATGCATCAGATGTATTGCAGCATCACTATGTACCTCATAAATATATATATATTATATGTCAAAAAAATTAAAACAAGAAAACAAAAAATAATGTGGATAACTATCACCAAATTGTACTCCCACCCACCAGAACGTCACTCTTTCTTCAAGAAAATATGAGAAGGGGTGACATTGATTTTGATTGTATTTGATCTAAATGTATTTCACAGTATGTAAGGGCTTTACCTTTTCCTGATCAAAGCCTGCATTATGGAATGAGATTGGTCGGTACTGAGTTTGTTGTCCATAAAAAGTGTTTTTGTGGTGGTGGGAATGACATTTGTGTGAGTTACCTGGGAAAGAGGTGGAAGAACAAGAATGATGAGGCGACAAACCGGCCTCATCAGAGATGGGGGGGGCACGAAACCCCGTCAAGGAGGAGAAAGCTAGAGCGTGAGCTTTCAGCTCCCCTAGTTTTCTGTGCTTTGTTGTCAGAAAAAAAACGAGGGTAGGTGGAAAGAGAAGTAAAATGCAGCTGGTAGTTCGTGTACATGACATGTTCACAAGTCAGGTGTTTGTAACTCCAAGATTACCAATAATTACATAGCAGCCACATCCGTTTTCATTTTGCCAGTTATTTTTTAACTTTTCCCTCAAGCTTTGGCAGGTAAGTTGATAAACTGTGAGGCTTCCTCACAGCAGTACCTTCTGTTTTCAAGCTGGCTTTTCCTCTGAAGGCCTACAGCTGCTCTTTTGTGGGTTCTGTCAGTCACTGTGACATCCTAGTACTTGCCGGGCGCCTGTGACATGGGGACTGTGGTGCAGTCGCACCCCCGCCTGCCTGGCCTGCCCGGGCCATTCCCTGCTCTGTGCGGGCTGCACAGACGTGGCGAGGCTGCTGTCCCAGGATGCCTGCGCCAGTGTCTCCGCCAGTGAAGCGCGTTCCTGGAGGGCCGGCAGGTCCTTGCTGCCGCATCTAGTGTAGAACTTTCGTGAACCACGCTCCGGAGTGGGGCCTAGAGAATGTGTCCGAGCTAGTTCTCTACCCAGAAGAGGAAATGAGTATTTGAACTTCATCCAACAGTCTCTTCACTTCTGTTGTTTGCCATTTATTGTCTGTGATGAGGTTTAGAGAATTATTTCACCTAATAAATGAACAAACGTTTTCTTCTCTGCTTATTGATGTGGATGGTAATCCTTTAGCCACTTAATCATTTTTTCCATGCTGTGGTTTTCAATTAAAGTATCTTTGGTGGCAGAACCTTTCTACAAGATTTTGAGCTCTGTGTGTAAAAATGTGTAAAAATACTGAGTTATCTGGCATTTCTAGTCAGGGCCTCTTTCTGTTTGCTGTCAGTTCTGTGAGGTTGATTTCTTTGCCACGGCCCCTGGACTTGACACTGGGGCAGTGACCACTTGCACAGCGATGGGGGAAGGGTTCCTCAAGACCCAGGCATGCTTCACGTTTTAAATAAGCCCTTTTCATGTAATTCGGAAGGGCTCTCTTAATTCAAAATCTAGAAATAAAGCAAAAGAAGAAAGTGAAAAAGAAGAAAAAAAGAAGAGGGAAGCAGAGGAGGAGGAGGAAGGCCCACACCTGCCCTTGCTCATGTGGAGCAGGCACATAGACTTGGGGCCAGGGGACAGCGGCTCAGCGGAGCTCGTAACAGGGCTGGGGGGAAACAAGCAAGTTCCTCATTTTCCTGTCTGAGCACGGAAGCGCCCACAGACAAGGTACTGGCAGGAGCAGGTTTCTTCTGAGCCCTCTCTCTGGCTTTCTTTTTTTTTTCTTGCCACCCCCCTTTCAGATTGCCACTTCAGCTGGGCGTGGTGGCTCACGCCTGTAATGCTAGCACGCTGGGAGGCTGAGGTGGGAGGATTGCTTGAGCTCAGGAGTCGTCAGGAGTTTGACCATCCTGAGCAAGAGTGAGACCACGACTCTACTAAAAATAGAAAAATTATACCTCTGCTGCTTTACTTATAAAACAAAAACAAAAAAGAAAAAGAAAAATTAGCTGGGCGTGGTGGTGCATGCCTATAGTCTCAGCAAAACTCTTGTCTTGAAAACAAAGAAAGCACTGCTGCTTTCTCTCTTGTGTTCTCACGTGGTTGTCCCCTGTGTGTGCATCTCTGGTCTCTCTCTAGGTCCAAATTTTCTCCTCTTATAAGGACACCAGTCAGATTGGATCAGGGGCCTCCTTAACAGCCTGATTTTAACCTAATATCCTCTGTTAAGGCCCTGTCTCCAAATACAGTCACACTCTGAGATACTGAGGGTCAGGGATTTGAGGGGGACATAATTCAGCCCATAACCCTAGCTATATCCAGCCCAGCCATGGCCTCTTGATTATTCATTCCTGGATAATACCAGTCCCAAGGATTGCTTCCCCTGCACCTACTTTCATGAATTTGGGCCCAGTGGAGATCAACTGTATGGCTTGGAAAAATAAGTCCTTACTCTCGGGCTTTTTGCTCAAGCTCAGAGCTCCAAGGATAGCCAGCAGCCCATGCCAGCATGCTCGGGCTTCTGGGAGTGACCGGGCAACCTGGAGACTCTGCTCATCACCAGCCTGCTGGGACTAGGTGGCCACCAGAGGATGCCTTCTCCCAGAAGCCAGCATTCCCGGGGACACTGACGGGGGAATGTGATCACTTGGCATGGCTTGGTATGCAGATTTTTAGTATTGCCTTAAAATCAAATCCTTAAACTCTCACCTACCTTTATCATAAAATAACATATAAAGTAGAAGTTCTGCCCTGAGAGAGAATCTGCTTAAAATGCTTCCAGGTCCTTCAGCTCCATCTGCAGCTGACCAGGTGGTTGAGCATCAGCAAAGATTGTACACTCTTGTGCAGGGGCATTTCTGAGAGCCCCAGGACCATGAGGGGTAGTGCTGAGAAAGCCTTTAGGATGAAGGTGGGTGGCTGTACATTTGGCCAGGTAGTCTGTGACATATGGCGCCACTTGTGTTTTACATTTCAGCCCCTCTTTTGCCTCCCATCCTTACTTGAGGCAAGGATACCAGTTCTTCTTTGCTCCCAACCCCTACAGTCATGCATCAACCCTTTCCATTCCTATAATCTTCCCAGACTCTTGAGCCCCCAGGCTAGGCCAGGACCCAGGAAGCACATACCTCTTCTCTCTTCCCATCAGATAGTGATTAGGAGCACAGCTCCTGATTTCAAATCAGGATTAATAATCTTGCGTTATTGCCACCTTCCATTAAACTTGAATTAGACCAAGAACTAGATCAGGGTCCAGGATCCCCATCCCTGGAGTCATCCCCTTCTGCCTGTGGCTTATCCATGTGATACGGTTACCCTCGTACAGAAATGATACTGTCCTTGTGGTGGTAACACGTCTGAACGGAACCCCCTTCCCCACATCCACAACACTTCTGTCCACCTCGTTTGACTAAGAAATGTGGTCTTCTGTCTCCACGGACCACTCAGCCACCCAAACGCTGGCTTTGGCCACCTCCTTGTTTTTTGTTTTGAAGAGCATTGTTAAGAGCCCCTCCCAATCACATTCATATACTGGGAAGTACCTGGGCAAACAGAAGTCCAAGGTCTGGTAAGTGCAGTATTCAACACTGGGTTCTAGGGAAATCACCTAAGCGACATGCTGTTCTCCTCAAATTCTCGTCCGTGCACATCTCTAACCTCTGCTGGAGTTGGAGTGTCCCCGCCCCCTGAGCCTCTTCACAGTCTTCAAACCTTTATTTTGAAGCAGTATGTAAAATATCCTTCCAATCCCACCTCCCTCCATTTGTCCTTCACCAAATCCTGCTCCTTCTGATGCTCCAAGCCCCTCCCTCAAGACTAAGCTCACAAGGACCACGTGCAGGGGGGAGATGCTGGATTCTCCATGACAACGTGACTCATTCTAGCACTTGGTCTACTGGGCAGGTTCAGACCAGGAGCAGAGCCACTAGGATCTGCCTCACCCCTTTGGATAACTCCCTAGTAGAAGTTTTTCTCCATCCCGGAGGGTCCCCAGCCCTGCCTGCCTCGGTAGGGTGTCAGGGAAAATAGAAGTTCCTACCTGTACCTTTCTCCCAATCCACAGATGCTCACAGCTCATAAAAGCCTTCCTTTTCCTGCACTCTAATGCTTCACATGGTGATTCCAGGATCTGTCTTCAGAATCCCTTTGTTTTTCTGTCCTTTGTTGTTCTCCTCCTTGGAGAGCTTTCATTCTGGCTCATGTGCATTCTCTCTGCTCACTATCTATATCGCAGACCCTCTTTTGCTGCCCATCCCTACCTGGACAAGGTCACCAATTTCCCTTTACCTCAAAATCCCACAGCCATGGACCCACCCCATGCATTCCCAACCTGCCTTGCTTGGCCCTTGAGCCACCAAGCCAGGCCAGGCCACAAGGAGTATTTTTCCTCTGTTGCATTTGCCTGGCTCCCAGCATGAACAGCTACGCTGTGGGGCAAGGTGGAAGCCATGCTCCATGCATGGGGCTAGGTCGCCTGCATAAGAATACATTTCCTTTTTTGTGTTCCACCAATATACATGAGCAATGTATATGCTCTGAGAAATTGTCTTTAGTTTTCCTATTTATGAAAGCATTTCCAGAATAAAAACATTTCCCATTGTAGGTCACTTTTTTTTTTTTTAACTTTCACAAGCCATCACTGAGCACTTTGACTTTCCTGACAGAAAATCTTCAGTTTCTTATTACAACAAATTGTACCCTAAGCAGCAGGATATAAAATTTAGGGAATCTTTTGGGATGCATTGAATTTCTCCTGCTGAATCAATCTCTTGCTTGGCTGCCCCTGCAGCTACAAAGCTGCTATCTCTTTTTCTCTTCTCACCCCCTGAAAGAGAAAGTAGGAAAAAAAATCCCATTTCCCCTGTTGGGAGCCAACAGAAAATCAGGCAGGCCTGAGAAATGGGAAATGATGGATCTAACTTTGAAAGACTCAAAAAGAATGAAAAATCCATTTTAATTTTATATAAAGTACACACTTTGTGACTTTTAAAAAATTTGACCAGCATGCTTACATGCTATTTATTTGTGTATTTTGAGTGAATTTCATACTGAGTTTTCAGAAATTCCCTAAGGACAAATGAATAGACCTTCAATTAAATTGCACAGATAAAACTGATTTGTCAAACCTCGTAAGTGTGATCACTTACAGAGAATGGTGATAGCATTTGTAACGAACAGTAAGAGGTCCTTGAAAGAAATGAAAAATGGAGTGTAAATGACCCTCAAAATTATATAGTTTCCAGTTTTTGAGATTGCCGAGTTATTTTAAGCAAGGAAAATATCCTCTGGGCTAGTTAATATAAAGCTTTTGAGCTCATGAGAGATACTGAATGGAAAAACATATAATATTCTCATTGTTAGATGCAGTCAAGGGAAGTGGCCCAGCCAGGTGCTGGGGAACGGGAGTAGCCAGAGACTATAGCTGGCTGCAGCTCTTGAGGAGGGAGAGGGCAGGGGCTCTCGAGCAGCGAGGGGGAGTAGAGACAGCGCCCTGCTCTGCAAAGAGTAATATGGATGATGGAAATTGCTCTGGTTGCACAAAGGACACCAATCATACTAACTCTGCCCTTCAGTTTTAAAGAGGAACAAATCTGCTCTCACTTATAATGGGAGATATCACCGTAATGTCCTCCCAACATAAGATAAATCAGGTCCAACCATCATAAAAGCATCTGTCAGCTATTCGTTAGCACCATCTTTCTAAAAGAATAGGTGAAAGGACTTTAAGAACTCTCCTACCTTTCAACTCTCTTACACTGAAAAGTAATTGCTGCTATTTATTAAGCACCTACTTGGACCAAGCAACTTGCTTGTCCTTATAATCTTCACAGCCATGGTGAAGAAGAAGTTAGCCTGTCTCATTCTTTATAGTAGGAGGCTGAAGTTGAGAGTTATGTGACTTGCCAAGGTTCAAACTCAGGCCTTGGGTTCATTTGTTTTATTCCGATTATAATTTTTACAAAAATATTTTCATAGCCTGAACCCAGATTTGCTTGGTTACAAAGGTGTAGACGGTTACTGCACAGCAGAGGGCCATAGTGATCTTTCCACTACACCACCCTGTCTTCCTACCATGTGAACCTCTCAAGATTCTTTCCATTACAAGTGATGGAAGTCCCACTCAGAGTGCCTGCCCACACGGCTGCAGAGCTAGGCACAGGTCTGGTGTGGCAGAATTCAGGGATGCAGTCTGGGCCATCTGTCTTTCTCCTCCTCTCCCTCCTTCCCTGGATTGGTATCTCTCTCTTGTGCTCACTCCTCTGTGTTGTCCTCATTTTCTCCCACACAGATAGTCTTCCTCACAGTGTGGTAGGGCAGATGGCTTCCAGCAGCCCCCTGCCCCAGCCCCATTCACATTCTTTTAGCTCTGTAACAAAAGAAAAGATCCTGTTCCCTCCAGCTCCAAATTTTAAAAATATATATTTTGGATGGGCTTCTTTGGCCTCTTCCAGTCTTATGCCCACCACTGCCTGCACAAAGGGAGGTGAAGTGATGGCAGCCCTCCTGGCAACGCAGGTATGAAATGAGACAGTAGTTCTTCAGAAGCTTGGAGGGTAGGCGGATGCTAGACAAACCAGAACAGATGTCCACTGTACTCTTCAACTCCAAGAAATCGTCTAGTATGAATTTCAGATAGAAAAAGATTTGAAGGTAGCAAAGAGAATTCAAAGGGTGGCAAATAAAGAGACTGTGATGTAAGTAAGAAGCAGCAGCTCAGCATCATTATGGTTATGCTGTAGGAATGAAGTTTTGCAAGAGAAGATTCCCAGAATTTCAAAGGGAATAGCAGGACCTGCCAGGACCAGAGCACAAGCTGGCTGCCTGGGAGGAAGTCTGTTAGCTGTAAGAGGAAAAGACGGATGGGGAGGCGGGTGTGGTCTTACCTGAGGCAGAGAAGTTGTGTGGGGACCTGTCGTATCTAAGGGCAGTGCGTGACACACTCTGAGGGGCTTCAGTCCCAGTGTGTAGGAACTATTTCTGGCTGTAGGCATTAGGGAGTGTGGCCAGAAGACTGTGCTCATTTTGGAAATGCTACAGAAAGAGTGTACCTTGATTTCAGCAAGGCATTTGATAGTATCTCCTGGTTCCTTTTCCGTAGATGGAAAAATATGAGCTAGTGAGTTTTATTTATACTTTTTAAACAGCTATTTCAGAGCTATAGTCTTTAACAGATCCCTTTGGGGAACTATATAATGGTATGCTTCAAAGCTCCATTTTTGTTGTTGTTCTAAGTCAATATTTTTATCAAAGACTTAATGAGATGAATATGTAGAAGTTATGTATATGAAATTTGCCATGGATTCAAAGTAGAGAAGAATCATACTTTGGGGGACTGAAGTTCAAAATTTCCTCCTTAATGAGAAACATTTGGTCAATACTAGCAAGATGAACAGGGATACATGGAAAACCCTGCATTTAGAAATAAAAATTAATAATAGGAGCACAAAACCAAGGACGCAGAGGTGAGAAATGGGGACAGAAAAACCAGATTGTGCTCACATTGTTCAAGCATCATCTGAAACCGGATTTACCCTTGTACTCTTGAGTTATGTAAGCACTTAGGATAACACATTTCATTTTTTTTAATCAGCCAATTTGAATTGGATTTCTTGGTTTGTACAACATAAAGAATACTAACTGATATACATGAGGGGGTCTAGGGAGACTAGTGCAGTGCAGGAAAGCTAGTCCGACCTTAGGCTGCATTATTATGGTAGGTGTGTTATCAGCATCAAGGGGCTGAATACATGCATCCATCACACTGCACCTAGAGAATTTCTAGGTGAGGGTGACCAGGGCAAGAAGTATTTTGTAGCCATTTTATTTAAGAAGTGGCTGATGAGAACTAGAGATATTTTATCACAAGATAAAAAGACTCAGAAGGAAAGGGAGACTCACTGTAAATTTTCAAATAGTTAAAGTACTGCCTTGTAGGGAGGGAGCAGAGTCTTTCTCATGGCTAGAGGAGGAGGAACGAGGACCTGTGACTTGGAATTAGGGAAAGACACATTTCATGCCAAGATACTAGGAAGAGTAGTTTATAACAATTTAGACACCCAATAATAGAACATTCAAAGAGTATTGAATTCTCGGTCTTTGAAAGCGTTTACACAATAACTAGGTGACCATCTGGTGGAATTTTATCAAATTAATTCCTTTACTGGGTGGTAATGTCTGGTCGACCTTTAATGTCCCTTCTAGCTTTGAGAGTCTGATTTTTTTTATTATTATTTGTAGAGATGGAGTCTTGGTCTTGCTCAAGCTGATCTGGAACTCCTGAGCTTAAGCAATCCTCCCGCCTTGGCCTCCCAGAGTGCTAGATTATAGGCATGTGCCTCCGTGCCTGGCCCAAGATTCTGAATTTTAAAACCCTCCACAATGTCTTTAGTCTCGGCCACAAATAAAGTACCAAAACAAACCAACTCCGTTTAAATTCTCAATTGCCCCTGTTATCATGAAGTTATAGATGATGCATATCCTTTCCTTTCTTTACCTGGTTCTCAGAAGGCATCCTGCATTAATATATACATACACATACACTCATACATATATTCATATATACATGAAACATTTGTAATTAGCAGCATGGTGGTTTAAGTTGAAATAGTTGCTAACTTCTAGAAAGCAGGAGATTTTTCTATTTTTAAAAAAATCTAGATTCTAGCTTTGTCGGGGAATCAGGAGAGTGGTACAGTGGCTGTCCATCCCCAAAGCAGCAATAGCTGTGCTGGGCAGCAGCTGCCATTTTAAACCTGGCGTATGCTCTGTCAGTGGCCGGATTCCCCACCACCGCCCCCCTCCCCCAGGCTGCTTTACTCACCCAAACCCTGTCCAGCCCAGTGGGCTTGTAAGTGTGTGATCCCTGCCCCAAATGTTGCTTTCTGGCCTACCAACACTCTGCTGCCAGTTCTCACAACAGCCCTTGCAAGTGAGAGAGTATTAAGACGTAGAGATATTCTGCTTAAGGCCTTCTTATGTCCAATGAATGTGAATGAGAGAGAAAGAAAGCAAGTGCTTCATTCCCACTCATGAGTTTTCTGTGAAAATATAATGTTTTTATTTTTAAAATTAATAAAAAAGTGTGGAACGATTCACTATTAGAAATGGATGAATAGAATATAGAGTCTGCAGATTTATAGAAACATGACATCTACATGAAAGTTAAGTATTTCTCATCAGTTTCCCTGTTAGCAGTTTCTAATTAATATTACCAAGGTCTGCTGTTCCCCAGGGCCTGTATACAAGCATCTGACTCCGTTGCTCTTGAGCGGTAGTGTCCAGTGTTCTGGGGGGATAATTATTCCACTGGCTTGAAATGAAAAGAGGATCCTGGTCAAATGAGTTTGGGAAAAGCTAGGTTAAATAAAATGGCTTCAGGTCAATTTGCTGAAAATCAGTCACTGAAAACCAGTTCATCAAAAGGCAGTTCACCATACACCAATTCCATGAAGAACCTGTTTTCCAGATAGACCACAATGACCAATGCTGAATTTAGTAGCTTTATCAGACATGTTTGATCTGGATTGCTGACAATGAAAGATGATTTTCTGAATATAGTCATGCATTGTTTAATGATGTGAGTGTGTTCTGAGAAATGCATTGTTAGGAGATTTCATCTTTGTTAGGACATCACACAGTGTACTTACACAAACCTAGACGGCAGAGCCCACTACACAGCTAGGTAGCGCCTGTTACTCCTGCGCTACAAACCTGTGCAGCAGATTACTGAATACTGTAGGCAGTTGTGCCACAATGGTGAGTATTTGTGTATTTAAGCATATCTAAACATAGAAAAAGTACAGTAAAAATACAGTATAAAATAAGAAATGGTATACCTATATAGGGCAGCTCCATTATAAGGTTATGGGACCATCATTGTATATGCAGTCTGTTGTTGACAGAAATGTCTTCATGCAGTGCATGACTGTATTAACTAATATTGAGATGCTTCCTTCCTGAGATATCAGTAAAAAAAAAATCCTAAAATGCTGGAAGGCTGGCAAAACAGATTTCAGCATTATTTGAAGACTTCCTATATGAAGTATAATTTTTCTACCGAAGGTTTGGCATTTCATATGTGACAGGATTGTTTCAACCATAGTTAATTTCATTTATATGCTTGTAGAATAGTATTATTTTTTGAAGAGTTTTTAATGTTCCTTCACCAATTCTTAAGTAGCTTATTAGCCTTAATTTTGTATTTCTATCAATTTAGAATTTAAATTAGATTTAAATTAATATAAAATTCTGATATCTTTGAGGTGCTTTTGAATTTGAATTTATATTTAATTTAAATGTTTAATTACTAGGAATACAAAAACAAGGCTGATAGGCTATTGGAAGAATTGAGAGAAAGAAAAACTTAAAATGCTTGAAATTTTAAACAGTTAAAAATTATATCCAGAAATGTTCAAAAGAAGCCAGAAGCAGTCTAAACAATCTCACTTATGGAAAATTACCCATTTATATTAATTTATTCTCTACTAACTTTTAGGATGTTTAATATTCTTTTGCCACTTGCACATTCCTGTCAAAGCTTTGAAAACATTCCCACTGCAAGTATTAAATCATGAAAAAAGAAAAACGATAAATTTATTAAAATCAGCAAATTAATAATTCATCAAATTGATCCTTCAGTGAATTGACCTGTATTTAAATGAAGTTAAAGTGGTTTATTTTCTGCAGAACTTCTCAGAGCTTTGAATCAACTAATGTATAATTTGAGTCTCTGTAAAGGGACATTAAGAATAAGACAGTATTTCCCAAACCCAGATGACCTGCGACCTGTGAGAGGGTTTTAGGCGGCGCCCTTTGAATGTACATAGCCACTCAGGTGTCAAGCGCTGGGCTTCCTTTTGTGTTTCTGGTTCTGTATTTAAAAGTCTCATTAATTAGTTGAAAAATAATTGGGTTTTCTTGTTGTTGTTGTTTTACCTTGCATCTCATTTTTAAAGTAAAAAGCAACAGGTTCCTACCTCACCTCACCCCCACCTCCACTTTCAGGCCTGCTGCTTAGCAACTTTTTTTTTTTAACCGTTTATGTTTTCAGTGCTTATAATGGTTACTTTTATACCTCTCTATTACTATTTTTAGACTTAACATTTCTTATAACTAAATCCATTCCTAGCTGTGAAAAATAAAGATCTAGCTTATACCATCTTCTTTTCTCTATCCCTTATCTCTTTTTCCATTAACATATTAATTTCTTTATTGACTACCTGTTAAACTTCACACAATATTGAGTAAGATGTGCAACATTTGGGGGATGGACATGCTTGAAGCTCTTACTGGAGGGGGAGGGGGGATGGACAATATATGTAACCTTAACACTTGTACCCCCATAATACGCTAAAATAAAAAAATAATTAATTAAAAAAAAGAAATTTCTATTTCTGTTCCATTACTTTTTTAGGCCATATCTCTTCATTTCCTACAACATTAGAGGGAGATGTAATACTATTCTTAATGCAGAATTAGAGCATAAAATTCTCAATTCAACATCATTTTCAATGACAAATTTAAAAGCCTGCTACAGTGTCTTCTAAGATCTGTTGTTTCTGATGCTCATTGGATTTTGTGATCCTTTGTCAATCTCCCATTTTATCTTTCTGTAAGCTTTTAGGCTCTGCTGTTCCCTTTGATGTTCTGAAAGTTCACATTGATGTGTTAAGCATGGGTATTTTTTTCATTTATGCTAGACACTTTCATTTTAAAGACTTCTGGCTTCCTTTAGCTCTGGGAAAAATTTTCTGTTTGCCTTTTTAATTTCATTTCCTCTGTTTTCTGTGTTCTTTCATTCTGAAAGTGCTAGTCAGATGTCAAATGTCTATATTTCCAGTGTCTTGGGCCTTTTGCTTTATGCTCTGGGAATTATCCTTGAGTTTATCTTCCAGACCTTTAATTAAATTTTTATATTTTAACAAACTTATTTTTTTTAAATGTACAAGAACTCTTTTTTGCTTTGGGGTAGTTATTTTTTCATAGTTACCTATTCTTATTTTTTGGATGCAACATTTTCTTGAATCTCTCTGAGGACAATTGATCATTTTAAAAATTCTTTTCCATTTTCTGAATGATCTCGTTCAAGTTTATTTTTTATTATACTCTGATTCAAGTTTATTTTTTTCCTGCTTATTTATTCTGATCTTTTTCTTGCTGTAAGCTTTTCTTAGATTTTAGATGCTTTGTGGTTGTCCATTCATAATTTTTAAACAACTTTATTCATATGTCATTCACATACCACTTAATTCATTCATTGAAAATGTACAGGCTGGGTGTGGTGGCTCATGCCTCTAATCTCACCACTTTGGGAGGCAAAGGCAGGAGGATTGCTTGAGGCCACAAGTTCAGGACCATCCTGGGCAACACAGAAGACTCTGTCTCTGTAAAAAATAAATTAGCCTGGTGTGGTGGTGCATGCCTTTAGTGTCAGCTACTTGGGAGGCTGAGGCAAGAGAATCACCTGAGCTCAAGTATTTGAGTTTACAATGAGCTATGATTGTGCCACTGCACTCCAGCATGGGTGTCAGAGCGAGAGCCCGTCTCTTAAACATAAAATTCTAGTTCCACTTAGGCGTTAAAAAATTTTTTTAAAGAAAAAAAAGGTATATAGTTCAGTGGCAGTTGTACTCCATCATCACAATCAATCAATTTCAGAACATTTTCGTTATCTCCCGCCCGAGAAAGCTCCACACTCCTTAGCTGTCACCTGCCCATTCTTTTACCCACTCCTCCAACCTCTACACCCAGGCCCTAGGCAGCCACTGTCCATTGTTATTTGAAAATAAAGACTAGTGAGGCTGGCACGTTGCTCTGGCAGGGTGGGGACCCTGCAGCCTCAAGGCCACATGTGGCCCTCCAGATCCCCGGGTGTGGCCCCTAGACTGGATCCAAACTTCACAGAACAAATCCCTTTATTAAAAAGATTTGTTCTGTAAAATTCTGATTCAGTCCAAAGGCAGCATTCAAGGACCCAGAAGGCCACATGTAGCCCAAGGCCACAGGTTCCCCACCCCTGCTGGGCGTTTCAAAATGCAAGTCAAAGAGAAGACAGTAGTTGGAAAAGAGGAGAAGGCAGAGAAAGAGGTCCAGTAGAGCCAGGTGTGGGAATCAGCACCTTATCCTGAGAGGGCTGGTGTTTCAGGTATTAATAAGAAGTCAAGGCGTTCCATGTAGATCTGCTTCACTTCCGAATTCAGGATTCAGGAGATACTCCACCATTGATGATAGTGCCGTGCCTCCTCCAGACTTCAGGTTCATAAAGGGTAGGATCGTGTCTGTCTTGTTCACAGCGCTGTCTCCTGCACCTCGTGTACTGTTTAGCACACAGCAGATATTATGCATTTGTGGAATAATTCAACGTCAGGTATTTGTATGCTTTATAGTTTGCAATGAACATTTATGTACTTATTTCTTACCTCGTTTGGGATAGGCAGGTGTGCAAAAGTGGATTCTCCACAGCACTAATGATGCTTAAACTGTAGGGTCTTCCACCGGCGTGAGTCCATTTCAAAACCCTGTTCCCAATTCTGTATTTGTCAACTTTGCCTCTTTTTTCTTAAAGAAGGCCTATGAAATTATGTTTTGTAGTGTTAGGCATCAGAAGACCTGAACCTTGACCTACCTTTCTAGATACAGCGGAAGTATTCGCCCCAATTTAGAGCTCTGAAAGCTGCAGCTCAGAGGATTGAGTACCTTGGCCAAGGCCACACATCCAGTAAGTGGCAGAACATTTCATACCTGAATGATTCCTCCCACTGCTTGTCCTCCTCACCCCCCCCCCCCACAGTGAGGGTACAGCTTCGTACTGATGCCTGTGCCCAGGTCACCAGCCACAGGAAGCAGGGGGGGCCCGGGTTCTGCCCAGAGCAGCCCTGGTGATAGCTGTGCCTGGGAGGTGTCTGTGGCCCTGAGATCGCAGGCTGCCTGTCTGTCCAGCGTGAGCCAAGCAAGGAGAAAGCCCACACATCTTCCCTGCTCCCACTGACACACTTCAATTTTAGCTATGAAATACCCTTGAGAGTATTTTCTCTAAACAAGAATCTTCCTTTCCACTTCTGTTTCTGAATGAGACTTTTAATCCCGTATCATTTCATGGTCTTGAAATAAAATGTAGGATCTAAGGGGAACTGAAAAGTCAGAGATCATATTTTCAACTGCCAACTAATTTGGCGATGCTCCCAGGTGGGAAAATCAATGTCTGCCCCACAGAGGTGAATCACACATTGCATTGGATTGTGCCGCGGACTGACTTTCTTCTTTGAAAATTAACTTACCCTCCGTGCTTTTAAAGTTTCCGATGAAGTATATTTCGTGCTTGCCTTTCCCCAGACACAAGTATAAGCGTTTTGAGTTGAAATCTGAGCCGGGGTGCCTAGAGGAGATAGTCTCAGTCCTTTGGAGGATTGAACTGAATTCCATGGGGTTAGAACAGGTCCCTGGGGGTCTCAGGGACTGAGTTCCCAAAGGCCTGCCAGCCCCTGAGCTAAAGTGGAAATTGACTTCCAAGACTTCTTTATCCTGAAGTCATCGATCCAGTAGCGATTTAGGAGAGCTAAACTCTCTTGGGTATTAGTGTGGTATGATCAAAAATGCAAAGGTTACAGAGGCTTCCTTTTTTCTGTGCTGCTTCTCTTCGTGCCCATGCCCTCGCCCCCACCCCCAGCCCCCAGCATGGAGAATCCGCTAGACCTGGTGCCGAGTCTGCTCACTGGAGCATCAGAGTGCCTTCTTCCCAGCTCCTAACAGCCACTGTCCTCTGCCCAGCCCCTCAGGCTTCCCGCCAAGGACTTTCCTACAATCTAAGAACCAAAAAGGGTAGATGCTTTGTCCTACAGTGGACTTCTAGGACCTGCTTCATTGCTCTGGCTGGCATCTCTTCTGATTGGTCAGTGACTATACAATATTATAGGTAATTAAATATTAAAATATTAAATGATTAGATTACATTGTGAGGAATTTGGAAGATCATCCCCCCCCCAAAAAAAAAAAGTCTGATCACTTGGCCCTGTTTGATGCTCAATTACTTGACAAATTAGAAGCAAAGTTGTACATTTACAGGCTGAATTCCCACAGCCCTTTTCAGGGCATGCTGGCCTTTTGGCTTTGCTTTGTCAAGGTTTCAGCAACATTGGTGACGTAAAGACATAAAATGAGGCGCTGGAGCCATCCCTAAGTCCACGTCAGGACATTGTGGTGAGCACAGTACCGGTCCCCTGGCTGTGCAGGGAGTGCTCTCTGAGTTCATTGCCTTATAAGAGCATGTATAAGCACCAAAGAATGTATGCCACGAGCAAGGCCAGCTTTCATCTGTCAGCAGCTTAAAATGTTTAGGACAGCGCACTGACTAGAAACGCGCGTGAGGTGCTCAGCAACAGATGGGACGTGTAAAACCCGCTGACTCAGAGCATTTGCGCCTTAGGTGGCCTTTGTTTGAGCCTGGAATTAACCTTCATAAAACACAGACTTCTCTCTCAAGATGTGCTGCAAGAAGAAGACAATGCTCCTCACGCCATCCCTGAATGCTGTGGTGCGTGCTCGGTCGATGTAGGACCGTGCGGGGGATGGAAAGCCCAGTGGCTACGAGAAGGGAGCATCAGGGATGTGGGTTTCGGCCTCATAGGAAATCAGCTTCAGTTTCTCCTCGGCTCGACTTTAGCCAGTCTATCCTAGACTGTACCATGAGTCTTTGGCTTCATTCTGTCTCATTCTCTTAAATCTATTTCTGTTTATATCTAGCCCAATCTGTTACCCTTCTCCTCTAACCACAGAAGTATTTAAAAGTAACCAAACTGGCCAGGATTCGTTTTTGCCAAAGGGCATTTTTCCCAGTGCCTTTAAAGATTCCTATGAGGGTGACACCCTGCAGAGTGGCAAATGTTTGGCAGGAGCTGGGGACTCTTGGTTCTGGGAGAAAGGAGCCTTCGCTGCTTCTCAAACCCTCTCTCAGAGCAGACTGGACAGGACTAGCAAAGCAAGCGTTAGCTGCTCTCTGATTCCTGCCCACAGGCAGGGTAAATGGTAACAAGCCACGTGGGCAGAAAGGGGACAGGAGAAAAGAGAAGGACCATCGTGGTCATGTCAAGAGAGGACGAGACACCATGGCCTCCTGAGCAAACTCTGGAGGAGTTGTTCTGGAGTCCTCCTTCAGGAGCACTTGCTTCAGGGTGCTGACTCTGTCTGTTTTGATGATGCCATACAATCCAGAGACAAACTTAGAAAGGCCTCCTGCCCCTCCAGGTTGTTTTTTCTCTCCTCTTCCTCCCACATTTAAGACGGATCTTGATTGTTTTCGATGCTTTCCAAGGGCTGGGTGTTAAAGTACCAAGCTTGTGCAGAGTTCAACCCATGCCATCTGATATCAACCATGAGACAATCTATAGTGAATAGGAAGCTTGCAGTGAAAGGGAATTCCACATTTTCCCTATGTGCGTTGTTTATTTGATGGGTGGCCGTATACACTTGTGTATTCATGCTACCCACCAACTGTCACTGTCATTTAGGAAGAAAACAATATAACCCCATGTCCTAGAAGACCTTGTCAATGGCCAAGGTGGAGCCTGGGTCTAATCGGCATTAGAGTCTCCTTTTTGGTCTCCCACTCACGGGCTGAAATGGCGATTATTCAGCATGTTGCCCTGATCTTTTGAACAGGAAGATTGCTCCCTCGGGGCTACTGAAAACTGTGAAATGAGGTTGGCTAGGATGTCTGCTGTAATTTGATTCCTAAATTTTCAGCTTACCAGCCTGCCAGTGCAGTGTTCTTCAGAGGACATTAAGACCCTGTATCAGAGAACAGAAGGCCATTCTGTTAGAGCCATGTATGGTCCTGGCAGTTAAAGGACAGAAGGGTTAGCGGGAGGCTGGGCTGCAGCCATCGCCGTTCACAGTGGCACAGCCAGCACCTCTGCTGTGACTTCAAGGAGGAGGAGGAGGAAGTCGGTGTTTGAGTGCTTGCCTGCCCGTCTAGACCACTTTTACTCTCCATTGTGGTGACAGGGTCAGCCACTCCCATAGGACTGTCACATGTCCAGCCACAGCTCACAGAAGTACATGCACAGCCTTCCCAGGGGTGTGTAAGAGGCCAAAGAAATCCATTTAAATGCATCAGAGTTGACCGAGCATGTCGGAGTGTCTGAGAGCATTCCTTTGTCAGGAGACTTAGCCACGCTCGGCCAGATGCAGGCTGGACGCTGCCCAGGGCCTTCCCCTCTGTTCTCGTTTCTCCAAAGAGCGTTAATAAGTTTAGGTGAAGAAAGGGCTCTTAAGTGAAAAGAGGGCTCTGTGATCAAATTAATTTGGGAAATAGTAGGTTAGATAAGGTTACCACAGGATGTCCCAGAGCCTTTATGGTACGATTTTTTTAATAAAATAAAGTGCATATCTTTTTATACCTCTATGTTTTTAAAATTAAAGTCAATCTCAGAACTGGGGTCAGAGGCAGAGCTGGGAGTAGAGTGAGGCGAGCGAGGCACGCGGCGGACAGGGTTCACGCAGGCGGGACTCCGAGGGCGAGCGCATGCGGCGCCTTGCCCGCTCCCCCGCTCCTCCTGGCTGTGGCACCGTCCAGAAGGTTCGGGTGTGCCAAGGTCCCCACCTGCGAAAGAGGCAGGGACTCAGCCAGCCTTTGTAGATGCTCGTTCATTTGATGGTACTTCAGGTGAGTTCTTAAAATACGGAGCCCACTGAAGTCGAATCTTAACATAGATCCTTTCATTATCTCTTAAAGTATCTTTTACTACAGGCACACATGACTGTGCCCAACTATTTTTAAAAATTTTTTGTAGAGATGGAGTCTTGCTATGTTGACCAGGCTGGCCTTGAACTCCTGGCCTCAAGCAATCCTCCCACCTCAGCCTCCCAAAGTGCTAGGATTACATGTGTGAGCCACCATGCTTGGCCTTATGTGCATTTTATACAAAAACCCATCACCTCTGTTTAGTCTTAAGAAAAACAAGAGAGGAACCCAGAGCAGGGTACCTGTACAAGATACGTGGCCAGTGCTCTCCAAGACTGTCAGGGAAACTGCCACAGACCAGAGGAGCCTGGGGAGACATGACAGCTGAGTGCAATGTTGTCCCTGAAGTAGATTCCAGAACAGAAAGAATGTGTTGATAAGATCCACTGATGAAATCCAAATAAAATTGGGGAGGGTGTTAATTAATAGTAATATACCAACATTGGTTTTTCAGTTTTGACAAATGTTCTTTGGTAATGTAAGATGTTAACAACAGAGGGAATCGGGTAAGGGGTATGTGGGAACACTCTGTACTATCTTTGTAAGTTTTCTGTAAATCTAAAAGTATTCCAAAACGAAATGTGTATTTTAAAAAAAGATTATTATGAATAAGCATTATAAAGGCAAGTTTTTTTTGTCACACTCTAGGCAGTAATTAAAGGCAACAGAGATTGCCAAATCTCAAGGAATGGATCATGGGAACCTCAATGTGAGGAGAAGGTGGTGTGGCAGTTCTTGGAATGCTGACTCTTCCGTTACGAAGAGCTGTCACTCCATCTCCAAGAATCTGTCAAGAGCTTCCAGCTGACACTTAGTAAAGTTGATGCCTTCCAGTCACGTGTCATTCAGTTGAAAGCATGAACATATAAGCTTACCAAAAAGAAAAGGCACATGAAACTTGACTATTCCTTCATAGGATTTGAAATTATGTTGTCTGTTCTAAAGGTACAAAAGAGATCAAGAACACGAAAAGTTTCTGAAAAGCAACTGTCACTCTGATATTTAATATAACTTCTAATGGTCAAAAATGGCTCAGTAAACCTTTAGGTTGTGAAGGCAGAGAACGATTAGATACAAACCACCACTGAGATCCTGAGGAAGAAAGTCGTAAGTACGCATATAGGTAAATGTGGGCTTTTATCATTTAGTTAAAAACAAAACCATATACTTGTAATCAGTTGTTTTCCCCAACTCCTCTTCCCCCCAAACTGCTATTAAATCAATTGGGAGCTTACAATTGATGATGTCTTAGAATCTTAGACATAACAAAGCGGCAGAACACATTTTCCCAAACTTAACTGCCCATGGAACCCTGGAGTTCCATGGAACACTCTAGGAAAGAGCACTCCATACTCTTTGCTGCCTGTCCATTTCATGTAGGATAATTCTCAGCCAAAAGGCCTTCTGGATCGTAGCTGTGAAGTTTGAGAAGGAATGTGCCACACAGGTATGTTTTATTGACAGTTTCTGAACCCAGAGGTGCTCCCCATGTAAATAAGCCCTGAAGAGTGAGGCCGAATTTCTTCACTAATTTTTGAGCCAGCCATTAGGTTATATGAGACAGACAGTTCCTTTTTGGACTGAATGTGGTAAGAATGCACCAGACCTTCCCATTCATTAGGAAGGAAGCCCGAAAAGCATGGAGGTAGACAAAGTTGGCAAAGACCTTCCCTCCCTCTTCCAAGAAAGACATTAGGAAACTGGAGCTTTAGGAAACTGACATCTGTCACTAAGGAAGAAACAAACTTTACTCTTTTACCATTGGTTTAGGCAATGTGTGGCAAGGTTTCCAATTCAAAACTCCCAAATTATGAGCCAATATTCTCCCACACACACACACACACACACACACACACACACACACACACACACACACACACACATGCATACACACACAGACACACGTGTGTGTGCTTAAAATCCTTGACCATCTTCAAAATCAGCACCATTTTACTGAGGGCCAGTTTGAAGGATGTTTGGCCGCAAAGCTTGCCTGGCAGTGTTGTCTGTTCTCTGCTCAGTGATGGGTAAAGCATCATCTCAGCAGCTTCCCTCACAAGGGCTTTATTAGTACAAGTCCCTGCTCCAGACTTGACCTTCAGTCACTGGAAGGCATTGAAAACAGCTTCAACCACATGAAAAGGCACGCGTCGGACTTGGTCCAAACGTCAGCAGCCTTTGCTTGAGTGACACAGTCAGGTGATCTGCGTGGCGGTCGTCCTTCTCGCTGATAGAAACTTCAAGTTGGTAATGGCTCTTCTGGGACAAAGCTGTGAGGGCAGTCGGCCCCCGCTGTGGCAGATAACAAATGAGAGAGAAAGCTGCTCAGGCACATGCTTTGCCCCAAAATAGCCATGCTAGAGGGTCTTGGAGGCCCCCAGTGCTTCTGAGATGTCGTGGCCAAATGCTAGCTCCTTCCACTGGTGAAGATGAGGGAAGATTGCTTGCCATGTGCGTGTCGTGGCCAGCATTCCGTCCCCGTACACAGCAGCTACAGTTTAGCCGATTCATCATTTGAGATCCTTTGCGTACCTCTACTGTGAAGGACAATCGTTTATTAGCCTCAGTAAGAGAGAACTGTCATTATAGGAAAACGATAACTGAGGGTGGGCCCTTGCTAAAATATTGAGCAGTGTGTCGTTCACACAGATATATGGAACCAGACTTCAGAAGTTCAAGTGCTGTGTACTTGGGATTAGCTCACGTTTGGTTAAGAGGCGTGTGGAACTTGGATGAGGTGGTTGATGCTACTGGTCGTGGTGGGAGAGGCCAGGCCAGCCCTTGTGACCTAAGAGGGGAGTTGGGCAGGGGTGTGTGCCAGGAGGCCGCCCACCAAGAATCTGCATCTTAGCTCCAAACGCCAGTTCTGAAACTCAGTACAGGCATTGTGGGATAAAGGAGAGAAGAAGAAAGAAAGAAACATCTGTCTCTTCTGGTTTAGAGATAAGTGTTGCCTAATCTCCAAGGAGATTTTCATGAATCTTCACACAGCTTGTGTCACTCTGGTGAATTATAAATCTCTCAATGGCTGGGTGTTGCCAGGAAAATCTATTCTCTCTAAGCTTTCTACTTTCTCTGGTAGTCTGGGCAATATTTGTTGATTACTCCATGTCACCAATTGTTTGGTCTAGAAAGTTCCCCAGAGCAACATTCTCTATAGGTTTGCAGAAGATAAACAAGTTGATGCCAGGCCAGTTGGCCACTCACACACATAGCTGCTGAGACCATGTTTCACAATCGGTGTATCATGTTTCACTATGAGTATATCTTCATACTAGGTTATATATCATCTTTTCTTTTTCTTTGACAGTTTGAGATGTAATTCATGTAACATACAATTCACCCATTTAAACTATGTAACTCAAGGGCTTTTGGTATATTTGCAGAGTTCTGCAACCATCTTGGCCATCAATTTTAGAACATTTTCATCACCCTCAAAGAAACCCCATACTCATTAGTAGTCACACCCCAGCACCCCCAGACTCCCAGTGCCTAGGCAACCAAGAGTCTGTTCTTTCTCTAGATTTGACTGTTACAGACATTTTATCTCAATGGAATCATACAATAAATATGTGGGGTTTGTGGCTGGCTTCTTTCACTTAGCGTGTTTTCAAGGTTCATCCATGTTGTGGCATATATCAGTTCTTTATTTCTTTTTATTGCCACATAATATTCCATTTTATGGATATAACACATTTATCTGCTCACCATTTGATGGACATTTGGGCTCTTTCCACTTTTTGGCTATTAAGAATAATGCAGCTATGAGCATTTTTGAACAAGGTTTTGTGTGGAAATTTAATTTTTCTCAGGTATATATCTAAGAGTGAAATTACTGGATCATATGGCAACTATATGTTTAACATGTTGGGGAACTGCCAAATTGTTTTCCAAAGAGGGTGCATGATTTTATATTCCCACCAGTCATCTATGAGAGTTACAATTTCTCCCTGTCCTTGCCACCACTTATTATCATCTGTCTTTTGACTCTAGCCTCTCCAGCGGGTGTGCAGTAGTATCCCCTTGCGGTTTTAATTTCCCTGCTGGCTAATGATGTCACATGTCTTTTTATGTGCTTATTGGCCATTTGCATTTCTTTAGAGAAAGTTTATTCAGATCCTTTGCCTATATTTTAATTGGGTTTTCTTTACATTATTTAGTTGTTGTAGTTCTTTGTATAGTCTAAAGACAAGTCTCTTACCACATGTATGATTCTATGGGAGAAATCTTTTCACTTTCTTTGGAGCACAAAAGTTTTTAATCATAAAGATGTCCAGTTTATTTATGTTTTCTTCTGTTGCTATGCTTTTGGTATCATATCTAAGAAGCTATTATGTTAATACAAGGCCATGAAGATTGTCTCCTATCTTTTCTTCTAAGGATTTTATTGTTTTAGCTCTTATGTTTAAGTCTTTGATCTACTTTGAATTCCTTTGTGTATTAGAATGAGGTAGGGGGTTAACCCTACCTCATGTGGATATCCAGTTGTTATATATCATCTTTTAAGAGACAAAAGCAGAAGACTTTTCTGGACATCTCTCTTGGTTGTGTTAGGGGCCACCTGCTCTGCACTGCTGCATGCCACAACTGAGGGACAGGTGTCAGGAGAACCTAGAGCCACTCACCATACTCAGCAGAGCAGTCTGGCTAACGGGTGCGCGGGTGATCTGCTCCATTATCCCAGGGCCCTGTGAGCGCGAACCGCCCAAGGAAGCCAGCACCCTTTTGAAGACATTTGCCACCAAATTCTGCCCACGTTTCAGTACCCAGCACAGCTCAGCATGCACAGGCTGGTCTATCCTACAGGACCTGAAAAGTTGGACAGACTGGGAGTGATTCCCAGTACTCCCACTTACTAGCATAGTGACCTTAGCAAGTCACTTCTCTGAGTCTCATTTCCTCACTTATAAAACGGGGGTGCTGTCTGCCCTGCAGTGTGGTTGTGAGGAGTGAATGAGACAGTATAGTAAGGTGCGTGGTGCAGTGGAGCCGGGCGCATCGTAGGTGCTCTGCCAGTGGTAACTGTCACTGTTCTCATGACCTTGTCTAACTTTGCCCTGCCTCTGTCTCATCCGTGAAAGGGGAGCTAATGGGAACATAAACTCCTGGAGAGCCGGAACTTCCCCTGCTTTGTTTCTTCTTATATCCCCAGAGCCTAGAGCGGCGTCCAGCACACAGTAGGCTCCCAGTAAATATTTACTGGCTGGCTATTACTTAATCCCTAGAATAATTATAAGGATAAAAATTTTTTAAATAATGGATTCAAATATTGTGTGAACTATGAAATGCTACAGAAATGTATGACTGCCTTTCTTTTGAGTGGTAAGAGACATGTGGATGGCTGTAACAATACAGCAAACCTGCAAATGAGGTGAATATATATTTTCTAGAAGGTGTCATTTCATTTTCAAGGTACTGAAGAACTAGAGATCCTTTAATAAAGTTAATTTATTAAAGAATTTGGAGGTCATAAAATGTTAATGCCCCTCTCTAGGTTTTCACACTTTACCCTGGAGAGAATTGCATTCTCCCTGGCCCTTCTTAAGAACAAGCAATATTGAGGTAGGAGGGGCAGAGAGAGGACAGAGAGGTTGTCTTGTCTCTCAGCTATTTAATATCTGGATAAGGCCTGGGAATTTACACTACTCGTTATTCATTTCTTTCCATCCAATATTCTTCTTCATCTGTTTTTCCCCTATAGAAATAAAAAAGTTGTACTTTCATATCTCCCTAAAATGACTGGATGTAGAATTTAACCTTTCTTTCCTTGTGTCTACCCACTTAGGGCCTTAGGGCACAACTCTAATGCCGGGAAACCATGAATCCTGGTCAGATGGGCTCTGCAGTGGGAGAGGACCAGCCCGGAGGGAGTAGGCTAGGTTCTGGACCCAGCTCCTCATTAATTAGCTCTGTAACCAGACAAGTCACTGGGCATCTGTGGGTCCCAGTTTCTCATCTGGAAAATAAGTGTTTTAAGCCAGATGCTCCCTAAGGGCCCCTCCAGCCCTTAAATTACATAATTTCATGGCATAGCCGATCAAAAAGCATTTATCAAGTGTCCCGTCACATGCTGGGACGCTCTTAGGTGGTGGGGTGGGCAGGGGAACACACACCCTGCTTGGAGGATGGTACAGCAGTACCTGACACCACCGGTGAGCGTGTGTCCCACGGAATCCAGCTGAGCAAAGGAGAAGCAGAGTACACGGAATGTCTGGGCAGGGTCTGACTGTTCTGGAAGAAGTGGATCTTGAGCTGGGCCTTGAGGGGAGCGTGGGATTTGGATTGGGCGGGAGGCAAGGGGAACAGGCAGAGCACCCTGGGCCAGGAGTCACACGTTCAGGGCTCCACCCCAGCTTTGTTGCCAATGGGCAGTGCAGCCTTGACATCACCTGGTGTGCCTGGCCTCAGTGTCCCTCTGTGTTGTGTGGATCATCTCAAAGTGCTCACGGGAAGGCAGTCTCGATGAACAACAGGCAGCCGGCTGTGGAGCCTGAGGGGCCTAGGGGGGCATCAGAGGTCTAGACCGCTGCACTTTGAAGCTGTGTGGCCTTGAACGTGTTATTTAATCTCTTTAGGCCTCAGTTTTCTCATCTGTAAGTGGTCGTAATGACCTTGAAGGGTTGCCGTGAAGACTTTTCTGAGAGGCTCTGTTAGCGCGGTGTGAGTGCTCAACAGGTAGCAGTGGTGGCTGTCATGTCATTAAAGCTCTTCTGTGCATTAAAGGAGGGAGTTCTAAGGAAGCAACTTGATGAAATAAGGCATTTAACAAACCTGGTGGGACAAAGAGTAGAATATTGTCAGCCTTAAAAAGCAAGGAAATTCTTGTCACATGCTGCCACATCGATGAACTTTGAGGACACTATGCTAAGTAAAATCAGCCAGTCACAAAAAGATAAATACTGTATGATTCCAATTACATGAGGTATCTAAAGTAGGCAAACTCATAGAAGTAGGAAGTAAAAAGGTGTTTGCCAGAGGCTGGAGGGAGGGGAAATGGGGAATTGTTCAGTGGGTACAGAGTTTTAGTTTTGCAAGATGAAAAAGTTGCAGAGATCCCTTTTACAACAGTGTGAATAAACAACACAACTGAACTATACATTTAAAAAAACCTAGTTAGCAAATATATGATGCATATTTCTTCCATTTTTATTTAGCAAATATTTAAGTAAATATAATGTATAAAGCACTGTGCTAGGTGTTAGATATAGAAACAGAAAGACAAAGATGACTTGACCCTTTGCACTCACTTGCTTTTTTCTCGATTCCTTTATTCTACTCAGGTTTAATTTTTTAAATACCCCAGATTTTACAAAGCGTGGCAGTAGAAGAAAAAACTGGGATTTCTTTTCATACAAACATTTATTTGGATTTTTTTTATATTTCAAATTATTGATACATTCAAAGAATAATTTTAATCTCTATAATTTTTGCTAACCGTGTTGAGTCACACTCGACATCCGAGTGCAAGGGGTTAAGATATAGGAGATTCCCTGTCTTCAGGGCAGAGTAGTTTAGGAGGAAATAACGTGGACTTTTATAGAGAGACCTCAGTTCTAGACTCAAGTATGCTATTGTTGTGGCAGTGGCGTTGGGCAAGTTTCTTAATTCTTCTAACTTTTATGTTTCTGTAGATGTAAAATAGGAGTAGTTAATATCTGTCTCACAGATTGTCATAGGAATTAGAGTGCATTCAGAACAATGGGCACATGCTCCGTAAGTGCTATTTCTTGCTCTTCTCATTAGTTTCTCTCAAAGGGGCTTAAAATCTCATACTTCTATAAGATTTTCTATGAAGAGGTAGAAGAAAGATGTGTCCACAACAGAGCCCACAAAGGCATTAAAAAAGTGGCTAGAGGGAGGTACAAGATGTTCAGGGAGGGCCACTCCCAGCCTCGGCCTGCCCTATTAACCCTTTCCTGTGTGAAGACCGGGAAGCAGGCCAGATGGAGGGGCCACTTATAAATCTCATCCCAGCAACTTCCCAGGAGTCATCTCCTTCTAGGCCTGAGACCCGGGAACAACGGAAGAGGGACTTAAACCACAGGCGCTGAAGGTGTGAAGCCGTCTAGAGGAGCTTGTTGGGAGCTGTTATGGGTTCCCAAGTCTAGGAGAAAGTAGGGAAATGGAAAAAGCTTCCCAAGGGTGATGGCTGACAGATGTTTGCAGAGATGATTGGGAAAGGTGGTAGAATTTCTTCCTTAAATATCTATCTGAAGGCAAAGCAGGATTCTCATGTATCTGGATGCTTTTATGGGGTCCTACCTGAGGGTGGCACATCTAGATCCATGCTGATCTCTTGGTGAGTCTTCATTTCCAAAGATTATTGGCTGGGTGTGGTGGCTCATGCCAGTAACCCTAGCACTTTGGGAGGTCAAGGTGAGAGGATTGCTTGAGGCCAGGAGTTTGAGATTAGCCTGGGCAACATAGCAAGAACCCATCTCTGCAAAATATTTAGAAAATTCAGAGGGCATGGTGGTGGGTGCCTGTAGTCCCATCTGCTTGGAGACTGAGGCAGGAGGTTCCATTGAACCCAGGAGTTCAAGGTTGTAATGAGCTATGATGTCGCCACTGAACTCCAGCCTGGGTGACAGATCAAAACCCGTGTCTCTTAAAAGACAAAAACCACACAAAGATTATAGTTACTAAATTAATGCTCAGCTTACTTGAGAGAACTATCCCTTCCTTTTGTTTGTCCTTTAATCCATTCATCTGTCCATTCATTTATACAACCAAACTTTATTGAGCACACACTGTGGAAGAGATACTCAACTATGAAGCATCTCTTCTTTCACGTCCTTTGCCTAAACGATGACTTATAATTTGGTCACCTGCCAACTGTGTGAAGAACAAAGTAACTTTGAGGGAATGCCTTCGTGCCAAGCTTATGCAAGGCACTGCGATCTGCCTTTACCTCCTTGGGGAGACGTTACTAGATGGCATGGTCCCTGGCACTTTCAGACACTACTCCAAGTTGGCTATGATTAAAGGGGGCAGAAGTTATAATTCTCTATAGCCGTGTATAGAGGAGAAACTGATGTTTAACCAAAAAAATGTGACTCTGGGCCTTTGGTTCCCTAAGTGCAAAGAGCTGATGTCCTGCTGCCATTCTGGCCAGGCTGTGCCCTGCACACTGTGCTTTTCTGGTAGCACATTGCAGTCAGCTGTGGGAAGCCAAATCTGGGAACCTTGCCCACCGTACTTGGTGCCCTGCCAGAGTGTTTGGTAGAGCGCATTTTTATCCTTGAGCGAGTTTGGTACTGAACCAGAGAAGTTCTTCCAATTTTCTTTCCTCATTTGGCAATCTCACTGTTTTGCCTATCCTCTCTTCTGCAGAATAAGAGAATAGAAATCCCTGTCCTAAAGGCTTCCCTGAAAGGTTGCCCAACAATTGAAGTGAAAGACTTGGGGAAAAAACAGATGAGAGAGAGTCAACAAGGTGGAAGCTGAGGTAGTGAGAGCTTCTTGAATGAACATCTATGAATATTGTCCATATGGCTGAATTTGATAGATCCTGCTGAGACTGTTGACATGAGTGGGAGCTTTGCCTGGACAAAGCGGTTGGCCAGGAAGCTGCAGCAATGTGCAGCACCAACTTCAGATGCTTGGGTTTTAAAGGACACATATTCTTCTTTTCTCTTACCTTCCAAGGTTTGCTTCTCCAGGCACAGATGCCTAGAGCCTCAGGAAAAGAAGGGTGTTCGTGAGAGACAGAGAAAGCAAGAAAGCTTAGGGGAAAGGCAGAAAGGGAGGGAGAGAGAAGAGGAAATGGATTTTGAAACTGTCCTACAGAAGACAAAGGTGATATGAATCAGATCCTCTAAATGCCATTCCTTTGACTGGTTGTGTTCCCTTTTGTGCTCTTTTGCCTGGTTTTATTCCCCTGAAGCCAGTGGCCTCTATCACTCTATATTTCACACCAAAGAACTGAGCTCTCCCTCTGCAGGGCTCTTGTGCCTGCAGGATGGCAGACAAAGAACGTAATAATCAGGGAGGCAGAGACTGCAAACCCCGCTGCCAGCACCCCTTCTGAGCCCTCTGCCTCACCCGCTCCGGCCGTCGGGAGCAGGAGCCGGGAACGCGGCCTGTCGTTACCCAGTTCTGTCATTGAGCACTCACTCGGACTCAGCTCTATTCTGGTAGAGATTTGAAGAGAGTCTTTTATAGGAGGATTTTTTTAAAAAATAGGCTTATACCTCAAGTGTACAAATGTCTCTTGATGGAAGGGTTAAGAAGCACTGCAGAGAGCCAAGCCCAGTGGGCCAGGCTCGCGTGGCTGGCAGCGGATGGGGGTGAGCGGGTCACCACCCTTGATGACCCGTGAGCCTCGGCCGGCCGAGGAAGCGAGCGTCCTGCGGAAGATACCGCACGGTGGAGCCAGCAGCGAAACAGCCGTGTTCCAGGACCGAGCCAGCGGCCGGGGCATTCTGGCTCTGGCTTTTTTTTTTTTTACACAGATGAAGAGGACGTCTCAGAAGATGTTGTCTCGAGTTGGGTTATATCTGGCTTTTGCAGGAGCTCAGCTGAGGGTTGCGCTGATTCAGTCTTCCCATTCCGAAACGGATCTGATGTGTGCGATGATCAGCTGAGCTCGATTATAGCAAACAGCCGTGCAAGCCCCACTCCCGGGTCTGTCTGGATGGGTGACGGTGCTGGGTCCCACAGGAGTTCTCCCTGCGGGCAATTTACCACCGTGCTCTGCACTGAAATGGGCATGATTTTCTCTTCTGAGTAGATGCTCACTTGTAATCCATTTGGAGGAAATTCTTGATTTCTTGAAATACTTAGGAGAGGTTGAACAAAGGAAGGAACTTCTGTATCTGTTACGCCATTCCCTGTAAGCTCCGTTGAATACACTGAGTGCTCCTCCATACCCCAAGACTTTGACCAAAATATCCTTGAATACCCTGGCCCATCTTTTCCCACAGAGATTTGCTGCTCTTTTAAAAGAATGGTGTCCTGAAAGTACCTACTAACCCAGAGAACGTAAACGTCGTGAGGCAGTCACGGTAGGTACTTGGAAGGGAGCTCCGATGAACTGGAAAGAGCACAGGTTTTAGAGTCACAAGCCCAGGTCCACGGCCTGAACTCTGCCGCAACACTTTCAGGCCTGATACTTTCTGAGTTTGTGAAAATAGGGATTCTAATTTCTCTCACATAAGGGTTTGATGCTATGACACAATGGCTGTGGAAAAACTTCATAGACTGTAAATGCTAAAGAAATTGCCTTTGTCCTTATCTAAGAATGGTTTCTCATGCATTCATGCAGGACCGTAACACACAAAGAGGTGCTGTAGGGACAGGTTCCTTCTGCCACCACCTGTGTGGCTACTGTAGACAACTGGGGTCTGAGTACTTCCTTGACTTGTGACACTCAAATCTTAACATGCATCGGAGTCACTTGTGAGCTGAAAATACAGAGCCCTAGGCCTCATTCCTCTAAAATCTCCTTGGTTGATCTAGGATCCATGTGTAATTAGCTCCTCAACTACTCTGAGGCAGATTACCCATAGCTATGCTTTGAGAAAAATTGGAGTGACAGCTGGGATGGGGTGAATGTGGAGCCTGGTGGCATGAGGAAGGAGAGCTCTGTAGGCTGACGTCAGTGTGTACCCTTGGGCGGGAGGCAGCGGGTACTTCATACTGAGTTGACCAGCAGCTCTTCTTGGCTCTGCCACCATCTTGTCCCATTTGTCAACAGTCGCTTCCTGTGTTGGTCTCTGTTTTTTCTGGTTGGTGTCTGGCTTCATGTAGTGGCAGATAAGAAGCAATGCTGAGCTGCGGGATTTCTGTTGCCAGGTTTCGAATCTACTCATACATTAGAGGGAAGGCTGGGGCACATTCGAGACGGAGCTCCAGCAGCTTCGGTGCTGGGCAAGTCGGTGGGAATCGCTGACACGCGCAGTGTGCTCCCCTGCGCGTCCTGGAGGGAGGCCATGGAGAGCAGCGGGGGTTGTGGCTGCGGAGGCACCTTCCGTTTCTCACTCTGAGTATTCTACTTTTGGGCAGCACTAGTTTCCTGGCTTGCTTGGGGGTTGTGTGGACCAGAGACTTAGAGTAGGGATCAAACCATTGTCCTGCTCTGGCTCTCTGACATCATCTAACCTGACGGTGGCTATGAGCTCCGTGTACCCTCGTTTATCTCAAACACCAAGGGAAGGCTCTTGTGTGAGGAAGACACCTTGGGAGCCTTCAGTGAAGCCTGTGTGAGAGAGAGATGGAACCCAAGGAATTAGGTCATTTTTAAGGATTTGGAAGCTAAGGAAAACATACCTGCTAGTGTTACAGCAGGTGTCACAGTGGCTTGTCCTGAGGACAAACCGAGCGGCACACGGAGAGTCGGAGACTCAAAGTTTATTCGCCGGCGGGCTCAGAGGAGCCTCACCACCAAATTCTGAGCACTGTCTACCCGATTTTTCCCACTTTTATTAAGTTGGGGTGGTCCGAGGGGCGGGGTACCAGGTGTGGGTTAGTTGATGCGTCAGGCAATAGATGTAGTGTCATGCTGATGCCAGGCAACAGCCCAGTGGGCGATGGGCCAGGTAACAGGTTAGTGTCATGCTGACATGGGTCTTCTGTGAGGGGCTGCGTCTCCGGTGCCTGAGGCACCAAGTGACAGATGGGGGTTTCCCTTATCACTAGAAATTCCAAAATTCTGTCACGGAGAAGACCCCAAAGTTTATTCCTGTTGGGGCTCCTGATAGAGTCAGCTCTGGCACTAGTGACCCCGTGTCCTTTAGAAAGAGCAGCGTCCAGCAGAGCCAGCCACACCACACAGGACGGGCGTTCAGATGAAACCCGCACAGCGTCACTTGGCGGGTCCCCGGGGCTGCGTGTGTTCGGTGCTAGAAGGGCAAGACTTTAACAGAGGAACGTGGTGTAACAATAGTGTTCTCTTTTGCCCCCAGTTAAATAAGAAGATCAGGAAAGAAAGAATCTTCTTTTAAAAAGCTCTGCTATGTCTGTCCTTATATTTGCTGTACTCATGTATTTTTCCACTGTAATTTTCTGATATTTCCATGAAGACAGTGGTTTGGATAATGTAGCTATAAAATGGCATTATTGTTTACATTCAGAACAGGAGGATACCAGAAATGCAAGTCCTTTTCCTCAGAACTGCAGTTCAAACCATACTTAATAGTTCATTTAATAGTCATGTTTTACTCTCTGGCTAGACGAGAAGGGCACTAACTTTGACTTATGTTTCCTTTTGTAGTTCCCAAAGTATGTGAGAATAGCAATTGGCCTTCTGTTTATTTTTTTTCCTAATTATAAACGTTATGCTATTATATATTTTTTTAAATGTTCAAAAAGGTGGAACAATGAAGAAATCCACAATCTGATCACCTAAAAGCAAATACAATGAATATTTTATTTTATTTCATGCCAGCAATTCATCTCTGCATGGATAAGTCTTCATGAATTAACCCAAGTGAACGAGCAATTTAGGTGCTTAATATTCTGATGCCACCTAAACTCTAAATTTTACCTTTCTCAGGGGTGGCTCCTGCACTAGTACTGATGCTTTGTGGTTTCCAGAGCTTTCCCCAACCTCCTGGTCTTCTGTAGAGCTTCCTGATAACCCAGTAAACTCTTTGACATGCAAGCCTGTTACCCACCTGGTCTTTGGTCTTGCTGTAAACGTCAACTAAATTAGCCGGGGGCTTGCCCTTCTCTTGTTGGTTATCTCTTTTTAGATAATTACTTTCATGTACCTCATTTCCCCGAAAATAAGACCTGCCCATAAAATAAGCCCTAGCAGGATTTCTAAGCATTTGTGCAATATAAGCCCTACCCCGAAAATAAGACCTAGTGACAGGCGTGGCTACACAGCGCATGTGCACACCCCATGCATTTCATCGCGGAGCGGTAAAGAAGACGAGCAGCCCTTCCCATCTGCCCCATGAGAGCTCTATTGCTCGACATGAGACGTTGGAGCCAATGGTTCTAAAGAAAATAGTCGCAAGAAATTCAGGGTGGAGTTCGGGGTTTGGAGAGTTATGATGATGTTCCAGAAGACTTAACTGTATTTGAATAAATGTAGATTGTTGTATCGTACTTAAAAAAAAATGACACATCCCCTGAAAATAAGCCCTAGGGTATCTTCTTGAGGAAAAATAAATATAAGACCCTGTCTTATTTTCAGGGAAACACGGTACTTCTCCCAAATGCCCTTAGGCTAGGGAATAGCTTCCTTTCTTGCCTGGTTTGATTCTTGTGCAGGGACAACCTCCCTCCTTCAAGGGGCTGGATTTGTCTGGAGGCCAGCTGCTGAGCTTGCACCCGGGGAGGGAGGTTTGCCCTGTGTTGGGCTGGACCCTTGTCAGTCTTTCCTGAGGTGACATTTTCACATGGAAGAAGGGTGCCGTTACCACTCCTCTGTGCCTCCTCTCCCCCTACTCTAGCTGCGTCTGCGTCCCCTGTGCAGATCAAACTCTCTGGCTTGCCCGGTGGATGAGACTCACTTGCTCTCGGGAGTACGTATTTTACCACAGAAGAAAAAGGGGTGCTACTGAGTGCTGGTAAATGGTGAAGTGCTGCTCTCTCTCCCGCCCTCTGGTGAGAGCCCCTTTCTTCTCTGCTCGTGCTCCCGGGGAATTTCCCATTCTTGCCAAAGGACGGGCGCGTTCTTGGTCAGGTTACTCCTCAGGTCGGAGAGTGGTTTCCTAGGACCCCCCTGGGCAGTCATTGTTATTTTGGTCGCTGAGAGGACGAGAGGGTGGTGACAATTCAGCACCCCTCTGAGAGCACTGTAACAGTGCATTGGGGTGGCAGTCACTCATCCCTCCCCACTCATCTGACGGCCACTGAGGCACCTGGTGGTAGGGAGGGTTTCGCAGACCCTGCGGCAGCTACTGCATGGGGGTGGGGGCTGCACTGGAGTAGCACAGGCCCCTCAAGCGTGAGCCTGTCCTTGTCATTGCAGAGGGTGAAGCCGTTCTTAGACTCAGGGCCACAGAATTGTATAATTAAAAGGAACTGTAAAAGTCCTCTGACCCATTCTTATGATTTTCTGGATGAGAAGAAAGGTCCACTCAGGTAAAGTGACTTGCCCACACATGTGACTGACCAGTGTGGCCTGCTGACTTCTGTCCCAGAGGTCAAGACACCGAAAATAATTATCACCTAATTCCCAGAATGACATTCCATCTCTCCGGAAATGGAAAGCCAATTTTTAAACAACCTAAGCAAAGAAGAAAGTGCATTTTCTGAGCTAGTATGCTATATAGTAGGAAGAAAAGGGGCTTTCGAGTCAACACAAACACATGTTCAAATTAAAATTCTTCTGCTTATTAGCTGGGTGATCTCAGGCAGTGTACTTAACCTGCCCGGGCTAGAGTGCAGTGGCATCATTATAGCTCACAGCAACCTCAAACTCCTGGGCTCAAGCAGTCCTCCTGCCTCAGCCTCCTGAGTAGCTGTGACTACAGGTGCACACCTCACCTGGCTGATTTTTTCTACTTTTGGTAGAAATGAGGTCTCACTCTTGCTCAGGCTGGTCTCAAACTCCTGACCTCAAGCAATCCTCCCACCTCAGCCTCCCAGAGTGCTGGGATTATAGGCGTGAGCCACCGTGCCCAGCCCGTATCACCTATTTTTTAATATTAAAAAAATAATGGTTAGCGGTCACTTGTGATTAGAAATGTATTCACTGCTCTCTGATTTGTGTTTAGGAAGATAGTTTTCTCTAAATATAAAGTTTGTTATGTGTCTGGTAGAGGGGCTAGAAATAGAACTGTGGTTGAAAAGGCAAAGTGACAGGAACAGCCACATTGTATCATTAACTGTTCCAAAAATTTCTGATCAAGTGTTTTTCCATATTCTGAAGATCCTAAGCCCCGGTCCTTTAAAGAAATAATATTAAAAGTATAGTGTTGAGAAACCCAAGACTTTCAACGTTTCAAATCTGTCTGGGAGTACAGATACTAAAAGCTTAACAGATATTTAATGGAATCTGTCTTTTTGATGATAATTATAGCATTCTGAAGTAGGCTTTAAACACATCTGTATACATGAACTGCTGCTTCAAAATTACTTGCTTCAAGGGGACATTCAGTATCTTACTAAACTTTCAAGTTAGATAACTACTGTTTAAATTGATGGCAGGTGTTTGATCTATAAATAAGAATTGTACTTTGCACTTTAGCGCCCTGTTTACCTGCTGCATGGTGTTCATTTGCATCACACCAGGAAACTGGAAAGGCCGTAAGAGTATGTATCAGTGACATGCCAGAATGTGACAGCTGAAATGCAGCCTTCACACTTCTAAATTCCAAGAGGGACTAGTTCTCCTTTCAGAGACAAGAGGCCCAATTGAGTTGGAAGACGCACCAGTGAGCCTGAAGAGAGGTGAGAAAATAATATTGGAAGGATAATGAGCACTAGGGATTTGGGCCAGGAAATCTGATAACCTCAATAGCTACTGAGAAATCTTCCATAGCTATGATTTTTCAGGCGGCCTGCATTGTGACAACTGCATTTCCTCGGTCTCCTAGGCCACGCGGCTTTGGCAGCTTCATCCCTTTGCAACATCACGCTGCCATCATCTTCCACTTTGCTGTTAAGGAATTCTTGGAAAACTGGTCCTTTCTCCACAGTTCCCAGCTCAGTTCTCTCATCCAAATTACAGCATTTTGATGCTGGTCCCAGGGCTTGCGCAGGCTAGGCAGGTAGACTGGTCTGAGCTTTCCCTTTTCTGTGCTCCTCAAATCTGAAACTGCTGCCCAGGTCAGTAGCACAGTGCAGAGCGATGGTCAGTTCTCGAGTCACCCCCACACCCGCCCCGCCCATCCCACCAGCCTAGAAGGAGTGGCTGCGGTGGAGACAGGAGCTTTTGCTGAATAACCGGGAGGTGGTGTTGCAGACTGGCTTCTTGACTGCTCACAGATTACAGTCTTGTCAGTACCGATGCCACCTGTTCAAGGACCCTTAGATTTTTAGAAATGGAGGAAGGAAGAATTGGGGGAGACTCTGAAGTGGGTGCCCTGCCCCAGGCACCACAGTCATGGGAGGTCATTCCCCAGGCGACAGAGTAGCAGTACACATTGCTGCACAGCGAGCCTATCTCTCACGTGAGGAGCTCCAGAATGAGTTGTCGGCTCTCAGTTCTGTGTTCTGTGACAGCCTCTCCCAGCCTGTTGGGTAAGAGGCCTCAGCGTGGTACACAGCAAGGAAGGTGGTGTTTGCTTCAAAGTCCTGGGATAAACTCCCAGAACATTGTCAAGAGAGGCAAGGCCTCCTCCTGCGCAGGCAGCAGGGAGAACTGTTGCCCTTGGTGAAATTGGATGGTGCCCAGAGGGTGTTGACTACCTACGTTTGTCCCCTCTGAGACCAAAATCTTGGCTCCAGTGGTAGATTGGGTCCCTCCATTTCAGCTGCCTAGAGGGTCTCTTGGGGCTTTGTGAAGATTAGAATTAGACAACTCATCATCTATAATGAAGACTCAATACAATTTACTCCAAATCCTTATAAATAGTAAGTTGTCAAGGATATAGATACGCTTCTGCTACCAGTCCGCAGTTCCTTCTCACTAAGGAATTGCCCCTGGGCAGCGTGGCTCTGGGAACAGCCCCTGTGCTGGTCTGGCCTGGGTCCTCTTTTCATCGTCCCCCTTTTATCCTAGTCAGGCACAGTCTTTTCCGTGCCAGGACGTTTCCTGGGTCTTGCTTCCTGACCACGTGAGCTTGCAGTCTTTACCTGGTAATCTGAGGGTGGCTTCCCGATATCGTTCCCCTTTTCTCCCAGTCCTGTGGATTTTGTGTCTGTGGGACTAGCTGCCACCTTCAAGGACCTCAACAGCAGGCACCCTGAGAAAAGGGTCCCTCTCTGCATTGCCTCCCAGAGCTGGAAGAACTCCAGTCCTTCCTCCTTTTGATCCCACTGGGCTCAGGAAGAACGGCTGTGCTGCTTCCTCTGCAGGTGGGCCCACGTGGCTGAGGGGGACGTGACCGGGAGGGAGGCACATCCCAACCCCAGAGCCCGGCCCAGCGCTGTGCTGGCGCCCGCTTCATAAAGAAGGTTGAAGAAAGGAAATGGGTGCACAGTTGGAGAAGAGAAAAGTGGCAGATGGTTGTGCATGATTTTTTTTCTTCTCTTAATTGCCAGACGGATGAAATTATAATCCATTTACCAAATGATCACTGATAACAAGGTCTACATTGTGGTGTATTTGATAGTAGTGAGCAGCAGGAGCCAGAGGCAGTACAGATTCCTAAGTTATTTGGGGACCTCACGAAAAGCCTTTTGACTCCAGCCTGACTTTTTAAAATCACAACCTGGGGCTGAGTGTGGTGGCTCATGCCTGTAATCCCAGCACTTTGGGAGGCCGAGGCAGGAAGATTGCTTGAGGCCAGGAGTTCGAGACCAGCTGAACAGCACAGCAAGACGCCATTTCTACAAAGAATAGAAAAATTATCAGGGCATGGTAGCACGTGCTTATCCTAGCTACTCGGGAGGCTAAGGCAGGAGTGTTACGCAAGCCCAGGAGTTAGAGGTTACAGAGAGCTAAGATGATGCCATTGCATCCTAGCCCAGGTGACAGAGTGAGACCCTATCTCAAGAAATAAAATAAAATAGAAAGTAAAATCACAGCCTAATTTCTTTCCATATAAGAGGTCCTGTACTGGGGTGGGACAGCATAAGAAGAGGCTGAGACCCACTGCAGTCTCAATGGAGACACACACACACACACGTGCACACATGTTCACACGCGTGAACACATGTTTACACACACACCCCCAGACCTCAAGACCCTTGGCCAGTGTGGGAGGCCGGGGCGCCTGCGGGAGGGAGCGGCGGGCAGCTTCCTGGGCTCCGCGTGGCCCGCAGCCACGCTGCTCTCAGGAGGGCTGCTCCTTCCCGAACCGTCGGTTCCCTGATCAAGTGTTTGAAGGCCAAACTTGTATCTTTTGGAATTCTTGCCAAGACCTACTAATTTCCATTTTTGTTGGAGACTTCTGTTATTGAGTTACCTTCTTCATTTTTATCTTTTGAAATGATATTTGAGACATCGTGGAAGCAGGTCGCGGGTGTGTGTGCGTGAGAGTGTGTGCGTGCGAGTGTGTGCGTGCGAGTGTGTGCGTGCGAGTGTGTGCGTGCGAGTGTGTGCGTGAGAGTGTGTGCGTGCGAGTGTGTGCGTGCGAGTGTGTGCGTGCGAGTGTGTGCGTGAGTGTGTGCGCGCGAGTGTGTGCGCGCGAGTGTGTGCGTGAGAGTGTGTGAGAGTGTGTGCGTGCGAGTGTGTGCGTGAGAGTGTGTGTGAGAGTGTGTGCGTGCGAGTGTGTGCGTGAGAGTGTGTGTGAGAGTGTGTGCGTGAGAGTGTGTGCGTGCGAGTGTGTGCGTGAGAGTGTGTGCGTGCGAGTGTGTGCGCGAGAGTGTGTGCGTGAGTGTGTGCGCGCGAGTGTGTGCGCGCGAGTGTGTGCGTGAGAGTGTGCGTGAGAGTGTGTGCGTGCGAGTGTGTGCGCGAGAGTGTGTGCGCGCGAGTGTGTGCGCGAGAGTGTGTGCGTGAGAGTGTGTGCGTGAGAGTGTGCGTGAGAGTGTGTGCGTGAGAGTGTGCGTGAGAGTGTGCGTGAGAGTGTGTGCGTGCGAGTGTGTGCGTGAGAGTGTGTGCGTGAGAGTGTGTGCGTGTGTTGGGGGGGGATGTTGGCAGGTGCCGGTATTGGTGCCTCACTCTGAGTAACAAAGAAACAAGTACAGCATCTTTGGATCTGATTTTTAAAAAGAAAAGAAACACCCCAGCCAACAGTCTTTATCTGTTTAATGTACCAGAACTCAACTGCAGGAAACCCGTTTCTCTATTAGCATATCACGAAAATGTGCAGTGCAGCTGCCTGGGAATGGCCAGTTTATTATTGCTGGGGGCCGTCCTGGGTTATGATCTGGAAGAATTTGAATCACCCTTTACGTTCTTCTCTGTTCTCATTTCAATTTTGGCAGTGGCAGAAGAAGAGAATACTCCCAAGAGATTCAATTATTTCCCTTCAAAATTCTCTTGGAATCATAATGACTATTAAAAATTGAAGGCACCCATATCTCATGCTATTCAGCTTAACTGGTAATTAAAGTGCAATTAAATTTTTCACGGTGTAGATTGTGTCTGTTTTTTTCAGGGAAATTACAAACTCTGGGCCCTTGAGAGTTACGGGATTAATCTATAGACATTTAATAATTCAGCTTTGATCAGATGCAGTCGCTGATGGGTCTGTGAAAGGGAAGGGGGGATTGTATAGTATTGTTTTGTTATTAATGGTGAATTTTAATTTTATTTGGTTTCTTAGAAACCAGGAAATAACTATCAATCTGTGAATGAAAGGCTGTTTCTGAGTGCAGATCTAAGTTGGCTATGATTGCTTGCGCTAATGCGAGCCAGTAATTATCTCTCTGCTGCCAGGCTGGCTTCCCTCGAGTAGCATTGTGCAATTTAGGGTACATTCCTAAGTTGTCACCAGTGAACGGGGTACCAACAATGGGCCAGAAGTTGGGAGGCTGACTTGGTTGGACCCTTTCTGGCATTTTTCTCTCTTTCCCTCTTTTCCTTGCTCTCCTACCTTTTTGTTCTTTGTTGGTATAAATGTGTTTCTGTTGCAAGGGCTATGCTAATAAGCAGCTTCCTGACTTTTCTGAAGCTAGTGGTCTCATAGAGACCTGGTCAGCTCCTGGGTCTCCATGTAAGGAGGGAGATCCTGGTCCATTCGGCCTGAAATAGAGGTGAGGGCTGCCCGCTGCAGTGCACCTGGAGCAGGACTTGTCACTCCCAGCAAGCCACCTGCTGCCACTGCAGCCTGACCATGCCACCCTCTCCCACCCTCCACTGGTGGCAGAGCTTGCCTTCGGGCCCTGTCCTCAATCCTGATTCATTTCTCTCTCTTCATTTCTAACTCTTGGGAAGATACGCCTTACCTTTTTTCCCCCTTTTTAAAAGTTCATTTTTAGAAATGCCACGTATCAGATTGGTAGTAAGTTTGGGGCTAATGTAACACAGTATACCATAGCAGGAAAGGGTTTAGATGTTGGAGTCATTGGAATACTGCCACTCCATTGCTTTGAGATCTTTTGTTTTAGACATGGGATTTAACTTCTCTGAGCCTCTGTTTTCCCATTTGTAAAAAGGGTTTATTTACAGTACCTGCCTCACAAAGTTGCAATAAGGATTAAATAAGATAAATCTTAGCAACATGGATGACCCAAAATAAGCACTCAACAAATATTAGCTGCTGTTGTTTTTATTATTGATCTATGGGATATAGCATCAGTGTTCCTTTTTTTCTTTTTTTCCTGGTAAATTTTACTTCTGCATCCCCACTTTGGAGTAATTTTAGAACACTTTCTCACACCTCTCCAAACCAGAATTCTTCTTCTTCTTTCTTTTCCTTTGATCTTTCCAATGAGTAGCAAAGAAGTTGAACAACTTCAAAGACTCTTATTCATCATCGTCTTCCCGGCAGCTAACATGTTCCCTGGCACATAGTGAGCACTCAATATGTAATATATGGCTATGGGATAAAAGGAATGTACAGAATTGATTAGACGATGGGGTAGGAAGGAAGAGAACCTTGCTAGTTTCTTTAATCTTCTGTCCCAAGTCATATGCTGCATACACTGAAGCAGCAGTAAGGGACTTGAGAATATAAATTATGTTAAAGCTGCAGATTCTTCAAGTAATGTGCCCAAGCCTGGATTCTGAAGGCATATTTGTCAGGTAAGACAGCAGATACTGAAGCTAATATTAGCTCACAGGATAATGGCTCAATGCATCATCAGTCCGAATGGGGACAGTACACAATTTTCTTTTGGTTGCCTGGGGCCACAGATGGGGTGAACATTGAATATTGATTTTGAAATAATGATTAATAGATGGTAAATAACAAAAGAGCTTTTGGGTTCAACTTATCCCTTGCATATGCCACAAATTTGGGCAGTAAATTAAAATCAACCTTTATTTGTCCAAAATAGATAAATTAAAAGAGCAGAATTTAGGCAGGAAAACTTAGGACACAAATAAGCAACAGGCCCTTACTTTATGCACTGCATATCAGCAAATGTTTAACAGAACTGATTTGAAACATTGAGTACTAGTCTAATATTTTTATTATTAGAATACAATGGCAATATTCTGATAATGTTAATCTAATAGCAAGTTGACCATCTTAATCCAGTCTCAGCCCTTGGCTTGTGCAGTTTCGCAGCTCACCTACCCTCAGCTTCTTTCTTGTGATGAGGGCATAATAGGCCTGCTTCTCCCTCATAGTCTCCAGATTTGATTATGGAACAGCCTGATTCTTCCCTTCTCTGCATTAGACAGTAACATACTAGTTGAATTTATAGATGTGAGAAACTTCTCCTATTTTCCTTCTGTTTTTGACAGAAGGAAGCATACTCTTTTTTTCTTCTACCTGGAGTCTTAGATAAGTGATTCCTCTCTGCAGGTTTTCATCTACCTGGGCCTTGACTCCATGAATTTGTTAATCAGACTAGAAGGCTAAGCTTTTTTGAATCTTTGATATGAAATGGGTCCTGCCTGTTGTGATTCAGTTTAATGTGTTGAGACGGGTTGGCCCAGCACCATAAGCTTTTGTGTGTGTCATGGGTATCGTAGTCTGTTTGGGCTACCACAACAGAATACCATAGACTGGGTAATTTATAAACAGAAATCCTGGTCTCTCAGTTCTGGAAGCTGGGAAGGCCCAGATTAAGGCGGTGGCAGGTTCAGTGTCTGATGAGTGCTGCTCTTTCCCCTTTAAGGTGGTGCCTTGCTCTGTCCTCCAGAGGGGACAAATGCTTTGTCATCACGTGGTGGAAAGCAGAAGGGCAAGAAAAGGGCCTGAATCAGTTCCCTCCCGCTCTTTTATAGGACACTAATCCATTCCTGAAGGCAGAGCCCTCATGACTTAATCACTCCCCAAGAGGCCCCACTTCTTAATACCATCACGTAGAGATTAAGTTTTAATACATGAATTCGGGGGGACATTCAGACAATGGGTGTTACCGTATGTGTGCATGAGTTTGTGATTTAATAAGAAATGTATTGGCTCATATAACTGAAAGGCCCAGTGATGTCTGGTTTCAGGCATAGCTAGATCCAGGTCTCGAAGGATACAGGACGTTGTCTCTCTCTATCTCTCTGTCTGTTTCTCCTTTTGTTGGCTTTAAAGTCAGGTACGTTTTTAAGCCCATGGGTTTGTGTGAGTTTGTCATTTTCTTTCAAGCATTTGTTAACTCTAGAAATAATGAATTTATTGTTTTCCTTAAGAATCCCCACCTAATTTTAGTGCTCCCTTAATTGTGCTTTTCTTATGTAAGAACCATTTAGCCTTCACATGGCCATTTGGATTGTCATCCATCTTCTTTCTACTGTCACTGCGCTCAGAGGAATACCCGTGGACACCCCTTACTCGGCCATCGAGGGTGTTTGTGTATATTTATCCGTATGAAACTGTCGATAGTCAACCATTTTTGACCTATGAAATTGGCAAGTTCGAATGCTTCAACCTAAAATACCAGGTTTGGAGTGGTAATTGTTTCTCAGCAGCAGCATTTGTGTCTAGAAAGCCTTGCATAAATTGGTATTTTTGTTGTGTTTTATTTTTGATGGTTTGTTCCTAGTGCCTCTCTTGTGCCTTGGTGTAATGTATAAACAGCTGGAGGCAAATGACAGAGTGCTTGAGCATATGGCACGTCATTCATAACTGAATCCCGTGCCCGAGATGACCATCTTTCATGTCACAGTCAGAGGTTCCGGCATGCCTTCCTGGTATCTCACCATTAAATTGGGTTGTGTGAATCAGATAATGAGGAAAGATAGGAGACATTTTTAGAAGGTGTAGAGCTTCTCTTCCAACCCTGTGAGTCTTGAACATTCATGCTTTGTAACTCATTTCTGGCACTTTCAGGAGGCAGGTGGTGTCCACAAATTCCCTAAAAGCCAATCTGCCTGTTGCCAAGGCAGTTAACAAATTACAGAACTTCCGAGCTAGAGAAGACTTTAATATGATCTAACTGCAGCCCCTTGCTTTATAGATGAGAGTATGAAGCCTTCGCAGGTTAGGAAATTTGCCCAAGATCAGAGCTCAGGGTGAGACCCCAGCCTCCCAGTTTGTGGCTCTGTCTTCTTCCCCTTATTCCATTATCTCAGAGACCCATGCTGGCCTTCCAGAGAGGACAGGCAAATTCATTCTCACCCTCTTCATAGCTTGACTTTGGCTGTTTTAAAATAAATCACAGAATTTCAGGTCACTGACAGGCCTCATGAACAGAACATTGGAAACCGGAACAGCTTAGTAGCCAGAAATCTTCAGAGCCCAGAGCCAGGCCCAAGGCTACCTCCAGAAGCCACTGACCGACCTGGGGTATCTGAAGCATGGTTGATTCCATCTCTAGTGCAGCAATACTTTTGGAAGGTATATGATAAAAAATATGATCATGAAAAGAAAATAACCAATTTTTGAAGAGATTAAGTGAATAAAATAAAAGTTGTGATTTTAGTATCAAGTAACTATTTTCATAATTTGTAGTAAAGAAAGGAGAGAGGCCCCTTGTGATTGGGGGAAAAGGGAGGTCAGTGTTTGGCACTCTGGGTCTACAACTAGTGCTGGCTGAGGACTTCAGTGGCCTTGTAGCAGTTGGCTCCTGAGCTGTGGCTAATGGCAACTTCTAGAACTCCACCTCAGGAATACCACCAAGCCGAATCTCCACCGTTCTGTAGGTCTTCAGTAGTTTTTTTTGGCTTATATGCAGGTTTACTCTGATAGTAACTCAAATTATTTTAAATAAATGATTATAAAATAAAATATAGTGGAATACATTGACAATAATGTTTATACATTCCTTAAGTCATTCACCAGAAATCTTTGTATTAAAATTGTAAAACATGCAACATTCTTTTAACACATTGACTGCCGCACTAGAAAAAAAATGTTCCTTGGGACCATGGTGTTTTATTACAAAAATAGAATAAAAATTCAAAAACAAAATGATCCTTTCTAATTTAATGAAAAATTTGTTATTTTTTATTGTTTTATGTGTTGTTTTATTGTTTTATGAGTTATATGCAACTTGAGGAATAGTTCATGTGGCTCCTAAGATAGAGATGTGTGAGTTACATATGCTTCACAAGGCCCCGGGCTCAAAACCAGCTTGAGTTAAATACAATTCCCATGGCAGTTAATATGTTAATCAGTAGGATTGACTGACCGGTATAGCAAAGCCTTAATCAAGAGTCTGCAACTGACATTATTATATTTTGGAAGAACATGATTTGGTGATATTAAAAAAAAATTTTTTTTGTTTTGGTGGTTTGGTTTGGTTTGGTTTGCTATTTGTTTGGGTTTTTTTTTTTTTTTCAAGTGTCATTGTTTTCATGTGGATCCTTATCCAGAGTTCTTTTTTGTGATGCTAAATGCAGGATTCCCCTTTTATCTTGATATAATTGTTAGTTTTAGCCCATTTTTCAAACTTGAAATTTCTTTTTAAGAATCCTGATTCTGTTACTCTTTGTGTAAAAGAAGATAACTGACTTTACTGGTTCACTTTATATACCTTTTGCTTATTAATTCTTCACAATAACCTTATGAGATAGGAGTCATTATCCCATTTTATAGATGAGGAAATGGAGGGTCCAGCGGATTAAGTAGCACGGCCAAGATTATAGAGCTATTATCCCTTCCTCTGAGCTTTGTAGCAGCTGCACATTTGATAAACATGTCTTAAATATCTTCATTCAAATCATGGCTAAAAATGTTGAATAAATCCAGGCCAAGGGTGGCCTAATTCCAGTGCCCTCCAGGCCAGAGGGCTACGTTAATCAGCATCTTCTGGAAACACTTTTTCAACCACTTAGTAATCCACCCTGTCAAATCTGATACTCTGTTTGTTGACATTATTATTATTGTTTTTGAAAATGCTTTTACATATAAAAGCATCAAACACTATTTTAACAGTTTAGCTATTTTAAACATTTGTAATTGGTTGTAGTATAATATGTAGCACACTCAGACAAAAATAAACTTCTTTAAGATCGAATTCTCTAAGCGGGGCTGTTTATTTGGTCTGTCCACCAGAAACTTGACTTTAAAAGCCAAATAAGACCCAGTCAGTTCTGGCACCCCTATGTAATAATATCTAGAGGGCTTCTTTAGCTCAGGATTTTATGTGATGAACAAAGAGTTTATTGAGAATCACTATACCCCATACTCTGTAATGAAAATGACGTACCATTCATTCTACACAATTATGTACAACTGACCACAAATTTGCCCTGCTATTAGTTTCTGTTTCTTCTGCACTGGGAAGATGGTGTTAACCTCTAGCCACAGTGGCCTAGAGGAGGAGGGTCTGTATCAGCCAGCCCCAGTCCTGTCCCAGTTCCTGGGCCCTGCCCCTGGGTGTCTCTCATTCTCCCATGAGTGGCTCTGGGATGTCCACTGCCTGTTTTAGAGCTCTTATAAATAATTGGAAAAAAGCCATATTTTTTAATGCATTTATATAAAACAGTGTCTAAGAACAAAGTTTTTGTCAGCCGTTATCCATACATGTCTTTTTTCTTAACCTTCTTTTCTAGAGAAGGTAATGGCTGCACACATAGGCGCATCTCCATGACAGAGCCTTGCTCTTCTACCTGAGCTGTCTGGGTCTGCATCCTTATTACCATTCATTCATTAGCATCATAAATATGTAAATATTTATTAAGTGCCTCCCATGTGCCAAGCACTAGTAGATGTTTTATTATAAAAAAACAAACAAAAAAAAAAATCCCACAGCATATACAAACCTTGTCATTAGGCAGCTTACACTCTGGTGTAAGACAGTAATGACATAATTACGAAAATACAGTATATTATTCTGAACAGTGTTAAGAGCTAGGAAGGGAAGATACACAGTTTTGAGAGCTTAAATGCCACACTCAGGAACCTGCACAAAGGCCAGTGTGATGAAGAGTGGGGACAATGAAGCAAGGGCAGGCAGAACGAATGGCCCAGAATGAGACTGGTGAGGTGGCCACACACCTTAGGCCAACTGCTACGTGGCAGTTTTCTCAGAGTTTTTGTTATTAAGTGCAGATGCCACGTTGGGGGCTGCCCGAGCGCCAGCGTCTCGCGCAGTGGGTGTGGATCCCAGCGCTGCAGCAGAAGGCGGCAGGTGGCCCCTGCGGCTGAGTCAGGAGGAGCCTTCCGCTGGCTCGCTGGTTCATTAGCAGACGTCACCGAGAAATAAACCCAGGGCAGGACGGTGCCTCCTCCATCAGTGTCAGCAGCCAGAACGCAAGCAAAACAGTGTGCTGTGCCCAGTTTACTCACATGGCCGACATTATTTATGCTTTACAACAAAGCATTAAAAACACTCATTTGCATAAATGCACTCATCATTTAGTCTGCTTTAGGATGACTAAATCTACTTCTTGTCATAAATATCTCAGACTTCGTGCATTCAGACCCATAAGTTTCCATTTAATTGGAAAGGAAAGGAGAGGGACTTCCAGGGGGGAGACAGTCCCTCCTGCCTGTACAACACTCGCTGGCGATTCTGTGGCTGAGCTGTTGCCAGACCCTTCAGGGAACCTAGCTTTGGGGGTCCTAAGCAGTTGAGGGTGGGTCTGAGTTAGGAGTCGGAATTTAGAGAACTGAGTGCTTTAGACGTGGCAGGACGTGGCGGCCCCTCCCTGGCTGTGGTGCCCGGGGTCCCCACTGCGCTCCTGGCACGCTGTGTAGGAGGAGCAGGGAACGGCAGCTGCTCAGCCCTCGAGCTCTCCGCACCGAACGTGAGTGGGGAGCTGTCACTCACAGCTCTCATCTGCCCTGGGAGCTTCTGTTGCTGCCCAGAGGAGGAGGCAGGTTCTCTGTTGCGGACAGGGCGGGTGGTTCTGTGGGGAGAGTGGAGAGTACAGGCAGGGGGGGGAGGGGAAGACTAAGTGTGGGATGGGTGGGCGGGCGGATATTCGGGCTATGATTAAAAAGCAGTGAGGCCGTCATCAGGCTGCAGAGAGAGCAGCTGGAAGCAGAGGGCAGGGTGTGACGGGAACACTGAGGCACAGTCTGAGGGGCTGACTGTGTTCTAGGGGGACGCAAATGGGAGAAGCGGGAGGAGGGAGAGAACAGAGAGTGAAGGCAGGAACGGTGGGCTGAGGAGATTCAAACAACGTGAGAGAGGAGACGCGTTAAGTGGTGATCTCACGGGAAAGCGGGAGGCGGGGAGGAGACTGCGGCAGAGCAGGGCTGCCCTGCTGTCGTGAGCCTCGTCCAGGCCGAGCCCTGCCTGGAGGGGAGGCACCGGGGCGTCAGAAAGAAAGGACCGGAGACCTCTGCGGTTTCCTTCTCTCTTCCTTGCTCTAGAGCGGGCAGCTTGAGAAACGGGTGCTTCCTAAGCGTGGGGAAGGCTCGAGGTGTGTGTGTGTGCTGGGGCGTGTAGGGAAAGGTCAAGGCTCCTCACCCAGAAGCTTCTTAGACTGCACTTGCCCCTCGGCTGGGGCCCTGGTTCCCACTGGGAACTGCTTCCTCTGTGGAGGGCACGGCGCGGCTAAGGGGCTGCAGCCAAGCACGACCGGGGCCCTACTCGGTGACGTCACAGGCGGGCTGGGGGTGGGCGAGCTGGGGGCCGCCATGCTCACCTGCAGCAGCTCGATGCAAGAGTCCTGTGTGGCCTCCTAGAATGTGAAATAGCCAGTAATAGCTGAGAGTTGTGTGGTTTTTTTTAAAGTAGGAATGTTTCTACTTTCTAGACTGTGATTCCTTTACATTGGGAAATATTTGGGGCATTTATGCCAAATGAACAAGGCTCTATCTGATTTCTGTGCCCCAAGCTACAAATCTTAGATACTAAGCATCCTTGAACCCCTATTATGAAAAGCCTTATAGCTTTTGAAAATGAAATTCCCTAGAACCCACAGGAAACAGACCATGAGTAATGAGCCTTGGCAGTCTCTTGATCCAGCTCTTTTTGGAACCCAGAAGAAATTGAGAGGAAACGTCTTGGCATGGTTTGAAAAGCTGCCAATAGGGGGCATTTGCACTGGGCCCCCAAATCTCTTTTGAGTTGGCCGTTTCCTGTACTGACATGAAGTAAAGCCCTATTCAAAGGAAGACACATGTCAAATCCCCTCATATTCTGTATCCTACAATTTGTACTCAAGTAGAAAGTTCCTTATGGTAACTGTTTGGAAAACCTTTCACTTATACTAGCAAAGAAGCAATTCCTTCCATCACCTGATCTTGAGTACACTAGCTGGTACCAATGTGTCTCCTCCTGTCCCTCCTTGCAAAGTCATTATTATTTCTCAGGTGCTTTGCACCTTAAATCATGGCCTTTTATTTTTGACAGACTAACCAGAATAGTGATGCCTTCTGTAGAGAGAATGAGAAAGAAAAAGAAAGAAATGATGAGACTCCCCACTTCCACAGATATCTGCTGCGTATTTGAAAACAATGGGATGGAGCGATGATCTGGCTGTGGTGAAGGGCCAACTGCAGATGCAGCGGCTGTGGCTGTGCAGTGGAGTGTGACCACACTGTGCTCCCTTCCAGACTCGCATCAGAATATGCAAGAGTTTCATGCATATCAAATTTCATTGATCTGGCCTCACTGATTTTGAATTTATGATAATTTAGAGAGGGCTTGGACTGATGTTCACATTTCCAGTGTCTGTAGAAGGAAAAATGTTTCCTAAGAAAATATGAGTTTATAGGAGAGTATAGGGTCAATGCTAGCCCATTCATGCCGCCTTTAGAATTTGCAGCATGCTATCCCAAATAAACATAGTTAATCATGGACAATCTCTTATAGGTCTCAACAGAATCTCTATTTGGCAATGTCCTGTAAGCCATTACTTTGTGTTATTATACAGATTTGCAAGAAATCAATCTCCATTTTACTGAAAGAATCCAGAATTTCAGATTACCATTAATTTGGATGTTTCGTCAGGCTATTTAGTCCGAAGTAATAAGGTTTTTATTATATTTTTTTGAGAAAATATTGAAAAAACAGAATCATTGACTACTGGACATAATACTGTAAGTTCCAGATAATTCCACCATCTAAGTCCTGAAAAGAAAAATCAGACTTGCCAAGCCAAGAAGTATGCTTCCTTTCTCATTGGGCCATACCTATGTATATACTTGACCTTTATATTTGTTGATGACACTTTTGTCAGTGTTAGCTGTGTAGGAGGGTTTTGTCAAAAAGAAGTGTGACCTGTAGCTGCTGTTTAAGGGATCTTGTGGCTGTTTTCAACTTGGTTTTGAAGAACATTACTGGATATAACAATAGACACTCGGGAGGTGGGGCTACTGAGATGGAGTGGTCAGAGAAGGACGTTCTGGCAAGATGACACTCAAACTGGAATGTGAAGGCTGAGAGTGGCATTTGGGGAGAGGATGGAACACGGTTCGGTGCTTGGCTCTTCTTCCCAGGCTTGCATCTCTCCCTGATGTGGCAGACGTCCTGACGGATCAGAGAACTGAAGAGATGCTAAAGGAGGAGACTGGGACACGTGGGCTAATGGCATGAGATGAGATCATAGAAGTCAGGGGACGTCTTGGTGAGATGGCATTGTTAGATCACGCTTTAAGACACAGGAGATATAACAGCAGGACATTGAAAAGATCTAGCCAGGCTCAAAGCAATATACACATCTCTGGTTCAGAAAAAGAAGAGAAATGCAAAGTGAGGATGGAGCTGAAGCCACTGGCTACCTGGCTCTGGGATAAAGCAGGCAAAATGGCTGGTAATTTCTCCTGCAGTGTAACAGGGACTAAATTATATACTTTATGAAGTGGGAAGTGGAGACAGGCTCACTGTTTACACTCAGGGCTGTTTATAAATGAGAACAGACAGCATCACTTAAGATGGGAGGCTAATCAGAGTCACTGCTGCCCTGTGCCTGGAGTGTGGGTTACGCGACGCTTGTGTGTCCGTGAAGGTAGAGGATCCCAGACGCAGGATCCTGACCAGGACCTGCGCCAAGCCTCCTGCTGGTTCAGTGGCCAGATTTGCAATATCCCTGCTACTGAGGGTAGGATCGTCAAGCCTCCATTTAAGACTCTGTTCAAGATGAAGGCTGAGGCACCTGTGGGGATAAGGACACACAGAGACAAAGACAGATGAGAGAGAACTTCCTGCTGAAAGTGAGCTTATACACCTAAATTCCAAAACACATGAGGAAATAATAGCCTCAAGAAAGAGAACCAATGAAATCCATAATCAAGATAAATATACTCCATATAGAAACCATATGCATCACACGGCCTGGTGCAGTGGCTCACACCTATAACCCTAGCACTCTGGGATACCAAGATTGGAGGATCCTTTGAGCTCAGGAGTTTGAGACCAGCCTGAGCAAGAGAGAGACTCCGTCTCTAGTAAAAATAGAAAAATTTAGATGGGTGTGGTGGTACACACTTATAGTCTCGGCTACTCGGAAGGCTGAGGCAGGAGGATCACTTGAGCCCAGGAGTTGGAGGTTGCAGTGAGATATGATGCTACTGCACTCTAGCCAGGGAAACAGTGAGACTCTGTCTCAAAAAATAAATAAATAAATAAAATAAAATATATTTCAAATCCTTAAAAAGAAAAAAGAAGGAATAATATCCACTGGAGTGAGGGGGGTGGGCAAATATATATAAATGAAACAAGAATAGGAAAATAGGGATGGAACCAATTAGAAATCTTAGAAATGAAAACTAGAGTCACTGAAATAAAAAGCCAATAAAGATATATTGAATTAAAAAATAGTAATGAGGAATTCACCCAGTTTTCAGCTCAGAGAGAAAAAGAAATATTTAAAAGCCATGCAAAAGCAGTTAGGAGGCCTGAATGATATTTTGAGATTGTCCTATAAACTTCTAATAAGAGGTTCTAAACAATACAACAAATGATGAGCACATTTTTAATTTGCCAGAATCTTAAAAACACATGAACCCTCCACTTCAAAGCATAGTACTTAGTAGGATCAACAAAAGGAAATGCAAACATGCATACACTGTAGTGAAACTTGAGAACATCAAGGACAGAGAATCTTAAAGCCTGATTTCAGTTTGATTGAGAGAACATCTCTCATCAGCCAGTGATATCAGAACAGGTCGAATAGTGTCCTCGTGTGCTGAAGGTAATGATTGTCAAGCGAGAATTCTATCCCTAAACTGTCTTTCAAGAGTGAGAATGATGTAGAGATACTTTAAGAAGTACAAAGAATCTTGCTAAAAGAATTGTTAAAGAATGCTTATTACAAGAAGAAAAGTAAACCCAGAGGGAAGTTGTAGGATACATGGAAAAATGGGGAGTATAGAAATTATTGAAAAGACAGGAAATATAATTCACTAATGACTGTAAAAGTAGCTATAATTTGCATATTTAGACCAAACAGTAAAACTAAAATTCTAAATAAAAATGATAGGGAGGTTATAAATCTACATATATCACCATAAATGTAAATGGCTAAAACATTAAACTTAAATATTAAAAGACAGAGATTGTCAGGTTAAAAAAAAAAAAAGCCCAGTTGCATGCTGCTTAAGAAGAAAACCACACCAAGGGGTTAAAAATAATGGGATGGAAATAGATGTTCTAAGACATTAACCAGAAGAAAGCTGGGCTAACAATATCATTATCAAACAATGTAGACTTTAGGGCAAAAGAGGCATTTGTGGAGATAAAATTCTATGTGATTCAAAAAGAGAGAGGACATGAACCAAGTCATGGTGGGGCTTGTGGGCCATGGTTATGGGCTTGCATGTGATCCTAAGCTGTGTGAGAAGTCACTGCAGAAAACTGCTGTATGGACGGGGGGCAGTGTGAGAGGTGCGGACGCACCGGCAGGGAGTGACGGCGTGGAGATTGGAAAGAGCCAGGAAGCAAGCCCGAGCCTTGCCAGCAGGGAGAAAGTTGCGATAGCCATTTCATTCTCCCCACGTTTGGCCAAATTCATGCTGCGCTGTGTCTGCCACCCCTGAAAAACAGGTAAGTGAGCCTTCGATGGGAGATGTTTTCTAGCTAGAGATGCAGCAAGGGGCAGGAGGCAACTCTTCCGAAACTTGAGCCTTTACCAGAGAATACTACTTCTAACAGTGTCTTAGACTGAAGGGAGCACGTTTTGTCATCACTGTGGTACTGGATGGCAGCAGCCACTGAGATGAACGCTGAGCCAGCGCGGGCCCTGAGAGGACCTCATTGTCTTTGAACTTCCACAGCTTCTCCTGTGACTCCCCACCTCCGTCATCCAAACCCTGCGAGTCACTCCTGCACTGTTAACTGTTACTAGGGCCACTGTTTGTCAAGAAGCTATATGTTAACTGCAGGCAATTTTTATCTGTTCGTTAAAGCAAATATTACTGAATCCTGGCTTACAGATTTTTTGATATGCTCACTATGTTCTCCATTAGCCTGGCACCCCCCCTAAAAGGGAAGAACAGATGGAACGTCGAAGTTTCATACTTACTGAGCAGGTTAGAGGGGTAGAAATACATTCTTCTCACTCATTCTCAGAGTGATCAGGATCTTGCCCATAGGCTGTCATCATTAACACGTCTTTTTTAGAGTCTACCTTGGATGAAGAGTTAGGCATGTTAATTTACAAAATCTGATTACAAAGAGAATCACTGTCTGCTAGCAGCTTATATCACCCTAAAAAGATTATAAGTTAGATACAGACCAGTTTTGCAGTAGACTTATTACATAATTCAGATCAAGTATTTAATCTCTGTGAGTTGCAAGTTTGGCATCTGTAAAATGGGAATAATACTGTTTACCTCACATTGATGTGAGCATTAATTGAGGTAACACTTGTCTAGCACATTGACTGCCACGTGAGTTGTGTTTAACTCATGCCAGTTTTGAGCCTGGGGCCTTGTGAAGCAAAACCCTGCATTTGGTTCATGAAAATCTTACTTGTTGATATTCTTACTGTTACAATTAATATTGACACTTTAATACTAAAAACGTGGATAGCGTTGCATTTAACTCATGCACAGAAAAGAATAAAAAATAACAAATTAGAAAGGATTGTTTTGTTTTAATAAAACACCATGGCCTCAGGGAAAAATTTTTTGCTAATGTGGTAGTCAGTGTGTTAAAGAAGTAGTACTTGGCATATAGAAGGGTGCTTGGCTAAGTGGCTTCTCAATGGATTGAAGAAAAGAATGAATGAATGTGTTGGCCATGCATTCAGTCATAAACTTCCCAGGTACCTAGTCAACACTATTTGGTCTGTATTTGAGAGCAAGCCAAGAAAGATGACTTAAATAGAATTCCATCAAGCAGTCTTTGGGGATGAAATTTACATATGCCACTTATACACATACATGTTTAAAGTTAGAATGTTTTAAAAAATCTAATCAGGTGGTTTTATGTCCTTGGGCTTGACAATGAAACTACTCAGAAAGAATGAGAGGGAAGGGAAGGGGGAAAGTGTGTCCTATAGGAGCTGCTCAGCTGGAACTTCTTCAGTGGCTTCCAAACACTCGTCACCTCTGGGTATCAGAAGCAATCTGGCTGGAGGCTAAAAAAATCCAGAATTTCTGTTTAATAAATTGAATTTCTACAGAACAAATGCCCACTGATGCTCATGTGAGTGTGCATAGGTTCTCCCTCCCTCTCCTGCCACGACCGCCCATTTCTTTCCTAAGAGGTAAACTTGTTACTACAGGAAAAAAAAACAAAACCATCTGGCAGAGCCCTGCTCCGCAGCCCTACTCAAGAAGAACATGGTGAGCATGTAAACCGTGGTTACCAACAGACACGTAGTGTCACCATGCCCCGAGCTGGGGACTCCTGCCACTACCACATGCTATTCTGCAGTTTATCCTCACAGAGTTAGCAGGGTAAACCAATCCACTGCATTAATAAGTGTTGCAAGTAGCACTTTAGGGCCCAAGAGAGATTTGGAAAGACTCTTGCTATACTGGTCAGACCTCTCTTCCTAGAGGAAATCACACGCTCTCTTTTTCCCAACTGGTTTTATTCCCCACAAAATGCCCAGAGTGGTTTAGTAAAGACCTCCCTTGTGGATGAGGAAGAGAGTGACCGGTTTAAGGAAAAGCCTGAGCCCTTGGTTACTGGGGAGGAATTACGTGTCTGGTAGGGACACAGCTTTTTCATGGCACAGCTTAATTGAAGACACTCAGCCTGGGTGATCGGCACTACCACAGCCACTCCTGTCTTCCAACTCCTCTGCTTCCTTTCCCATGACAGGGACCAAATTCACACCCATAATTATGGAAAGGGGCCATCTGCATCACCCGCCTTTGTTTTCCCTGGGTTTTTGAGATAGGTGTTATAGTTTTCAACTGAAAAATACAGTTTACTCAGGAATGTAGAGTGAATTAAGCAGAAAATTCATTGATTTTACAATGGAAACGAATGGGCCTGGTGATTAGATAGAACAGAGTCATCGAGAGTCTTGGATTCAAATTTGACCCTGCAGCTACATCTCAAATGTTTACTGGTCAATAAAGATGTTTAATCACCTTTCCTGAAGTTAGCAGTGGAAGTGATTTAAGGGATGGTGCCAAAGAACCACGGAGCACTCTCATCTCCCACTGTGGCCTGTCCGCGCCAATTCCTGCTTCAAAAACTAGGCTCCCCCCCCCCCACAGAAAGAGACTTCCTTTAATGACATGCCTGTGGCTTGATCTGCCTTTTCTTTTTTTTTTTTTTTTTTATTTTAAGGTACATTTCAGAAGTGAATTGATCTGCCTTTTCTGAAAGCATTCCCATGTACTAGCTGCTGACTGGGTGCCTGCGTTTGGGACATGGTGTAGAAAGTACAATTGCCCTCAGATCCTGCCCTTGAAAAATTTTGCTGACTGACTCTGGGGACTCTCCCTTGCTTGCACTCAGTGCACACGTGCGTGGAGAAGAGTGGACTCTGCCTGGTGTCGCCCCATTCCTCACCAGGGCCAATTCAGCTAATCTGGCAAATAGGCGGCGTGCCATTCATTCCTCACTGCCGAGCGACATTACTGTACTGCCCTTATTCTAGACTCAGGACACTCTGGACTTTTTACCAGTTCCTTTCATTCTTGGTGTCATTTTGTGCCCCAGGACCTTTGTACCACCTACTGTTCCTTCTGCCCAGAATGTTCTGCATCATCAGTCTAATTTTGACTCATCTATCAGTCCCCAACCAATATGTCTCCTCTTCTGGGGAAGTTTTCCCCAATCCTCCAGCTCAGAGTGGTTCCACCTGCTATAGGCCCCTGTAGAAGCCCGCCCAGTACTCATAAGACCTGTGAGTACTTTTCAGCATCTGGCCCTTCCATGGTGACTTAAGTCCCATGAGGACAGGAGCCACAGCCTGCCTCATTTCCCACCGTGTCTCTGTAGTGCCTGGCACATAACGGGTGCTCAGTAAAAGTTGAATGTATGAAGTAAGTGCATGAATGAAGGAATGAACTGGTGAGCAGATTCTTTTAGTGTCCCTCCTAAAAGCATATGCCACATCAAAAATGGGGTATTTCTTTGATCAAGAGTACAAGGAGCTATGCTTTCTAGCTAGAAAGTCCAAACCCTTCAGCAGGAAAGTTCATTAACCCATAGACCATCCTTGGGTCAGCAGTGTTTTGAGAGTAGATAAGAGAAGTCAGCTAACCGTGTTGAGTAGAGTGGGGAAATGATGAAAATAGGTATTAATAAAACATAGGGTTGGTGGAATTCTCTTTACTTAAGACTTCATTTATCTGGCACCAGTATTTAGTTTGAAGGAAATTTCCAGAGCATGGACCACACAATTCTCCTAAAATACAAATAAAATAAGGGGGGCATGGGCAATATATGTAACCTTAACACTTGTACCCCCATAATACACTAAAAAAAAATAATATTCTAAGGCCAACATAAAAGAGTTGGGGTCATTCCCTGTTTGTATTACCCCAATCCCTTGTTCTCTCTTCATTGAATTCAATAATCAAATATTGACTATAGCTTTTTCATTGGTCTAAATTTTATTTATTGTAATCTTTCCTTGCCCATGGCTTGCAGTGTTGCAGACTGCTACTACTAATCCTGAGTCTGTGCCACAGTGCAGCGGGTCCTACTGCCACTCCTGTCACTGCCTGTTTAGTTGGAAAGGCCCCCCTTGCTCTGTGCAAAAGCTTTCCATTCATAGGTGAAGAGTGATGACATTTGCCTCATGAGGAAGCTGCCTATGGAAATGTCTTTCAAAGGACTAACAATAGGCGTTTGGGTCCCAGAAGGGTCACGTTATCATGGGCTGTTCCTAGTGCCACTGGGCACCTTGTCAGACTTGCATTTCTTTAAGTGGGATCATCTGCAAGCATTTTGGACTCCATCATCGTTAAGTTGATAGGGTTGAAGTAGGTGATCTCTGGTTCATTCTAATTCTAAACTGTCTATGAGTCATATCAATAATTGGAAGCCAAAATACTCCCACCCCTTTAATAGGCATGAACCAGGAATCTCATCTGCCTTCTGCAGTCATGTGAATACTTAGTAGAAGTAGAGGAATGCAGATTACAGAGCTTGCAGTGCAACTCTCCCCAAACACTGAGCTTAGAAAGCAGAAGGAATGCCCAAAGCGTGCCCTAGACACCCTTGTCCTCCCCTCTTCACTGAGGCAGAGCCTGGTCAGGCGGTTTCCAGCCCTTCCAGGCACCTTGCAGTTGCCTCACAGGACTAAATGATAGAGTGGACATTTCAGTAGCAAGGTTGAGCGTGTGACCAGCACCTTGCTCAGTTCAAAAGTTGACTGCCTATACTATGCCATGCTTGATGGTCCACACACATGAACCTTAACTTTCCATGGTTGGTTTTTGAAAACCTTGGGAGGCACTTCTGCCCCAAAATACTTTTCCTTCCCACTGATGAAAATTCATCATATAGTTTCATTGTTTCAAATTTTATCCATTAAAAATTTTTTTGAGTTAATGTGAATTTCTCCTTCAAGCTGCAAAGGCATCTATGCAGTTACCAATCATTAATAACTATAATGTCATCTATAAGATGGCTTCTTTCTTAAGCACCCTTGTGAAATTAGACTTTTCTAAGGGAGGCTTGGAAGTGTGGATGAAGAGGAAACTTCTAGGGAAGGGTGCTCTGGGGAAGGCAGCATTGTGAGGCACCACTGAGAGGGCCCTTGGTGAGTCCTTTGGCCCAAGTGAGAGAGAAAAGTTGCTAGGAAATAAGAGAGATGACAAACGGGTGAAGACAGATAATGCTTACTTCAAAATTTTGATGTGAGCTGGTGCAGCGTATGCTTGGTGAATTGATTGCAGAAGAGATTGCCCCCTTAGGAACTTGTGAACCAAAAGTAATGAGAGCCGCATGTAAACAGTGGCCACAGAGACCTTCAGAGACAAGGAAACAGAGTTCTTTTGCACAGCACCATAAATGAGCCCCTTTTAGCAAGAATAGCTGTAATTCGCGCAAGTGTTAAAAATCTACTTTCGGCTCTAAAAATACTGAAATATCCAGGGCATAGCGAGGCTGAGGTTCTACCCTGTGCCATGATGTGTGATCTTGAAAAGTAATGAAAATGGAAGAAGGCATTTTAAAGATACTGCTCTAATGAACACAGTTCTGTTTGCCAGCCTTTATTCCTGCTAGCAAATTATATTACTCCATCAACCCCGTACATCCGTGGCGTCTTCAGAGAATAGCTATGAGGGCTGAGTTACTCTGTGACAGGAGTTTTGAAGACAATGTAATTTCACATTTCTCAATTTTCTTTGATTTTGTGCAGAGAAAATGGAAGACTGTAATAAATATTTTCCACAAATGGCGTCTTAAGTGGAATCACAGCTGGCAGCAACAGTATTCTGCTGTTTGTCTGGAAGCTGGGTTCCAGGTTTCCTGCATGCAGCAACCACGCTGGCAGCAAATTCATGGGTTTCACGTTTCTGCAACACTTACTTTATAACTCCAGTGATGACTTTGGTTTTGCCTGTGGGCTCCTGGTGGTGGGGGAATGCCAGGCTGCTGGCAACTCCGTGCTCAGTGGTCTCAGAGTGTATCGGGGGCTATGGAATCAAATGGAAATTTGTTAGCTGCGCTGTGAGAAGTTAACATGCTCAGCGCTGATCTCGGGTAAAGCTGCTAGGCAGGTGAGGCGCAGTGGGGTGGGGAGACGGGCTGGAAAGAGTAGAGGTTTAGAGTAGAGACGGGCTGGAAGCGTATGCTGGGTTCTCATCTCAGCTCTTCCTTACTGGCCGTGCCACTTTGGGCGAATCCCATAGCTCCTTGGAACCTGGCGGCCTGCATCCGCATGGGCAGGATCATAAACTGCATAGCTGTAATTAGTAATCGGTGAAATAGTGGGTATAAAATTGGTTTGTGGTATAGAAAGAGCTTATACTTATTATGTTTATCAGGTAGTATGGACTCTGTTGCTGTGGTGCCCTCCCCATCTTTTTGTAGATTTCTTTTCCTTCTTAATGCTCTGTTGCCACCATTGCCCCCCCCCCACCAGTGTCAACTCCATACATGTTCTTGCAGAGCTTTGCTCTCAGTCATCAAGGTAAGGTCTTGGGTAATAGATGTAGCATCAAATCTCTCTCCAAGAGTTATTGCTTTTAAAAAAAGGCAAAACTCCTACAAATTGAAATAAATATAATAGTGGAATATCTGCATCCTAAAGGCTCTTGTATTGGTTGAATGGCGGGGAGAGGGGAGGCTCTTTTAGAAAATACCAGGGGGCGGCGAGGGGGGGTGGCCAAGAGACCCTCATGATGAGGAATCACCTGCCCGGAGGTGGGAGTGGGGAGGGAGTATGAAGCACATGCCCACGTAGCTCGTGGAACCACTGAGGAGGGAGCACGTAGACGGCTCATTAGAAAAGTGGTGCAAGCAGAACCTTCCATGTGAGGAATGAAAACTCAGTCATTGAGTGAAAGCACTTAGAGGGCCTCTGGGGCTGTAACATAGTGGGTGGATAAAGTAGAAATTGCTTTATTAGAGGATCAAAAAAACGCTTCTATATTTGTTTGCCTTCACCATTGGGACAATCTGTATTTTCCAAAGATGCCCACAGCAGCATCTCCCATCCCACGTGCAGTGCTGGGGGTCTTCACGTGGAGTGGGGGGTTCGTCCCTCGGCCAGTGTTGGGAGCTGGGACTGGGGCCTGGATGAGTCCCTTTCCTCACAGGTGCATGTGGCAGGAGAGGCTCTGTGCAGGTCTCCCCACCGCGGTGGGCAAGGCTGTTTGGCAAGGCTCTCTAGGCGGTGACTGCAGGCGTCAGGGAGCTTGTTCTGCTGGTCGGCGTTCAGGGTCACAGGGGCATGGCCTGCTGGCCAGTGTGCAAGACCAGAGGGTGTGGCCAGCCACAGGACATGCAGGGCCGTGGCCTGCCTGTCAGCTTGCCGGGCTGGGTGGCGTGGTCCGAGGCTGGTGGCTGGTGTCCACGGCAGCATGGATCTCCACGTGGTGCATGGGGCCCTCCTGTCGGCATGCATGGCCTGCTGGCTGGCACGCGGGTCACTAGGAGGTGGACCCCTGCTCAGCGCCTGGATCCGCAGGGCCTGGGCCATAGCATAGCAGGCGCGGGCTGGGGCAGGGCCGCGGGGCTGAGCTGCTGGGGTTCTGTTTCCACACAGGTCCTGCCAGGGCTGCCACTACAGGAGTCCGCAAGCTCTGCTTGAGTTCCCTGGTGGGGGCGGGGACTCCTGCCCCCCAGCCACGGGCCTGTGTGTTCGTCTCCCTCCCTTCTCCCTCCCTGGCCCCGTGAGGAGTGACTGGGGGGCAGCTTCAGCGAAGCCAATCCCATGTAGGCCAGGAGCCCTGGCCACCAGAGCTCAGAGTGGCGTCAGCTGCAGCAACCGGGAACGGAGACCGGCGGGAGGCAGCTGAGCCCGCTCTGCACCGCAGCTTGGCGGTGCCGTCCCCAGCAGCCCCCAGTGGGCACGCAGGCCTGGGCTGGTAGCTGTGGGTGGGGGCTTGCCACAGCTCGGTCCCAGCGTCCACGCGGGAGGTGGTGCCCTCGGGCTCTTGCCTTTATCCTTCCCGTGTGTAGGGGTCTACCCGGGGCGTCTTCCAGTCTTGGCAAGTGCGACTCCCTGTCCCCATCTCCTTTACTCCAAGTGTTTCCCATAGGTTCTCTGATGGTCTGCTGTGATCCCTCCAAGAGGTGCCTAGGTGAGCATCTACTTGCAGTTTTCGAGCCTCTCCCAGAGAGCCGTGTGTGCAGGCTGCTTCTAGTCCACCATCTCTACCCCCTTCCGAGCCGGCATTTTTCTTATACCCGCTATGCCATTTCATGCTCAGGTTTCCTTGTTTGTCTCAGCTATGTTTTTTTACAGTTGTTTTAAGTTAGGATGCACAAAGTCTGCACATTACATTTGGTGGTTATCTCTCTTAAGTCTTTTTTAATCTAGAGTATTTTCTTCCCCCCACTATCTGTTTCTTCCCCCCACTATCTGTTTCTTTCCATGCCATTGACCTGTTGAAGCTCTTGGGTCAGGGTCCTAGAGAGTTGCCCCATATCCTGGATTCAGCTGCCTGCTTTTACGTGTTCCTCCATTACTTGTTCTTCCTATGAAATGAGATTTAACTTCATGGAGTTGATTAGATTCAGTTTCAGTTTGTGGGGTTTTGTTTTGTTTGGCAAGAATGGTTTATAGGTGACAAATAATTCCTACTCGTTTCAGATGGCACTTAATGTCTCGTTGTGCCACCTTAGTGATGCTAAGATTGATCAGTGGATTCAGATGGTAACAGCCTAACCCATCCACTATAAAAGTTGTCCATCGTCCTTTTGTCTAATGTTTTCAAGTGGTACTTTGTCTCTGGATCAATTATTTCTTCAGGAGTTGCAAAATGATGATTTTTCTAATTCTGTCATCGTTTCACATTTATCAGCTAAAATTCTTACAACTGGAGCTACTTAGTTACTCTGAATACAATGTAAACAGGCAAGTTAAGCTCTCCTTTTAGGTTCAGTAATATATTTTGGATCCGTTTTTAAAAAATAATTTTCTTACTCTGTGCTGCTATATCAAAATACCATAAACTGAATAATTTATAAAGAATAAAAACATATTTTCTCATAGTTTTGGAGGCTGGAAAGTCCAAGATCAAGGCACCAGTAGGTTCTGTTGTCTGGTGAGGGCTGCTTTCTGCTTCAAAGACGGCACCTACTTGCTATATCTCCGGCAAGGGAGGAGTGCTCTGTGCTCACATGCAGAAGGCAGAGGGCAAATGGGCTGAGTGCTGTGTGAAGCCTCTGTTAAAAGGACTTAATCCCATTCACAATGGGATGAGCCCTTATGACCTAATCACCCTTAAAGGCCCCACCTCCCAACACCACATTAGCCATTAAGTTTCAACACCTGAATTTTGGAGGAGACACATTCAGAATTCAAACCCTAGCAATAGTCCTGAGCTATCCCACCCTGCAAATGCCACCTTCACAGAAGCAACGTGATTGGTAATGGCGTCATGTAGAGAGACCTCGGCGAGACCAACAGATCCCGCCATCAGGTGCTTCTCCTCCGTGTCCTTTTGACCTGAGACATTCCAGTTCCCCGACTCTCAGCCTCCCAGTAAAATACAGCAGCAAGATCTTCATCTGAGTTAAAGCTAGTGTGTGTGCTTCCTTCTCTTCTCTGCTTATTTAAACTCGTTTCTTTCTCCATACTTATTCACCACAGAAACATCAAAGGTGATCTTTCCATTCTAGGCCCCGCATCCTGGCGCGTGTGATTGCTAGCACTGTTCCTATAAAAAGAAAATTTATAACACCCAAACAAGTAGAACGCCTTGTTGAATGATTTTGTTATTATATAGTTTGCCTGTGTGTTTTTGTGGAGCTATTTCTATTTCTGAATCTTGGAGACAGCTCTGACTCCACTGCACCCCATCATGTCCCCAGGTCCTGTTGATTCAGCTGTGTAACCTGTTTTATACCAAGTCCTTTTTCTGTTCTCATTGCCACCATCCTTGCGCAAGTCTTTTTTGCCTCTAGGGTCCCCTTTCAGTTTTCTTTGTTTCCTATTCTGATGAAATATTCTCATCACCTTTGGTAGTGCCTCACTGCCAACAGTAGGAAGTCCCAACTTCTAGCGTTGCATTTATGCCTCTGCAAGCCCGGCCTCAAGTGCACCTGCTCTCTTCCTCTCCTCCTCTCCTCCTCTGCAGGCCAGGCCAGCGCGCTCCCTGGCCCTTCATTCAGCCTCCCATAGCACCCCCAGAGCAGCCCGTCCCTTCCCATCCCTCACATGCTTGTCCACATCCCATCCCTCCACTCTGCACTAGCTCAAACCCTGCTGCTCCCCTGAGCGCTGTGCTCCAAGGTCTGGTGGGTGTCACAGTCCTCTCTGCAAAGTTTTGGACTTCTTCAGGTCCCTTAAACGCCTGGGCCCAGAGCCTGGCATCCCATAGGTGCGCCTTCCGTCACCTCCTCACTCAAACTCCTGTTTCAGCCCTTGTGGCACTCGGGCACAGCTGACTCCTTTGCAGGGCAGGCTGTCAGCCTGGACCTGGTTTTGGCAGTCCTGTGATTAAAGACTACTTTGAGCCCTCTTCTCCCCTCCTCATGTCACACGCAGTAGAGCTGATGAAAGCCCGTACCGTTGGTGGAGAACTTCTCCCAGCAGGAATGAGCGGCACAGTTTTCCTTGGGGCGCTGTTCCAGCAAGTAATCATAATGATTGTTCCGTGTGTCATCTGGGAGGCTTCCAGAAAGAAGCCCGGCTCACGGGCAGTGCCCCTGCCAGGGCTGTGAGTCCGCTCTGTAAATATTTATGTGGAAGCCCCTCACAGACACTGCCTCCTCGTCTTCTCCTCGTGCAGCTCTGTGCGTTCTCTAATATCTTTACCTGACCAGGGCAGGTACCTGTCGTGGCACAATTATGCACTTTCTCTGCCACCATAGAACTGAAGATTTTCTTTCTTTCTGCTTACATGACAGACATCCACTTAGTGGAGTGATTATTAGTATAAAATTACTTTTTGGCCTTTAAATTTAATTACACCACATTCATAGCAATAAAATAAAATCCCGAATCCAGGTGTGCTTTTCAAGGAAAGCGTCCGGGGCAATTACCTTCTGATAATGGCGTCCTGCGTGTAAGCCTTTTGTCTGGGGATCTTAAAATCTTTTCTACACAAGTAGATAATGATGTTCATTTTGTAAAGGGTGAGACGCGAAGTGATTGACCTCCTGGCATACTCAAGAGATGGAGAAAAATCCGGGACCCAGGTGTCTCTTTTGTTTTTCCCCTTTCCCCTCCCTTCCAGTTCTTTGTGAGAGGCATGGCCAACCTTCTATTGATTTAAATACTTTCCTCCCAGCTACTGCTTCCCCCCTTTTTGAAAGCATGAATGAAGTTTCTGTATCACATTTCGCAGGGGGAAGAGTTGAGCTTCAGGGAGAGAGGATGCTTTGCAGATATGTGCATACTTGTCAGAGAACATCCGTGTCTTCCTGGTGAACCTGCCTCACCTCTGTTACGTAGTGGAGCTTACCCGGGCGTTCCACGGGTTGATAAATGAAAAGCAGTTAGAGCAGCACCTGGCACGTGGCAACCCTATGTAAGGGACGGCTCCTAGGACCACCTCATTCACCCCGTGGGCAGCCGCCTTCACCGTTGGCGAAGCAGCATTTGGGCTGGACCCTTGCTCGTGTGCTCTGACCGGGGGTGCACGTCCCTCTCCTCACCAGCCAGTGCTTCCCAAATCCTTGGCAGCCAGTTTGAGGCCAGTTCCCTCCTCTAGGCCTTCCCCTGTCCGGCCACCCATCAGTCACCTCTCTGCCTTCACAACTCCTGCATCATTTTCCCAGTTCAATTCAACAGACTTGAGCTGAACCTCTAGCTTTATGATAACGTATACCTGATTTGGGCATTAACTAATTAGCGCTCCATCCTGAAATATTGTTTTAACTCCTATGTAAATGTTTATCTTAGGTCTAATGGGATTATTGGGTTTTGAGAGAAAAGCTCATATAAACTCTGTATATAGTTGAGTTGGGGTTTTGTTTGTTAGTTTGTTTTTGAGGCAGAATCTCACTCTGACTGACACTAGGTAGGTCTAGAGTACAGTGGTGTCATGATAGTTCACTGCAACCTCAAACTCCTGGGCTCAAGCGATCCTCCTGCCTCAGCCTCCCAAGTAGCTGGGACTACAGGTGCATGCCACCACACCTGGCTAATTTTTTCTATTTTTAGTAGAGATGGGGTGCTAAGGCTGGTCTTGAACTCCCGAGCTCAAGCAATCCTTCCACCTCCACCTCTCAGAGTGCTAGGATTGCAGGCGTGAGCTACCTCACCAGGCCTTGTGTGTATATATAGTTTATACGGGGGGAGGGGGTATTTCCCTCAGCCCCAGATGCAATCCTGCATATACAGCAAGAGCTTAGTATTCTCTAAAAATGGTGGCAGGGGAGGAGGTTGTAGAAGAGGCCAAACTGCACATGTTTTGTTGACTCCAGTATAGTAAATTTTGTTGAATTGAACTGAAGTTAGTATATAGCTCTTCATGGGGTCTGAAGCATAGCCCTAAGTCCTCTTTCTTTGGTCCACTGCACTATTCTATTCTATTCTGTTGTATGTGAAAGGGATCAAGTATACATTGAGTTCCTTCTACATTTAGAACATCACAGAGAACAGACAGGATGCCTGACTGAATGAAAACCATTATACCCAGCACTTTGGGAGGCCAAGGCATGAGGATTGCTTGAGCCCAGGGGCCTGAGACCAGCCTGGGTAACAGCGAGACCCTGTCTCCACAAAAAATTTCTAAAAATTAGCTGGGCATGGTGGTGCACACCTGTGGTCCTAGCTACTCAGGAGGCTTAGGTGGGAGGATCTCTTGAGCCCAGGAATTCGAGGTTACAGTGAGCTGTTTTTGTACCACTGCACTCGAGGCTAGGTGACAGAGCAAGACCCTGTCTCAAAAAAAGGATTATAATCCAGTGAGATGATCGAATACATACACAAGTGCATATAAGAAAGGTGGTCCATGAACTCTGCAACTGAGATTCAAAGGACTTTTCAGTTGAAAAGGGACATGGTAGTGTCTAGTTGGGATCATGAAAACTTTCATTTATTCAACAAATATATATGAGAGGTCATCTTCTGTTCCCTGTGCTAGTGCTGGAGCTTCATGGATAGTTTAAGCACCTGGTCTCCCTACTCCTCCCAAATATATACGCGGAAGTCTAAACTTTTGTTTCTCTTCTCTAGTGTTTATTAGAAAAGCATTCCAGTCCTGTCATTTTTCCCCTAATGCAAAAGGCATTCTGGGGAGCTGGAGACCAGTAATGTGTTAATTCCCCCGGTATTGCCTTCTCCTGGATGGCATGGCTGATTTCCTTTCAGTGGCTCATCAACAGTCACAGCCAGTGTTGGCACCTCTTTCGTAGTCCTCTCTTGATGGAATGCTGACTGCAAGGTGAGAGCTGCTGACACTGTTTGCCGTTTGGTTTCTTCTAGGATCTTTTTCCCAGGAAGCCATCCCGTCCGAGGCGTGCAAGTAATGAAAGTTGGCAAACTGCAGTTGCATCAAGGCATGTTTCCCCAAGCCATGAAGAATCTGAGACTGGTGAGTGTGCCAAGAGCTCATGTAGATCTGCCTGGTGTACCTCTTTCTGGCTGCTGCTGGGCCCCTTCTTTGTGACTTTTTTCCAACAACTCTACACATGTGTGTGCACACATAAACACACACACACCTAGTGTGTGCTGGTAAGTGTTTAACAACCACTCTGGGACAAAAAACAAACAAACCCTGATTTGTGACATTTGCTGATTTTTGTGGTGTGAACATACACACCCTGGTCTGAAACTACCAATGTAAGAATTAACTTTCTTGTAAAAATCATAATTTTAGCAATCACTCTTGCAACCCGGTGCAAACTGACTTTAGAACACCGGTGTCCCTGTGCCCTGTCCAAAGCAAACAGGCTGCCCTTCTCTTGCCTCCCACTCATTGCACACAGAACACAGTCCATGTTCCTTGCGTGGCAGGTGAGGCCCTTGACCTCTGTCTGCCCTTCAGGCCTCTGTCTCCACTCGGCCAGTGACTGCTGAGCTGTTCACACTGCCCACGGTTGCTCTGAACTGCTCACTCCCAGGTCTCACAAAGCGACTTCCTCTGCCCTCCCCATCACCAGCCCCTGGGCCTGGCAGAACTCAGGCCCAGATTATAATTTATTTTCTCCACGTACCCTACAACTCTTGGCTCACCCTGCCAGTAGAGTGTGTCCCACGCTGCAGTGGGCAAACCTGACGACAGCCCCACCCGGGAGACGGTGAGGTCTTCGTGGTTATCTTCATAACCACACCAGTGCCACGCAGAGTACCTGGCACTTAGGAAGTGTTCGCTGTTGTGGGGAGAGGGGGTCAGTTAATGCGATCCTAGCAGTGTCAAGAAACTAAATGGGAGAACCAGGTTAGTGTTGGAATACCGTGTTAGAGTGACACTTATTTTCGCCCTCTCGGGTGGTCTCCTCTGCCCAGAGGGGCCCGAGGCTCTCTGCCCTCCGCACCCCAGCAGAACTCCCTCTCACTCGGTTGGTGGCCCTGCAGAAGGGAGCTCACGTGCTCATTTGGCCCAGGCGCTGGTGGGTCGTGAGACCTGGCGTGTGGGTCTCGCGGGAAGCGCTTCACACTGTCGCAGGGTCTCTGGGCCACAATGCCCATGACTCTCCCTCTCCTCGTCCGCGGGAGAGTCATGGGGAGGGGGTTGGGACCTCGCGTGGGGTTGCTCAGAGAGTATCCATGGGCCAGCTGACCCCATAACATGGGCAGGTACCCACAGTTAGACAAGAGAAATGACAAATGCCTAAGGGATTCTTAAGATTCTAAGATTACCTAATGCCAAATTTTGTTGAATGCTAGCCATGCTGCCTTTTCCCGATTCTAATTGAAATCAGTCAACAGTACTAATTACACAGTCAACAGGAAGAACACGAGGATTTCTTGAAGTCACTCTGCTCTTCTTGTTCTTTTTACCTTGTCTGACATCCTAACCCAGACTGCAATACCCGGCAGCCTCTTACGGTCTCAGGGGGAACTTTCCTTTTCTGAATACTTGCCAGCCAGTCAAATCAGCTAGGCAGAACATACTTACTGATGGTCTCCTGTGTCAAAGTTTTGACAGAAAAATAATGTAGAGGAAATTTCCTAAATATGTGATGTACCCAATCCAGGGTCACCTGAAAGTCAGTGTTTTCTTAAGTGATCAAATTAATTCTTTGTATTTTTATGAGACTAGAAACTATTAATACTGCTCATGCATACATATTCGTACTTGGTCCCCATGGAAGATGAAAGGACGGCCATACTAGGTCACTGGGATAAGCATTTTCATTCCTATCTGAAAAATGAAGAAGTTAAGGCTTGGAGACATGCACGAGCTCGTCTAAAGGCACACCGAGGCAGAGCCAGGTGTAGTTTGTTCAGTTTAATTTAACACGTGTTGATGAAATGCTTCTGTTACTTTGAGTGAGACTCAGTATTGTCCTTACAATCTAGTGGAGGAGACAGACAAGTGAACAAGTCATTAAATCCAGGCTAGAATCCAAGGCTCTATTCTTTTCCTCTAGATTGGCCCGGTTAAATAGCTGAGGCTCTCTAGTAAGACTTGGTGCGTAGAAATCCCTTCAGATCTAGGGAACTCCTGATGCCAGCTCAGAGGAAAATGTAGGAGAGAAACCAGAGAAGATTTAGATGCCTGTGTTCTTCACGTGAGACTTTAGTCATTGCCTTGCCTGCAGAATCCTTGAAGGAGACGCCTCCTACTCTCAGCTGCAAGGACAGCCTGAACAAACCCAGACAGACATCTAGGTGTAGGGTTATAGGATAAGGTGGCCTGGACCAATGGTGCTGGCCATCACCAGCCCTGCTGGGGACCCTCTGATTGCCCTTTTACACCCTCGTGCCAGTTCTAGTCTCTGTTGTCCCCACGGCCTTGTGAGTTGCCTCACGTCTTCCCCTAGTAACCATTTTAGCATCTCCTGCTCTTGGTACCTAAGGGAAGCCCAGGCATGGACCCAGATAGCTGCCAAATGTAAGATATTCTGGGAGCAAACTCAGAATGTCTGCTTTGAGGCCTGGGGTTAAATTGTGGTCCTACCCCCAACTTCCTATTTGACTAGAGAAGTCACTGAGTCTCGCCAAGTTCTGATTATCAACCAAGGAGCAAATGTGCACCCCCAGCAATGCAGTATAGTAAAAGGTGCTCAAGCTTATCAGAGTCAGTAGGTTCAGGTTTCGGTCCCACCATTTACTAGTTGTGTGATTTGAAGCAGGTCATTTCATCTCTCTGAATATAATTTTAGTTAAAAAATAAGGCCTATCCCAGAGAGTTGTTCTGAGAAGGGAGGCAGTGTGCGAGAGTGCGCTTGTAACCTCAAGCATTTCGAGACTATTAAACATTATCATAGGAACTCTTGTTCTGATCACTCTCCCACTAGCTGGTGGTCCCTTTAGTACTTGTGTTTGTAATTTGGGGTTGTACATTCCCCTGTCGAACAGTTGTTATATGACTACTCCCAGCAGTTCACATTGCTGGGTTTTGCTTCTCCAAGGTGAGTGGGAATTCCTCAAGGGACCCTGACGTAGGGACCTTTGGTCTCATCTGGTCACCTAACACAGATACACATGCCCCAAACACAGCAAGTTCTATTAAATACATGCTTGAATGAATGGATATTTTTAATGGATGGAAGGCTTTAAAAGCCCTGCCCTGGCCCTGTTCTTTCAGCTGCGTGTGGCTGATGGGCCAGGTCATCTCACAGCCTTGGCCGAGCATTTGCTAGCAGGGACGGCCTGCACACGTCCATCTCTGTGAGCACTCACATGACCTGTGAGCCTAGAAGCAGGTCAGCTTCTTCCTGCAAAAAGTCTCTCTTTCTCAGGACTCAGGTGACCCAGAGAGGGGAAGGGGAAAGGGAGGCTATATTCTTTGCCTTTTGAAACTGATGCTCTCTTTAAATGGGCACGCCTGGATATTCTTTCTTGTCTTAGAAACCTTGGAAATAATGGACTGAAATAGCTTGAATAAAGTTTCCGAAGAGTGAGTTTGAAACAGAAATCAGAGAAGCTTCAGAAACAGAAATCTGTTACCGATTCAGTTAGGCCCCAGCCTCCTCCAGGAAAGGAATTCACTTAGGCCTGCTCTGATTAGGTTTAGGCTACCATTTCCACGGGGCTCAGCTGAAATGCTGTGATTGCTGCCACAAGATGCTCCTAGGGTCCCTTCACAGTGCTTCCCTCCTGCTCTCTCTTGTCTCTAATCTACTTTTATTTCTTTCCATTCATTTCTTGGAAGGATTTTTTTGCCACTAATTTAAGTTCTTGGACCTCAAGGACAGCCCATCTGGTCTGTCTTGTCAATGAGCCCTTTTTATTTTTTGATTTTTCTATGAGCTCTGCATGCTGCCGGCTCCTTCAGCCTGGCCCCAGCATAGCTGCGTTATTAGTAGTGCTTTGTGAGCAGATGTCAGGTTGCAAAAGTCAGACTTCTTTCCTTTCAATAACCATTTTTCATCTAAATGTAAAATTCTTATACTATACTTTGTTTCTTCCCTTCTCATTTCATTTTGTTGAAGCATTTTACACTTTGAGGATCTTTTTAGCTGTTTCCAGGTCTACACAGGGAGTGTAGGCCACACGTGTCAGACATTGCTCTTTTTATGGCTGCACAGTTATCATCTGCTCCAGCAAATCCGGGGAGAGCTCAAAGACACTTGTCTCCGTCTCCTCCAGCCTGTGCCCTGATTTCCAGCTCCCCACAATGGCTGATTTAGCGCATGTAGTTCTATTGTTCCTATTTCTTAATCTGCTACAGTGATGCTTAAACTCTTTGGTCATGTTCTTATTTAGGAATCTGATGAGAATCACTGACTCACATACACACAACCTTTTGTACATTTAGTGGGGAAGGGGCCTTCAGAGGCTCCCTGAAGCCTTTCCATGGACTTTCTAAGTGTCCATGGCCTCTAGGTTAGACAGCCCTCCCCTAAACATGTAACATCACTCTTCAGCAGTGGGGAGGAGTGAGGGAAAGAGAGAGAACAAGGAGGCATGCAGAGATGATGTGCCATAATTATCACTAATACATTCAAAGAGTTGTTTGAAGAAGCTGGCTCTGATATTTATGAGTATCAAATAGAGAATAGTAGTTTTAGGAGTGTGTTTTTGAACCAAAACATGGAAAAGATAAGAAAACAACTAGTAAAATGCAAAATAGTGATTAAACCATGTTAAAGAAAATAAGCATAAATTTACCTACCAGGAAATATAAGTCCAGTAGTAACAAGGAGCCACGTTGGGAACCTGGACTTGTACCTCCACCTGGCAGTAGCAAAGTGTCATCTCCTCGTTCTCCTGTGGAGTGATGTCAGAAAAGTCCAGCTAAAACAGAAGGTTTAAATGAAATTCAGAGTCTCATAACCGAATACTCAAAATGCTCAGGTTTCAACCGAAAATCATGTATCATGCCAAGAACCAGGAATATCTCAATCTTAATGAAAAAAAGCAATCAATAGATGCCAACTCTACTGGTTGGGATATTAGAATTATTGGACAAAGATTTTAAAGCAGCCATCATAAGAATGCCTCAATAATCAATGCTAACACCATAAAAATAAGTGAAAAAAATAGAAAGTCATAGTAAAGAAGTAGAAGATATAAAGAAACAGCAAATAGAAATTTAAGAACTGATAAACACAAGAAACAGGATGGACCTCAACAACATTAGGGAGGAAACCGAGGAATGAATTGGTGAACTTGAAGATAGAACAATAGAAACTACCCAGTCTGAAAAACAGAGAAAAAGACTAAAGAAATAGTAACATTGAATACAGTCTCAGGGGCCACCAGTAGATCAGTAACAAAAGATCTAACATTGAAATCCCAGAAGAGGAAGAGGATGGTGTGGAAAAAGTACTTGAAGAAATAATGGTGGAGGCATCCAAATTGGAAAGGAAGAAGTAAATTTTTATCTCTGTTTATGACATATATGTAGAAAACACTAAAGACTCTGAAAACAAAAAACAAAAACAACCTGTTAGAACTAATACATGAATTCAGCAAAGTAGCAGGATACAAAATCAACATGTGAAAATCAGTTGTGAACAATGAACAATCCAAAAAGGAAATTAAGAAAATAAGTCAATTTATAATAGCATCAAGCAGGATAAAATACATAGGAATTAAATTAACCAAAGAGTTGAAAGATTTGTGCACTGAAAACTATAAAACATTGCTGAAAGAAATTAAAGATGACATAAACAGAATGACATCCTGTGTTCATGAGTTGGAAAACTTAATATTGTTAGATATCAGTATTACATAAAACAACCTATAGATTCAGTGCAATCTCTGTCAAAATCCTATGACATTTTGGGGGGCAGAAATATAAAAATCCATCTTATAATTCATATGGGACCTCAAGGGACCCTGAATAGCCAAAAACAATCTTGAAAAAGAAGAAAAAATTTGGAGGACTCACGGTTATTGATTTTAAAATGTACTGCAAAGCTACAATAAAACAGTGTGATGTTGGCATTAAGATGGACATATAGCTCAATGGACTAAAATAGAGAGCCCAGAACTAAACCCTCACTTATGTGGTCAAATGATTTTTGACAAGGGTGCTAAGACTACTCAATGGAAAAAGGACAGTCTCTTCAACAAATGGTGTTGAGGAAACTAATATCTACATGCAAAAGAGTAAAGTTGAATCCTTACCTAATGTTGTATACAGAAAGTAACTCAAAATGGATCAAAGACTCAAACATAAGCTAAAGCTATAAAACTCTTAGAAGAAAACATAAGGGAAAAGCTTCATGACGTTAGATTTGGTGATATTCCTTAGATATAATCCCAAAGGCACAGACAGAAAAAGAAAAAATAGACAAATTGGACTTTATCAAAATTAAACACTTTGGTGCCTCAAAGGATACTATCAACAGAGAGAAAAGGCAACCCAGAGAATGAGGCATATACCTACAATGGAATATTATTGAACCTTAAAAAAGAATGAAGTTCTAACACATGCTACACATAGATGAACCTTGAAGGTATTATGTGAAGTGAAACAACCCAGACAGACGAACAATATATATGATTCCACTTATATGAGGTACCTAGAATAGCCAAACACGAAGACACAGAAAGTAGATCGGTGGTCACCAGGATCTGGAGGGAGTAGGGGGATGGAAGTTGTTAATGGGTACATAGTTTCAGCGTGGGATGATGTAAAAGTTCTGGATATGGATAGTAGGAATGGTTGCACAACATTGTATAAGCACAGTGTGAACATATTTAATGCCACTGAACTGTACACTTAAAAATGGTTAAAATTGTAAATTTATAATATGTATATTTTAGCACAATAAAATATTTTTCACTGCTGGTGGGACTGCAAACTAGTTCAACCTCTGTGGAAAGCAATATGGAGATACCTTAAAGCGATACAAGTGAATCTACCATTTGATCCAGCAATCCCATTGCTGGGCATCTACCCAAAAGATCCAATGACACTCTACAAAAAAGACACCTGCACTCGAATGTTTATAGCAGCACAATTCATAATAGCAAGGCTGTGGAAACAGCCCAAGTGCCCATCAATCCAAGAATGGATTAATAAAATGTGGTATATGTATACCATGGAGTACTATTCAGCTCTAAGAAACAATGGTGATATAGCACATCTTATATTTTCCTGGTTAGAGCTGGAACCCATACTATTAAGTGAAGTTTCCCAAGAATGGAAAAACAAGCACCACATATACTCACCAGCAAATTGGTATTAACTGAACAGCACCTAAGTGGTCACATAGGTACTACAGTAATAGGGTATTGGGCAGGGGGGAGCGAGGAGGGGAGCGAGTATATACATATATAATAAGTGAGATGTGCACCATCTGGGGGATGGTCATGCTGGAGACTCAGACTTGAGGGGGGAGAGGGGAAATGGGCATTTATTGAAACCTTAAAATCTGTACCCCCATAATATGCTGAAATAAAAAAAATATATATTTTTTAAAGAAGAAGTAATGGTGGGAAACTTCCCAAATTTGGCCAAACACATAAACCTGCAGATTCAAGAAGCTAAGTGAACTCCAAACAGGATAAACCCAAAAATTTCCATGCAGAGACTATGGATCATACTCAAACTTCTGAAAGCTATTGACAAAAATAATTTCCTAAAAGCAGCAAGGGGAAAACAATTTGAATGACAGTGATTTTCTCATCAGAAATCATGGAGGCCAGATGAAAGCACATTTTTTTTTAGTACTGAAAGAAAAGAACTGTTAACCCAAAAACCTATATTCAGCAAAAATAACCTTCAGGAATGAAGGGGAAATCAAGACATCTTCAGATGAATGAAAACTAAAAGAACTTGTCACTAGCAGATGTACTCTCAAAGAATGGCTAAAGGAAGTTCTCTAAACAGAAAGAAAATTATAAAAGAAGGTATCTTGGAGCATCAGGAAGGAAGAAAGAACACAATCAGCAAAAATATGAGTAAGTAAAATAGACTTTCCTCCGCATCTTAAGTTTTCTATATAGTTGAATAGTTGAAGCAAAAATTACAACACTCTCTGATATGGTTCTAAATGTATGTATTGGAAATATTTAGGACAGTTAAGTTCCAAATGAGGGAGAGTGAAAGACTTAAGGTTTCTACTCTTGACTTGAATTGGTAAACTGATGACACTAGTAGAGCGTGATAAGTTATGTATATGTCAGACCTAGAGCAGTCACTAAAAAAGCTATATAAAGGGATATACTCAAAAGCACTATAGAATGGAATTCTAAAAAATGTTCAGGTAACCCACAAGAATGCAGGAAACAGAAAAAAGAAACAAAAAAAACCCAGAGCAAACAGAAAACCAAATTTAAAATGGTAGACTTAAACCCTAATAATAATTATATTTTAAATTATATAAGTTGTCTATGTCAAAAAATATAAATTGTCTAAATACACCAAAAGACAGAGATTGGTAGAACAGATTTTTTAAAATGACCCAATTATATACCATCTATAAGAAACTCTTTTTAAATATAGTGATATAGGCAGGTTATGAAAGTAAAAGGATGGAAAAAGATATATTATGAAAACATAATCAAAAGAAAGCTGGAGTGGCTATAACAATATCAGATATAGTAGACTTCAGGGCAAAGAAAATTTTCCTAGAGGGATAGTATATAATGAAAAAAAGGATCAATCTATCGAAAAGACATAGTAATACACCAGACAACACAGTTGCAGAATATGGAAAACAAAAACTGATAGAACTGAAAAATAAATACATCCACAAGCGTAGCTAGGAATATCAAAACCCCTCTGTCAAGAGTTGATAGAACAATGAGACAGAAAATCAGCACGGATATATATATATATATATATATATATATATATATATATATATTTTTTTTTTTTTTTTTTTTTTTTTGAGACAGTCTCACTTTGTTGTCCAGGCTAGAGTGAGTGCCGTGGCATCAGCCTAGCTCACATCAACCTCAAACTCCTGGGCTCGAGTGATCCTTCTGCCTCAGCCTCCCGAGTAGCTGGGACTACAGGCATGTGCCACTATGCCCGGCTAATTTTTTATATATATATATCAGTTGGCCAATTAATTTCTTTCTGTTTATAGTAGAGACGGGGTCTCGCTCTTGCTCAGGCTGGTTTTGAACTCCTGACCTTGAGCAATCCGCCCGCCTCGGCCTCCCAAGAGCTAGGATTACAGGCGTGAGCCACCGCGCCCGGCCTGCACGGATATATTTAATAGAATAATTACATAATGCCATCAACCAACAGGATTTATTGACATTTAGAAAACACTCCACCTGACAACAGCAGAATGTACATTTTTTTAAGTAACCGCAGAAATACCAAGATAGACCATATTTAAGGTCATAAGACAAATTTCAATAAATATAAAATGATTCCAGTCATACAAAGTAAATTCTCAGACCACTATGGAATTAGCAATATTTGGAAACAAAACCAAATCCATACCTCCTAGCTTCGTAGGTGCGTCGTACAACATGTCGGCACTTGGGCTGCCCTTGGAGTTTATCTCGTCTGTCTCCACATTCAGTCAAAGAAACTGATGCTCAGGGAGCAGCCATGGCTTCTTCAGGGTCTCCCAGGTGCTCCATAAACATTCACTGGATTGATTGACTGATTAGCATAGTGACGTAACAACAGCTCTTCTTCCGGTATAGTTACTACCATTGGAGGCGCATGCCTGAGCTCACCGCGTCTGTGACGCCCCTCCCGAGGTCCCCCCGGCCGCGCTGGTCTCCCCGCTCCGGGTGCCCTAGGACTCTGCATCTGTGTGTAACACGCACTGTTCTGCATGATGGCCCAGTAGTTACGTTTCGTCTCCCCGGCTGTGCCAGAGCTCCTCCCCGGGCAAGGGCCGGCCTCACTCATCACAGCTGCTCGAGTGACAGACTGGGTAGATGTTTCTCTAAGGAAAATCTGCCTCCCAGGAGGACCAATTCCTCCCGCAGAATCTGCCCTTGGAGAGGTACCAAGGCGTAGCGTGGAGTGGGTTCCACGGGCGCTGCTGGGTCCAGATGGGTCATCACAGTCTTGGGGTTTGCTGCTGCCCATTGCAGAGGGCTTTGTGTGGCTCTGGAGCTGCTTGATGCGTTGGTAGTTCTTGCTTCTTACATTTTCTGCTTTGAAAATGACCCTCCCACCCCACCCCCACCACTTTCATTCTGAGATGGGCAGAATAAAAAAACCTGCTTCCACGTTTCCCTGTTGTGATCTGATTCCAGAGGTTCTTATCATGGGTGCATTTCTTTTCCCTCTGATTTTATATCCATATTTAGATCATGCTTGGGGAAGTCATTTGCTGGATTCCTGAGGCTTATGGCAGAAACTATATGAGATCCTTGATAAGCTTAATATATTTCTATTAAAAATTAATATGAAAGCTATATTGTTTCCAACTTTAAGCCATAACTTGATTTAATTCATTTTATTTAATATATGGCCACAATTCTAAAATTACTTTTAAAAAAGGATGTAATGAGATTAAAATCAGTTCTGGGGACCCTTTCTTTATTCCCGAGTAAACCACGTGCCTGTCGTGTGGCAGACAATCTATGCTGCCATTTCTTTTGTGACATTTACAGTCTGTAAGTGGGTGCAGCAAGCACCCCCCTTGGAGGCTTCAAATGAGTCCTCTGTGAAAGATTATGTGCAGCCTCTCCTTAAATGCTGCCATTAAAAAAATAAAATGTAATGGAAAGAGATAAGCTTTTCCCAACATACGCTGGCTCCAATTTTATATTTCCTTAATCTGTTTTATATGCTACTGTAGGAAATTAAACCAAAGTGTCCTTTCTGACAGGCGCAGGTGTGGCAGTCGGGAGGGGCTGAGAGAAGGGAGATGGAGCGCTGGGAGCATTTTTCTGGTTGTCAGAGATTTATCATAACTTTATTTTTTTGGATGGGTGAGCGAAAGCCCTCCTCATCTTCCCACTGGGCTGAATGGCCGTGCCGAGGGCCACACGGGACTCTCTTCTTACACACCGGGAACTCCGCCCCAGCTCTCCCGTAGGCTGGGTGGCATCCCAGACAAGGACCAGTGTCCTCCTTCACCAGGTCCGAGTCGCAGCTCCTGCCCGCCCAGCGCCACGCCATCACACGTGCACGCTCCACACACGGGAGTCACTGACATGCCGTGCACGTTGCTGATCCTACTTCTTTCTTCTTTTCTCTTCCACATCTGCCCGTCACTCTAAGAAAATTAAAATGTGTCCATGTTAATCAGATCTACATTTAGTTTTACTTTATAGACAAATAATATAGGTTGGTTTTTTTTTTTTTCAGTCTCTTCAAATTAGTCCTCTGCCCCGACCTAGACCCATTTCTTCTCTGCTCTAGCCGCCCTTGTGGATCAGGCCCTCTGAGCCTAGCATCTCAAACCTTCCACCTGCTCGCCCAGGGCTGGCCCCGGCCCCACCTTTACTTCTGGTGCTACATTCACCCCAAATAAGAGAACGCAGAACATGACCAGCAGCATTTGACTAGAAAGACACCGTGGTTCCTTGGGGTGTCTCAGAGCCATGTCCAGGAGACCCTCTGGTTTCTCTCCTTGGTCGCTACAGACTGTTTACGTGCAGAGACTGCACCTTGCAGGCATGGGAGGGACACTGGGCCGAGTCCTGAGGGCTGGGGCATCCCCCCGGTCCACCTCTCAGCCCAGGCAACCTCAGGAATTAGTTCCTTCCGTGACATGGGAGTGTGGGACTGGATGGTCCTGTAGCCCTTCCTTAAGGAAGCCGGCTGGGAAGTGTGGGCATGCGGCCTGGGAAGGCCAGGCAGCCGCCCGCTCCTGCCGTGACTGCACTTCCAGGAGGGCTGAGGCCTCCTGCTGACACCTGGGCACTGGCCGCGGCAGGACAGGCAGGTCCGCCTCCAGTGAACAGGGATAAGGGCGGTCGACTTCGCCCTGTGAGGACAGACCTTATCCCTAAAGCTGCAAGGGGGGAGTGAAACTTACAATGGAAACTGGAAGAAAAGCACGAGGAAAGCAAACTGGAGCCCAAGTTCTGTTCGGAGACAGGAACGTCAACCTCACATTGCCAGGTGATAAGAAGACAGCTGTGTCATTTAGCCTCCGAGTCAAATCATGAGGAAGCTCACATCATTCTTCAGGCGAGGAACCTGGAGAAACGTAACCAGGAGGACAAAAAAGAAGCTGGCCTGGGAGTTCTGAGAAAAAAGCCAGGCCCTCGGGAGCAAGGGCTCTTTTGCACGGCGGGGAGGGAGGGGAGCCCTGGCTCGCTAAGCTAAGCAGGGCCCTTTCAGGGTGAGTGTCCTGCCCCCTCTGCAAAGAGCTTTCCAGCGTGCTGCTCCTGGTCCATTCATCTTCCTTTGCCAGATCGCAAGCACGTCTGGCCGTCCGCGCGTAGGAGGGGAAGAGGAACACTAAGTGCTTTCAAGTCAGAGAACTTCCCGGAAGGCGCCCGCTGAGGCGAGAAACCCCCTCTCCGCAGCCGTGCTCTGCCTCAGGCCCTACGGTGTCCAGAACAGCGGCGGAGGGCCCAGGGCAGTTCCGAGAAAAGAGAATAAAACATGAGGCATGTGCACCCCGAATGGCATCAAACATTTGTTTTTTTGTTTTGTTTTGAGACAGAGTCTCGCTTGTTGCCCAGGCTAGAGTGAGTGCCGTGGCGTCAGCCTAGCTCACAGCAACCTCAAACTCCTGGGCTCAAGCGATCCTGCTGCCTCAGCCTCCCGAGTAGCTGGGACTACAGGCATGCGCCACCATGCCCGGCTAATTTTTTTTCTATATATATTAGTTGGCCAATTAATGTTTTTCTATTTATAGTAGAGATGAGGTCTTGCTCTTGCTCAGGCTGGTTTCGAACTCCTGATCTCGAGCAATCCGCCCACCTCGGCCTCCCAGAGTGCTAGGATTAGAGGCGTGAGCCACCACGCCCAGCCAAACATTTGTTTTTAATCTTCTGCCCAGAGGAATGTCAGAGAGCTCGGCTGTGTGCTAGGTGAGGGCTGCTCCCAACGCCTCCCATCCGTCCCAGCCAGTCCCAGCCCAGCCCTCGCGTCTCCCTGGCAGGTGCGCAGAGCAGACCCACGCAGCTAGTGAGCAGGGAGTCCCGCCGGTGTCCGTTCAGCCCGGCCACTTCCGGCTTTGCAGGGAGGTGTCAGGCGGGCTCTGGGGGCAGAGCTGTCTTCCGGGCTGAGAGGCCAGGGGCTGGGTGCTGTGCCTTCTCTCCCCGACTTCGCTCTTTCTCTCTCAGCAGCTACAGCTAGACCCTCCCGTCTGCCTGTTTGCCTTCCAGCCTAACGGGAACATTTTTCAAGAGGCACAAAGAAGCCGAGCGCAGGCCGAAAGCACCCATCGCCGGGACGCTTTGCTTGTCCCGGCCTCAGTGTTCCTCTGCAGACACGGGCTCCCGCCCTGCAGCTGTGGTGGGAATGAAGGGGTCTCGCCGTGTGCCCACGAAGGTGGTTTCCTGCTCCAAGATCTCTGTGGCTCTAAAGATGTTCATTCCCGAGAATTCCACCCCTCGGAATTTTCTTAAGCAACTATGCAGCAAAGGCACAAAAATGTCATGCTGGAAGATCTGTCATATCATGATAAACAATTGGAATTGATCTAAATTTCCAAGAACAGTTTAGTAAATAATGGTCTATAAACATGATAGGATTCATTATATACAACCATTTAAAATGGCAATTATGCTGGCTGTAAATTAACATTGAATAATGAATAGTTGCTGTTATTTGTTGAGAGTTTACTGTATCAGTCCTTTTCGACCCTGAGGGTGCGCTGGAATCCCCCGGACCTCGCCTGCCCGCCCTCCCGGTGCTCAGCTCAGCGGAGGTCTGGGCGCTGGTGTCTCTTGGAGCTCCATGGCTCATACTGTGTGCGGCCCAGGCTGGGAGCCCGGTGCTCCTGCCAGGTACTTCACTAGGTGCTTATCAGCCACCAGAGTCACATTTTTACAAGTCTCCTGGATACCTTTGCATCAAATACAACGGGTGTCCCTCCCTTCTCCTCAGCCCACCACACCTCTCATTTGGCAGTGCAAGATGTGCCTTGTACTGTTAAATTAGAAACTGTTTATCTCTATTTATTGCACAAATATTTTCGAGGGTATTCTGATTATTCATTGCTCCATAACAAACCATCCCAAAATTTAATGGAAAGCAACAAAATTATGCCCACAGATTCTGTGGGTAAGGAATTCAAGCATAGCACAGTAGGAGTGGCTTTCTTCTTTTCTGCTTTGCCACAAGTCTGGTGTTTCATCTGGGAAGATAAATCCTGCTGTCTCTGGCTGGGTGCTGGAATCATCTGGAGGCTCCTTTTTGTACATGTCTGTGCCTTGGCTAGGGTGACTTGAGAGATGAACTCAGCTAAGACTTTCAACCAGACACCTACGCATGGCCCCTCTCCTTGTGGCTTGGGCTTCCTTACAGCATGGATGCTCATGATCCCAGAAGCAAACATACCAGTGAACAAAGCAGAGGCCTTTTGGGGCTAGCCTTGGGAGTCGAAGTCTTTACTTCCACTGTACTCTATTATTGAAGTAGTCAAAAGCCACCCAGACTTCAGAAATATTTTAAAGATAGAATTGACAAGATTTAGTAATGGACTGAATATGGGGAGTGAAGGGGAGGATTGTGAAAATGCTGATGCTATCATGTCATGTGATATGAAAAGAGTACATGCATATCATAATCACAGTGCATTAGATGAGAACTGAATGTAGCATACAGTAAAGAAAAATGATTTTAAGGTGGTAGCAGCATGATATTTCACCCTGCCTGTGACTTAATCATTTTAGTGACTTCCTAAACCTCTACCCACCAAACCCATGCCCTGGCAACCCCTGAGGGATCACTGTTGGTCACTGGACCCCAGCGTGGCTCAGATAGCAAGTCTGCTTTCCAAACACCACATTCCGAAATCACCCTCGTGGCTTTGTATGCTGGCCCGGAGAAGCACAGTTGGCCTGTTGGAGACGGCTCAGCCCGTGAAGCTGCGTGTTTGCCAGGCCCCCAGCATTGTGGGGAAAAGACAGGCAACAGGCGGGGTCCACCTATTTTGAGGTCTCATCTATCTTCTGTTTTTTCTCTTTAGGCTTTTGATATTATGCGAGTGACACACGGCAGAGAACACAGCCTGATTGAAGATTTGATTCTGCTCTTAGAAGAATGCGACGCCAATATAAGAGCATCCTAAGGGAACCCAGTCAGAGGGAGAGATGGCTCATACCTGTATTGAAGCCTTATTGAGGTCACACAGTCTATACCGTTTGAGGTGTGAACCTCTCCTGTTGGAAATGCTGTTCTGTGTTTACGTGGGTAAAGAAGGGCAGACATATGGTTTGCAAACCACAAGAATCCTTAGTTGCAGAGAAGCACGATTATAATAAATTCAAAAAATGTGGTTGAAAATGCCATCTGGTAATTGTTTTCTTTGCTTACACATTGGTGATTTTATTGTTTAAGATCTCAACATTCAAGATAGAAAATTCTATTAAAAGCATGACAGAATAAATTATAACTTTAATATATGAAAGGATAATTGGATAAAAATCACTATTTTCACATTTGCTTCCAAGCAAAATGTTAATGTCCATTTTGGCACAAAGCAGAATTTGGAGATGTTATCTTTACTCCTTTTGATAAATGTGCCCATTAGTTATTTCCAAATACATCTCCAACACAAGAAGTTTTATCCTAAATCTTAGAAAATGATCATTTTAGGTGTTATTAGAAAAGGATAGAAAATCTTAATGCCAAAAAAATGTTTTTCAAATGTCTCACAGCTCTTTGTGTAAATCTTTCTCATAAGCATGTTATAATTCTTTGTGTATGCCATCTTTTTTTTTTTTCCTTGAATTTTTTTTCTGTAATTTCCCAAATCTGTGGCTCGGTGTTTGAATGTGATGTGCGTAGCACAGAGCTCCATTATCCTGCACTGAGCAGGGTTCAGGCATCCCAGCTCAAATCAGACTGGCTTGCTTTTCTCTCCTCTGTATGTTCCCCAATTCTTCAGCCTGCCTTCCTGCTTTCCCCATGGAAGGGAAGAAATTGTAGCCATCAATGCAATTCACCATAGTAATCCTTAAACTTTTTTGGTGTTATAGGACATTTAGTCACTTTGATGAATCTAAAACCATCTTTCTAGAAAAGTATATACAGTCTTCCCTTGGTATCCATGGGGCGATTGGTTCCAGGATCACCTGGATACCAAAATCCACAGGTGCTCAAAGTCCCTGATACAGAACTGCACGGTCTTTGCATGTAACCTACACACATCCTAATGTATGCTTTAAGCCGTCTCTATATTACCTATAATACCTAATAAGTGTAATGCTATATAAATAGTTATAATGTATCGATTAGGTAGTAATGACCAAAAAAAAGTTTGTACTCGTTCAGACGCAATTTGTTTCTGAATATCTTCGATCCAGGATTAGTGGAATCCACGGATGCCAAACCTGCAGACCGCCGGACCTGTGGACCCGTGGACGATTTGCTTTAGGATCAGGGACTCTCTGACTTCCTATGGTGCTTCGGTAGATTCCCTGGGGTCCTTCAACAAATGAAAAATAGACCTACTACCTTTCAAAAACACTGGTGGAAATTATATTGGTTCCGCATTTTAAATTCCTCAGGAAAAGAAAAGCAATAACAAAAGGTAGAGGTAGTAACTTCCATGCCAAACTAGCAGAGTTCGCTGATACAACTCCATGTTTGCCAATTTTCTGAATGAAATTTATCAGTCAGTGATGATCCCGGATTAAGGGATTTGCCGTCACGCCTCCTAGAGAGAGCGCGGTCGGCTTGGAAATCCCTCTGAGCCAGCTCCCAGTCCGCGGAGAGCAACGGGCCTGCTCGCATCAACTTTCACAGAAAGCAAACATTTAAGCAAAGGTAAACATTTACCAAACAACTTTGCAGCAAAATAATTTTGGAGAAAGGAGAGAAGGGATGGAGAGCATAATTTAAAATTCGTGTTACCAGTGGCTGACGATTTATTGCCACCCCAGCCTCCGCGACTATTTCATTAATCCACAGCCGCTGTAGCGGCAGGCTCTTTGCACACCAGTAACTTGACGCTATTAGTTGCTCTTCTGGGATGAGAACACATTTAAACTGAAAATGAACACGCTGGGCATAATTTATAGCCGTGCCACGTGAGTGCCAGGGCTGCGGGGGAGGAGGCTGCTCCCCACGGACGCTTGGGGCGCGCCACCCCCAGCCGGCGACAGAGCCCCAGCCAGCCGTCCCTGCGGGCATGAAAGAGAAATGCCATACGTGGGGCCCGCCTCGAGCCAGGTCTTGACAGTGCTTTTCTGGCCCAGTTGGGATTTGATCCTCTGCTCACTCAGAGTAGCCCACTGAGGTTCCGCACGGAGAAGGTTCTGGGCTTTGTCTGTGGAGCATCAGGTAGTCCCCCCGGCGGTGGAAACCTCAGGAGGACACTGCAGCCCTGCTTGCCCAGAAGTCTGTGAGAATCCAAAGAGGTCGAGGGGAAGGACCCGAAACACCAACCTCACACTGGGACGCTCCCCTAACTTTTTGAGGTTTGTAAGCGTCACAGTGCTCTTGGCGCAAAGCCAGTGTCTTCAAAACCGATTCAGAACATGTTCCAAACAGTTCTCTGCCTTTCGTGTTGGGTTCAGCACCATCCTCGCCTTCCACTCTTCAGCCAAACTCTCAGTCGTTGACTCTCCCTTCTCTGTCAAGGGAATGAATGCTCCCCTCCACGGCGGAGACCTCCTCGTGATGTCTCCCCATCCCTCCCCCCCCACGGCGGAGACCTCCTCGTGATGTCTCCCCATCCCTCCCCTCCACGGCGGAGACCTCCTCGTGATGTCACCCCATCCCTCCCCTCCCTCTGCACCATCTGAGCTGCCAGAGCAACCTCCAAAATGCCCGTCTCATCGTTTCTTGTAACTCCTCTGCTCGAGAGCTCCCAGCGGCTCCACCGCCCCTCGAGGCCCCGTCTCCAGGCCGGCGGCACGCTGCCCGCTCCGGCCCCGCTCCCACGGGGACCGCCTCTAGCGGGACCGGCCTCCCCAGCCCCCCTCTCGGACCCTGCCCTCTTCAGTCCCTTGTCTTGCTCATGCTCACTCAATTCCCTCTCTTCCCCGTCTACCCAAATCTCACCTGTTCTCAAAGGTCAAGCCCAAACCCTTCCCACTTTTCCTTTTTAAATTCAAATGTGTTATGGTCTAGCCCCAGTACGTGTTCTTTTTCATGCTCAAATTGTGTCAGCCTTGGCTGTTGGAATATTCAAGTTGGGTCCTTCGATGTGTTTCTATCATTTTGAAACACTTTTTGACTCTAGGGCACAGCAAGACGCGCCAGGCCCGCTTCACGCGGCCCCGCTCTGGACGTGGAACCAGCCGCTTCCCCAGGCAGCCCGGTTTCTCGTAGGAGGGAATGCCGTTCCGAAACCTTGGCCTGGCGCTGCGTTAGCTTATTGCTACCAAGGTGTGACCGCTTCAATGGCCCTTTTAAAATAGTGAGTTCACGCTGATGCCCCCGAGGAAAATCCAACACCCGGGCCAGTTCTTCATCGTCCTCCTTCCGTGTCTGTGCTTGCTCACACGTACAGAATGGCTTTAAACTACCCACTACGCTACCGCCAGCAGCAAGCCTACTGCGTAAAAGTTCATACTCCTTTCCGGCCCTTTTTTTTCCTTAGACAAAAAGTTTGTGTAATCAGAATACTGTGCTTAGAAGTCACTTGACCGCCGTGTGTGGTGGCACAAGCCTGTAGTCCCAGCTACTCGGGCGGCGGGAGGATCACTTGAGTCTGCCCTGCGCTAAGATTGTGCGGCTGCACCCAGTGGGGGCGACAGAGCGAGACTCCGTATCTAAATAAAAGTGACTTGAATTCTTTTCTGTATGATTATGTATTCAATTTGATATCCAAGTAGGGTTGTTTCTATTTGAATTCAATGTTAGGGTTTTCTCATTATTATTGATTTACATTGGTATATAAATATCAATACAAACATTTATTTATTAATATATGTTATATTTTGCTATTATAAATAATGCCGTAATGAATAACCTTGGGCATATGTTTTTTCACATTGCTGGAGATACATCTTCAGGGTAATTTCCTACAAGTGGAATTGCTGAGTCAAAGAGTAAATGCGTCTGTAATTTTACAGGGTGTTGTCAAATTCACCTCAAGCAGGGCTGTATAACAATGCCAGTTTCCCCGCAGCCTTGCCAACAGAGTGGGTTGTCCAGCTTCTGAATATTTTGCTAAGCTGATAGGTGAGAAATGGTATCTCAATGTAGGGTTTTTGTTTGTTTGTTTTTGTTTTTGAGACAGAGTCTCACTCTGTAGCCTGGGCTAGAGTGCCGTGGCGTCAGCCTAGCTCACAGCAACCTCAAACTCCTGGGCTCCAGGGATCCTCCTGCCTCAGCCTCCCGAGTAGCTGGGAACTACAGGCACGTGCCACCGCACCCAGCTAATTTTTTCTATTTTTAGTTGTTTAGCTAATTTCTTTCTATTTATAGTAGAGATGGGGTCTCGCTCTTGCTCAGGCTGGTCTGGAACTCCTGAGCTCAAGCAATTCTCCCACTTCGGCCTCCCAGAGTGCTAGGATTACAGGCATGAACCACCACGCCTGGCCTCAATGTAGTTTTAATTTGTACTTTTCTTATTAGCAAAGGTGGGTGTCTTTTAAAAGAGTTAAAATCCTTATGTCCTTTTATAAACAATTTTTACATGTCTTTTGTCTATTTTTCTCTCAAGATTTTTGGTCTTTTTTTCCTTAATGTTTAGTTCTTTATATTATATATTAGAGAGATTTCTCCTTTATCTGTGATGTTTAATCTCCCAGTTTGTTATTTGTTTGTTTGTTTTTGTTTTGACTTTGCTTTAGGTTTTTGCCCTGAGTTCCTGTGGATGGCATTTATAAAAACATTCCTTAAGAATTCTATTCCATGGTACACCAGATCCCAGTTATAAAGTTAAGCACCTCCAACCTTCCTCATATGGTTCCTGATTCTTAAATATTTATGAGCTAAGTTGATATTTTAAAAGTTATTCTTCTACCCATTCTATGATCTTATTGTCTTCAGCCAGCACCTTGCATGGTTAAGGCTTTTTACCTGATGGAGTGATTCACATTTTCATGCCTGAACTGTGTTCTTAGTGGTCTTGCCTTTTTGGGTTGCTTCAGTTTTCCCTTGAACTCAGTAATACAGTTACTAAGATGTACTTCAGAGAATCCTCTGGGTTCAGGCATGGTTCTCCTTAACCCTCTTGTATAGCAGCAATTCCACAGTGGGGTTCATCAACCCAATCAGAACAGTAATCTGCTTCTGAGGCTTGAGGACCCCAAGTGGCCAGTCTCAGCTGAGTGGCAGTTTCAGCTTCCATAATAATGGAATCATTATGTTCCCTGGAGGAATCATTTCTCTCTTAGAAACCAGGACATTTAAACCAGCAGATCCAAAGGTCACAGGGATAGGAAGCAAAAATTCTTGTGATTATGGGAGGCTACTCCCATCCCCCATCTTAGAACATGCATTTTGCCTCTAAGAGAAACAGCTTTGTGTGACAAGTTGATGATTCAAATCATAAGAAAATCCTATAGAACTGCACTGTACTGTTGGGATAGTATCCCAGCTAATGACATACATGACTCCTATCATTTCACCATTCTATGAGGCCAGCTGCTTCTGGGTGAAGGGATAGCAGTATGACCAGTAAATTCTATAGGCTTGAGCTGCTGCCTGCACTTCTGTGAAATCAGTCCCTTGCTCCAAAGCTGTGTTATGATGAACACCACAACTGCCTCTGGGTTTGTTTTACTTCTTGAATTTGCAGCTTCATGTCTTTCATCAATTCTAGAAATTTTTCAAAAATTAACTCTTTCAAATATTGCCTCACCCCATTTTTCTATTCTCGCTTTCTGGATTTCATTAACTGGACTTTATACATTGTCATTTCAAGTTTCTTTCAAATTTTCATCTCTACCTCTCCATTCTTGATTCTGGTAGCTCTGTCTTCCACTTTACTAATGAGATTTTCATATGTCGAATTTACTTTTATTCTATCTACTAAGCCTTTCAACTACATAATTTTTGTTTCTCAACATTCTATTCATTTTTCATGAGGTCTTATGGTTTCTTTCTTACATATAGTTGTGTACTTATTTTAAATTCTCTTTAATTTTCTTCTGTTATGAAAAATTTCAGGAGTGCCGTAGTCTTCTTGCTTATTGTGTATGCTGTCTCTCTTTCATAGTAAAAAGCTTCCTTGTGTGCTTTGTAATTTTGATTGTGAATGTATTTTTAGTGTGCTTGGTTTTATGTACATGTATGTGAAATTTAGCATGGGTTGAGAAACTTTGTCAAGAGTAGTTTTGTATTTCCTTCTATTATATAACCTTTGTTAGCAGACAAGTATAAATATATATTAATTTTTCTGCTTGTTTATTCCTGTAACACATGCTAGAATAATTTAAATGCAAAAATAAAAAAATTTTGTGGATTATATATACTTTGTTTCTTCCACACCAAACTGTGAACATGAGCATGCTTTCTTATAGTCTTCACAAAGAAACAAAATATAATTCCACTGTCATTAGCATCCTATAAATAATGGGAGTTTCAGAAAGAGAAAATAGAGAAATGAAGGAAAGGAAATAAATAAAGAGATAATTACAGAAAAAAAATCACAAAACTAAAGGACATTTTTTTCAAACTGAAATGGACCTAGATTATCTAGTAAAATGAATAAAACTAAATCTACCTGAAGACACTTAATCATGAAATTTCAGAATACAGTAAACAAAAAGATCTTACAAACTTCCATAGATAAAATTAAGGAGAGTTTCTTACAAAGGATCAAGAAGAATGCTATCAGATTTCTCAAAACAATCATGGCATTTAGAAGATAATTGAGGCAAATATTCAACATTCTGGGAGAAAATTATTTACAAACCTAACATTGTAAAGATAAATGCTGAGCAAGCATATTCAAAGTAAATGTAGAATAAAGACTGCAAGTCTCCCAAATTTTGCTTCCCATGGATACTTTCTCAGGAAGCTACTGAATGATTTTAGTTTTCTAGTTTTCTTATCTTTCCTATTTTCTGTCTCTCTGCATTTTTGCTTTACTGTATGAAAGATTCCCCCCATTTTACCTTTCAAACTTTTTGTAGGACTTTTCTACTTCCAATGGCATTATTTTTAATTTTCAAAAGCTCTTGCTTTTTCTTTTTTTTAATGGCATCTTATTCTTATTTTTTTGATTCAATATCTTATTTTTTGTAAGGATACTAAAGATAGTGGAGAGAAGGGCTTTTTTTCCTCACTGCATAATTTGTTTCTATAAAATTGCCTTTGTTTGTATTGGGCTCCATGTTTCAAATTATTTTTCCTCAAATATCTGGTGACCATTGGCTCTTGGTTCATAGTTCAGAGAGAACAGAGAGCCAAAGTCTCCAGATTGGAGACTTTATGGCTTCTATTATAGAACGCTGTGTTTTGTGGTACACTCTTCATCAAAAACAATGAAAAATGCTGAAAATAAAATAAAAGCAGCAGATTAAGAGGCAGTGGGGAAATTCTAGGCTAATGTGTGGATGGAAGCGTGTCACAGAGAGGTCAGTGAACCACCGACGCAGAGCGACAGAGCTGCTTGGCCTCTAACGGCGTCTGTCAGTGCCACTTACTTGGACTTCAGAGGCTTTAGGAGGAAAAGGCACATATGTTGAGGCCCGTGAACTCCCTGCAGTGGTCAGACTTAAAGGAGATTTTGTCCATATTGAATTGGGACCCCAAATGGCTAAACATTTATTCTAAGGAGAAATGGCTCAGGGATGTCTTGGTGTTGACAAGAGCAGTAAATTATAAATAAAAGAAAAGGGGAGGCAAAAAAGAAATCCTATAATACTAGTGCTGAAAGACCAGAACTTATGTAAATTTGCAACCTAAGCAAGCAAAGCCTGGGTTGACCAAGGAACCTCAAGCTGTGAGCTGATTTGAGGTGGTTCTCAATTAGTAATGCATCCAAATATTTGGCAGAAACAAATGAAAAACCTCCCTGGAGAAGGATACACCCATTCTAAGCCTCTGGGAGAGCTCACAAGCCATTTTTTCAAGGTCAGTGAATGACCAGTCAGAGATAATTTGGAACTTGAGAGTTCACAAGTCATTTTTTCAAGGTAGTGAATGATCAGTGAATGACCAGTCAGAGATAATTTGGAACTCAAGAATAAAAGCAACAAGAGTAAGTACCAGGAAAACAACAGACAAAAGAAATAGCTTATTCAAATTTCAAATATTGCAAATATTATATGTGTATTTTAAAGCAAGTTCACTATTAGATAAATGATAGATTTTTTAAAAAACTACAGAGAATTAGTAATTATAAAAGTGACATTTGAAAAAGAATCATACAGATTCTAGATGTGAAAAATTCAATAATTGAAATCAAAATTGCAGTGAATATCTTTGGCAGAAGACTGGTCATATCAGAAAAGAACATAGTAGATGGCAGATAATTCAGAAGAAATCCATAATGCAGCACACACAGGTAGAAATATAGAAAATATAGTAAATAAGAAATAGAGGAGATATAGTAATAAGATCTGTCATACATTTTACCCATTGACCTATAAGGCCCATTAAGATAGAAGAGTGAGAACATAGAGAGACCATATTTGAGCACATAATGGTTGAAAATTTCCCCAAATTCATAAAACCACTAATCCACATATGCAAAGGTCCAGTGACCCCCCCCAGTATGATAAATAAAAAGAAATCCACAGCAGAAACATCATTGCAAATTTAGAGAAAACTGAGGGAAAAAAATCCTAAAAGAAACCAAAGAAAAAAGGCAGAATACCTTCAAAAGAATGCCAGTTAGAGTCACAGGTGATTTCTCATTAGCATCTTAGAAGTCAGGAAAAAATGGAATATTGTTTTCAGTTGACAAAAGAAAATAAATGTTACCCTAGAATATTATACCCTGCAAAAGTATCTTTCAAGAATGAGAGCGGAATAAAGACATTTTAAAATGAAACCTCAGAGGACTTACTACTAATGGACTCTTTCACTGAAAAAAAAGGTTAAAGGATGTCCATCATGTAGGAGGAAAGTGATCACAGATGGAAGGTCCATGTTGCAAGAAAAATGGAAAAGAAAGAAAACGGATGGCTAGCATTGGCATAATGATTACTTATTTTTACCTGTGCTTGCTTGAGGTAAAGTACCAACGAAGAAAGGTTTTAGGAGGAGAAGTTGCTACGCAAGCAGGCTGTGGCAAGGATAACTGCCGTAAAGACTGTGGTGTGGGATGGCCATTTCTGACTGCGCTGGAGATCAAAGGGAAAGAAATGACAAAGTTAGTGTCCTGAATGCTCTGCTCAAGATACAATCAGGGAAGCAGAAACCTCCTAGAGTAGTAGCCCTAAAAGAATTATTTCTTGTAGTTGTGGGTAGAATTCCATGAAAGTTGAATCCAGAGCCCCACCGAGTCTCTTACGTAAAAGGGATAGCATTGATAGGGAAAGAGCAAGTTTAGAAGAGGGATATTTGTGTCACTGGGCAAAACTGACCACCCTGAATTCCTAAATATCCTTGAGCCTTCCTTTTCAAGGAATTAGCTCCTCCTCCCTTATCTGAAGACACTTGTTTTCCATGGATTGAAGACTCTCTAGTTTAGTCACCAGAAGAGACTGACTTACAAGGAACACTCTAATCCTCCTCCAGACCCACCTCTATCACCCTTCATTGCTTCCAGACTCATACCCAGAATCAGATTTCTAACACCAAATGAGGACTCCCTCGGGAAGAGATAGCTCATATATCCTGAGAAGTATGTTGTAAGAATTGAGTCTAAAAATAGTAGAGCAAGGAAGGCGTAGTAGAATACTGGGTCAGGCTGAATTTATCAATAGGGGTGCACACAGCAAAGACTATGTATTTAATGCTTTAGCCTGGGAGTGGTTATTACAATTGCTTGCTTACTTGCTTGACTAGAACCTAGATTTGGTTACCTCATTCAATGAGGTTGAAAAGTCAGAACTCCCCTGGTGTGATGAAGAGGAAGTGAGCCAGAGAACATAGGCAGGTAAAAGTGTTGGAATGTGTTATCATGGCTACCACATCCCCCAACCACCCCACCTCCCTAATGTGCCCACAGGACACTCCTTTTACTAAAATGCTTCAGTGAAGGGAGCTTCACCATGCTGGGAAGCCCTGCGGGGCTGTGCTCTTCCTAAACCAGGGATGATGATGAGAGATGCCAGCGCTGAAATGGGTTCTCTGGTTTCACTGGGAATCATGGTACCCTAGAGGGGCAAAGCATAACCTCCAGAGACAAAGTGGGAACGATAATTATAATGAGTAGTAAAGACAAAATGGTAATCAAAATATTTTGACTTCAGGCAATTATTATTATTTTTTACATCAATTTGCAAGGACAGTGAGAAGCAGTTTGCTTTTACATGGTAGAACAGCAATGTACCGTCATCATTTTGCCTCCAGGCTATCTTAATTATCCTGCCAAAATCTAGTCTTCCAGATCTTGATAAAAATCCTTTATTACAAGGATTTGTTCTGTAAAATTTGGATTCAGTCAAAAGGCCGCACTCAAGGATCCAGAAGGTCACATGTTGCCCCAAGGCCACAGGTTCTATTTGGAAACAGGGTGAGGTGAATTATGTTGCATACGTTTGACTATGGAAGGGAAAATAATTTTTCCCTACTTGCATGTGTGCGTGCGCACGGTTAGTCTTCCTTCCCCCACAGTGTCTCTGCAGAAACCCCATTTACATATTTACAGAATGCCCTATTTACATTCCTGGTATCCTACACAACATTTCTTCTAACCAAGGAACTCATTTTACAACGAAAGAAATGCGGCAGTGTGCTCAAGTCCATGGTATTCACAGGTCTTATCATACCCCCGTCATCCGGAAGTAACTGAGCCGACAGAATAGCGTTTGGCCTCAAGATGTTTCACTATGACACCAGCTTGGAGACAAGCCCAGGACGCCGGGTTCTCTCCCACGGCTGCTGCCTGTGCTCCGAATCAGTGACCAGTATGTGATTCCCTTATAGGAGATAAGACAGTGAAAAAACACACTTTAAAAATGTAAATGCAAGCCATCAAGACACAAAAGACTGGTGTCCAGAATGTTTAGTAAACTAGACATCAATGGGAAAAAGGCAAATAAATCAAATGGCAGAAAATTTAAACAGGCAAAAGAGGAAACCCAAATGGTCAAAAAACATGAGCATGTGTTCAACTACATTAGTAATCAGGGAAATGCAAATTCAAACCACAATAAGGTATTACTATACATTCATCAAACTGGAAATTTTTTTAAAAAACCTGACAGTGCAAGTGTTGAACAGAATGTAGAGGAACAAAAACTCCTATACAAGGGAATAAAATTTATACAACCATTTTGACAAGCAGCTTGTCATTCTCTATGAAAGTTAAAGTTATCTTTTTCACAGTCTTTTAATTTCAAACTTTTGGTATTTTTATCATTCAGATATGTCTCTTGTAAACAGCATAGAATGGATTTTTTTAAAAAATTCAGTCTCATAACCTTTGGTTTTTGATTGGAGTGTTTAGTTTATTTGATATAATTACTGAATTATTTGGGTTTAACTCTACCTTTTTAGTATTTGTTTTCTATTTGTATCACCTGATCTGTATCCCTTTTTTGTCTCTTTTTAGATTTGGGGTTTTTTTGAGACAGAGTCTCACTTTGTCACCCCTGCTAGAGAACAGTGGCATCATCGTAGCTCACAGCAACCTCAAACTTCTGGGCTCAAGTGATCTACCTGCCTCAGCTGCCTGAGTAGCTGGGACTACATGGCATGTGCCACTACACCCGGCTAATCGTTTCTATTTTTGGTAGAGACAGGGTCTCACTCTTGCTCAGGCTGGTCTTGAACTCCTGGCCTCAAGCAATCATCCCACTTTGGCCTCCTAGAGTGCTAGGATTATAGGTGTGAGTCACTACACTTGGCCCAGGTTTTTTGTTTTGTTTTGTTTTTCATTTTATATCAACTCATTAGTTAGCAATTGTACCCTCATACTATTTTCTAGCAGTTACTCAAAAATTACAATATGCGTCCTTGACTTATCAAAGTCTAATGTTTCTTAGTATGATACTTTAACCCTTCTCCTAAATAAGGTAGAAATCTTAGCATCTTTAACTTCATTTTATTTCTCCTGATTTGCATGCTTTCTTTGTTGTGTATTTCTGTTTTATATATATGTACACTTTAAGTCCTATAAAAATGTGTTGTTTTATAGAGTCCATATTCATTTAGATTTACATGTTACTCTTTTTGTTGCTCATTTTTCCCTGAATTTCTGAAGTTCCATCTGGGATCATTTTCCTTCTGCCTAAAGAATGCCTTTTATACATGCTGTGATCTTAAAGCAAAAAAAAAAAAAAGAATGCCTTTTAATATTTTCTTTAGGACTGGTCTGCCAATAATGAATTCTCCCAGTTCTTGTTTGTCTGAAAATGGCTTCATTTTGCCTCAATTTTGAAGGATATTTTCATTATAATTCTAGGTTGGGAGATATTTTTATTTCAGCACTTTGAGGATTTTATTCTATTGTCTTTGACTTTCATAGTTTCTGTTGAGAAGTTGGTTATTATTCTATTATTGTTCTTTTGTAGTAATCTGTTTTATTGCCCCATATAGCTCTTTTTTTCCCTTTTCAGAAGTTTTATTATGATGTTTAATGTGAGGTTTATTTTCATTTATTCTAATTGCAATTTGCAGTTGCAATTTGCAGTTCATTCCTTGAACTAATGGTGGTTTGATTTCTTATATCTGTAATGGAAAATTCTCAGCAAATATCTATTAAATATTGCTTCTGATCCTTCTCTTACTTCTTCAGAGACTCTAATTCCACGTAGTTAGACTTTTTTCTTGTTGATTTTCTTAAGTTCCATATAGATTCTTGTTATCAGCCCTTTATTGAGTGTGTAGAAAGCAAATATTTTTGCCCATTCTGTAGGTGGTCTGTTCACTCTAATGATAGTTTCCTTGGCTGTGCATTCTATTTTAGGAGTAATATTCCACTGTGTGTATATACCACATTTGTTTACCCATTCGTCTGTTGATGGACGTGGATTGTTTTTACATTTTGGCTGTTGTGAATAATGTTGCTATGAACATTGACATACAAATAATCTATTCAAGTCCCTGCTTTTAATCCTTTTGGTTATATGCCCAGAAGTGACGTTGCTGGATGATATGGTACTGCTACGGGTTTTTTGAGGAACTCCCGGACTGTTTGCCATAGCAGCTGCATCATTTTATATTCCCATCAGCAATGTACCAGTGTTCTCATTTCTCCATGTCCTTGTCAACACTTACTATTTTCTATTTTTTGAAAATAGCCATCCTAATGGGTTTCAAATTGTGTCTCATTGTATTTTGTCTTGTTTTTGTGTGTGTGTGTGTGTATAAATTTAAAGGGTACAAGTGCAGTTTTTTACATGGACATATTGTGTAGCAGTGTCTGTGCTTATAGTGTAACTGTCACCTGAATAATGTACATTGTACCCATTAAGTAATTCCTTATCCCTCACCCTCTGACCCTCCCAGCCTCCTAGGTCTCCAGTGTCTATTATTCTACACTCTATGTCCATGTATCCACATTATTTAGCTCCCACTTATAAGTGAAAATATGTGATATTTGACTTTCTGTTTCTGAGTTATTTCACTTAAGATAATGGCCTCCAGTTCCATCCATGTTGCTGCAAAATCATGATTTCATTCTTTTTATGGCTGAATAGTATTCCATTATATATTCCATTTTGTGTATGGATGTGTATGTATATGGATGTGTATGTATGTGTGTATACAGACACAGATATCCCCATTTTCTTTATCCAGTCATCCATTGATGGACATTTAGGTTGATTCCATTTCTTTGCTACTGTGACTAGTGCTACAGTAAATATATGAGTGCAGATATCTTTTTCATATAATGATTGCTTTTCATTTGGATATATACCCTGGATGGTAGATTGAATGGTAGGTCTATTTTTAGTTCTTTGAGAAATCTCCATACTGTTTTCCATGGAGGTTGTACTAGTTTACATTCCCACTAACAGTCTATAGCATTCGTTTTCCTCTGCATCCTCACCAACATCTGTTATTTTTTTGCTTTTTAATAATAGCCATTTTGGCTGGTGTAAGATGATATCTCATTATGGTTTTAATTTGCATTTCTCTGATGATTAGTGATTTTTAGCATTTTTTCATATGCTTTTTGACCATTTGTATGTCTTCTTTTGAGAAATGTCTATTCATGTCCCTTGCCCACTTTTTAATGAGGTTATTTGTTTTTGTTTTTGTTGTTGTTAAAGTGTTTTACTTCCTTATAAATTCTGGATATTAGTCCCCTGTTGGATGCATAGTTGTCTGTTCACTCTGTTGATTATTTCTTTTGCTGTTTAAGTTTAATTAAGTCCCAATTGTCTATTTTGCTTTTGTTGCTGTGCTGTTGAGGTCTTAGCCATGAATTCCTTGCCTAGACAAATGTCTGGAAAGTTTTCCCTAGGTTTTCTTCTAGTGTTCTTACAGTTTCCGGTCTTACATTTAAGTCTTTGATCTATCTTGAGTTGATTTTTGTGTTTGGTGAGAGATAAGGATCCGGTTTCATTCTTCTGCATTTGGCTATCTAATTTTCTTAGCACCATTTATTGAAAAGGATGTCTTTTCTCTAGTGTATGTTTTTGTTGATTTTGTCAAAGATCACTTGGTTGTAGATATGTGGCTTTATTTCTGGGTTCTCTATTCTGTTCCATTGATCTATGTGTCTGGTTTTATACCAGTACCATGCTGTTTGATTGCTATAACCTTGTTGTATAATTTGAGGGCAGATAATGTGATGCCTCCAGGTCTGTTCCTTTTGCTTAGAATTGCTTTGGCTATTTGGGCTTTTTCTTGGTTCCATATGAATTTTAAGATTCTTTTTCCTAATTCTATGAAAATGATATCGGTATTTTGATAGGGATTGTGTTAAACCTGTAGATTGCTTTGGGCAGTATGGTCATTTTAATGATATTAATTCTTCTGATCCATGGTCATGGGATGTTTTTCCATTTTTTGTGCCATCTATAATTTCTTCCATCAGTGTTTTGAAGTTTTCCTTGTAGAGATATTTCCCCTCCTTGGTTAAATATATTCCCAGGTATTTTAAATTTTTTGTGGCTACTGTAAATGGGATTGTGTTCATGATTTGGTTCTCAGCTTGATTTTTATTGTTATCTAGAAATGCTATTAATATTTGTGTGTTGATTTTGTATATCAAAACTTCATTGAATTTATTCATCAAATCTAAAAGTTTTTTAGAGGAATCTTTAGGGTTTTGTAAGTGTGGGATCATATTGTCAGCAGAGGTAATTTGACTTCCTCTTTTCCAATTTGGATGCTTTTTATTTCTTTCACCTGAGTGCTCTTGTTAGGGCTTCTAGTGCATGTTGAATAGGAGTGGTGACAGTGAGCATCCTTGCCTTGTTCCAGTTCTTAGGAGGGTTATTTTCAACTTTTCTCTGTTCAGTGTGCTGTGGGCTCTGAGTTTGTTGTTGTATATGGCCTTTATTATTTTGAAGTGTGTTCTTTCTATGCCTACTTTTTGATCATTTTTATCATGAAAAGATGCTGAATTTTATCAAATGCTTTTTCTGCACCTATTGAGATGACCATATGGTCTTTGTCTTTAAATTCTGTTTATGTAATGTTGTATAATGAGTCATATTTATTGATTGATATATATTGAATCATCCTTGCATCTCTGGAATAAAACTCATTTGATTATATTGCATGATTTTTTATATGCTATTGGATTCAGTTTGTTAGTATTTTGTTAAGGATTTTTACATCTGTATTCATCAGGGATGTTGGTCTGTATTTTTTTTGTGTGCGTCTCTTTGTCTAGTTTTAGTATCAGAGTGATACTTGTTTCATAGAATGAGTTAGGGAGGACTCCCTCTTTCTCAGTTTTTAGAGAAGTTTTATAAGGATTGGTACCAGTTCATCTTTGTACATTTAGCAGAATTTGGCTGTGGATTCATCTGTTCCTGGATTTTTTTTTTTTTTTGGGGGAGATTTTTTTATTACTGATTCAATCTCACTATCCATTGTTGGTCTGTTCTGGGTTTCTATTTTCTTTCTGGTTAAACCTTGGGAGGTTATATGTTTCTGGGAATTTATCCATTTCCTCTAGGTTTTCTAGTTTGTGAGCATAGAGATGTTCAATGTAGGCTCTGATGATCTTTTGTATTTCTGTGGTATAAGTTGTGATGTCTCCTTTTCCATTTCTGATTGTGCTTATTTGGACCTTCTTTCTTTTCTTCTTTGTTATTCTAGCTAATAGTTTATCAATTTTGTTTATCTTTTCAAAGAACCACCTTTTCATTGATCCTTTGTATTGGTTTTTTGGTCTCAATTTCATTTAGTATTGCTCTGATCTTTGTTATTTCTTTGCTTTTGCTAGATTTGGGTTTGGTTTGTTCTTGTTTTTCTAGATGGAACATTAGGTTGTTAATTTGTGGTATTTTCATTTTTTTTTTTTTGAGACAGAGTCTCACTTTGTTGTCCAGGCTAGAGTGAGTGCCATGGCGTCAGCCTAGCTCACAGCAACCTCAAACTCCTGGGCTCAAGCGATTCTCCTGCCTCAGCCTCCCGAGTAGCTGGGACTACAGGCATGCGCCACCATGCCCGGCTAATTTTTTATATATATATCAGTTGGCCAATTAATTTCTTTCTATTTATAGTAGAGACGGGGTCTCGCTCTTGCTCAGGCTGGTTTTGAACTCCTGACCTTGAGCAATCCGCCCGCCTCGGCCTCCCAAGAGCTAGGATTACAGGCGTGAGCCACAGCGCCCAGCCAGGTATTTTCATTTTTTATGTAGGCATTTAATGCTATTTAATTCCCTATTAGCACTGCTTTTACTGTATCCCTGAAGTTTTGTTATATTGTGTTTGCAGTTTCATTCATTTCAAAAAATTTTTAAATTTCTCTCTTAAGTTTATCATTATTTACCCAAAAATCATTTAGAAAGATATTGCTTCATTTCCAACTATACATACAAATATGTATAGTTTTGAGTTTCTCTTGGTATTGATTTCTAGTTTTATTCTGATGTCATATAAGAAATTTGGTATAGGCTCAAGCAATCCTCCTATCTCAGTGTCTCATGTAGCTAGGACCACAGGTGCATGCCTCAATGCCCTGCTAATTTTTTTACAGACAGAATCTTGCTATGTTGCCCAGGCTGGTCTCAAACTCCTGGGCTCAAGCAATTCTCCCACCTTGGCCTCCCAAAGTGCTGGGATTACAGGTGTGAGCCTCCATATCTGGCCTATATCCTCTTGTTGAATTGATCCCTTTATCATTATACAATGACCTTCTTTGCCTGTTTTATTTATTTTTATTTTTTATTTTTTTAATGTTTTTTATTTTAAGTCTGTTTTATTTGTTATAAGTATAGCTTCTCCTGCTCACTTTTGGTCTCCATTTGCACAAATCATCTTCAGTCTATTAGTGTCTTTACCAGTAAGGTGAGTTTCTTGTTAGAGGCATATACTTGGTTCATGGGTTTTTAAAAATCCATTTCACCAATTTATATCTTTTAAATGGACCATTTAGTTCATTTAGGTTCAAGGTTAATGTTGATATGTGAGGTTTTGTTCCTGTCATAATGTTAATTGTTGTCTAGTTGTTTTGTAGATTCCTTGTTCCTTTTTTTTCTGTCTGTGGTTTGGTGGAGTTTTGTCATGTTGACATTTGATTTCTTTCTTTTCCTCCTTTGTGTAAGTGACTTTTATACTTTCATGAGATTTTATGATAGAGAATATCTATCTTTTGTTTCTTTGTTTACAACTCCTTTGAGCATTTCTTGTGGGGCCAGTCTAGTGGTGATGAATTCCCTCAGCATTTTCTTGTCTGGGGAAGACTCTATTTATCCTTCATTTATAAAACTTACTCTGACAGGATATAAAATTCATGGTTAGAAGTTTTTTTCTTTAAACAATTTGAAAATAGGATCCCAATCTCTTCTGGCTTATAAGGTTTCTGCTATAAAGTCTGCTGTTAGTCTCATGGTATTTCCTTTATAGGTTACTGGATGCTTTTTTTTGCTGATTTTAGAATTTTTTCCCCTCACATTTACTTTAGACAGTCTGATGACTATATGTCCTGGTGAAGACTATCTTGCAATGTATTTTCCTGGTGTTCATTGGGCTTTCTATATCTGAATGTCTTAATCTCTCGCTAGACCAGGGAAGTTTTTGTCAACTGCTTTCTTAAATTGGTTTTCTAAAATTTTTAGTTTCCCTCAGGAATAGCAATAACCTAGTAAGTTTGGTTGTTCTATGTAGTCCCAAATATCCCAAAGACCTTGTTCATTCTTTTAAATTCTTTTTTATTTATTTTTGTCTGACTGGATTAATTCAAACAACCTGTCTTCAGGTTCTGAGATTCTTTCTTCTTCTTGGTCTAGTCTATTGTTGGAGCTTTCAGCTGTACTTTGTAATTCCTTAAATTAATTTTTCATTTCCAGAAGTTCTGTTTTTTTTTTTTAAGATATCTATTTCCTTGGGAAATTTCTCACTCATGTCTTGAATTAACTTTCTTAATTCTTTGTATTGGTTTTAATATTTCTCTTGTATCTCATTGAGCTTCTTTAAAATCACTATTTTGAATTCTTTATCTGGCATTTCAAAGATTTCTTTTTTATTAGGATCCATTGTCAAAGAATTACTGTGCTTCTTTGGAGACATTATTATGCCTTGTATTTTCATACTTCCAGTATTATTATATGGATTTCTTTGCATCTGTATAAATAGTCAATTCCTCATATTTTTTAACTTACTTTCATTTGGGTAGGACTAGTTTTTTTTCTTGAGTATGTGGTAATGAAGTATGTTGACTAGAGCCATTTGTCTTTGCTTCTGGGTGTGTTCAGTGCTGAATACTCTGTGTGATTTCCCTAGTTATAAATGGCCTTAGTATGGTGGATTTCTCAAATGCTGGTTGTAGTAGCAGTGTAATAGGCAAGTGAACAGGCTCGTGGCCTCCTACGTAGCCAGAGTGGCATGGTTGATGGAGGTTGTGGAGCTTGTGAGAAGGTTTTCCCCTTCCTGAATGCTGTGCACTTGTGTCAGTAGGTGTTGTAATGGGCTTTGTGGGTTGACCGTCAGGCCAGTACCAGCTGGTGTGTTAGCGGTAGGGTTTATGATAGACCTTTGTTAATGCAGAGAAGTGCTCTGATGTCCCAGGTGGTGGGTTGGGCCCTGGAATGCTCAAGGGCCCAGGTCCCTCCCTCCATCTAGGAAAGGGTGGCAACACTGGGTGGAACTGGGCAAGGAAAACTGCACTCAAGCCCCCCAGTGATGGGTGCAAGTACCAGCCCTGATGGAGGTAGCAATGGAGTCCTCAGGCTACTGGTGAAATATCTGAGTGATGGGCAATTGCTGTTCACTGAGGTCTCTGCATGGGGAGGGAGGTATGGTCCCTGTGCCGTGGACTTGGCAGGCAAGAATGGGATCCACTTCCTTCTCATGTCCCTGTCCTGGCATTCAGGATATACAGTTACTTCTGGGCTACCGTGTATCCCAAGGCTGTGGGGGCCACCAGCCCAGTGGCTCACCACCAGACCTCTGTGGTGGCCAGCAGTGGCTGTGGTGTGGAGTCTCCACCCAGAGCCCCAAACACACAACTCTCAGGTTTTCCTGCCCTCTGCCACAGTCACACCGCAGCTTCGTGCAGACAGAAGGAGGGACCTTGCCCTTCATGCAAGCCTGGGCCTGGAGGCCATGTGTCCAGTGCAGTCACAGCCACTCCTCAAGCCCCAGACAGGCTCCCCTCAGGCTCACCTGCTGGGCGGCAGCAGTGGCGCATGGCGGAGAGGAAGGGGCTTGTTCTCCACTCATGAGCCCACTGCGCACAGACGCTGTTTGGCCAGTGGGAGGGGCCCTTTGCTTGCGGAGTCCCACACAGAGTTGCACCCCAGCTGGAAGCAGAGTCAAATTTCACAGATTCAAGTAGGGAACTCTTGGGCTCAGAGCGTGTGCTCTGGTCTCCTTTGTCCCTGGGACTGTCTTTCTGGTGCACTGCACTCTCCCTAGGAGTGCCACTCCCTGAGGGCCAGAGCGCTGGAGAGCCTGCTGTGCCTTTGGGTGCAGCCAGCACTCTGCTGCTGCAGCCCTCCAAGCGGGCACTGGGAGTGCCAGCGAGACCTGCCAAGATGTGGCGACGACGTTAGGGCTGAGGTTCCCAGGGCAGGATACAGTACCCTGATGGCCACACTCGCACAGTGGTTCCCAGCCGCAGCCACTTGCATGTGGGGGGAGGATGAGTGACCGGGTAGAAGCTGGTGGTCTGGTGCAATGGCCTCGAGCTTTATCCAAACCGCCTCCCCTGCTGGCCTCAGGGTGCGTGAGGGCACAGGAGCTCTCCGGCAGTTTGCGTCCTGACAGTCTGCAGCAGGGCTGGGGCTGCCCGCCACGCCCAGCCACGCTCCCCTGACACTGAGCTCCTGCAGGCCGCCTGCGCGGCTCAGACAAGCCGCCCTCGCGTCTCCATCTTTTCCTGTGTGTACGGTTTTTCCTGTGAGTTCTCCACTGGGTTCTAGCATTCTCTCCTTGACATTCTGCTCAAGGCATGATTATCTATTCGTAATTTGGGTTCTTCTTTCTAAGCGGAACGGTGTCCCATGCCTCTAGTCAGCCATCTTGAACCACAAGAATGTCATTGTGGTTTGGTTTGCCTTTTGTTGTGCCAGACTTGGCATCTAACCTACTTTTTGTGTCTGGAATTAGCATAAAAATCTTTTGCTAGACCACATGTGGATCTTTGCTTAAACAGATAAGCACCATCAAAATCCACCTGAGGGCTTGCTGGTCCCGTAGCCTGCGTGAGTCTGCAGTGTGCCGGGAAGGCTCCGCTCTGCACCCGCGCAAGGAATGGGGCCGGGAGCCACTCAGCCCCTCTTGTCTGGACGGCACAGGGAAATCCACTTCAGAGACAATGGCTAGTGCCTTTGTACTGCTGGGGACAATTTGACATTCATTTCTAAGAGACGCCATCTTCAGTTCAATGTGTTTCACGGGTCACATGATCTCCGATTACTAAGGTGACTTGTAGGACAATTTTATGGCAAATTGAGTCCCAAATTACAGCCCCGGAAGGGGGACGCATTAATAATGGCCTGCGAGAGCATCGGCAGGGGGCGGGAGCCAGGTTACAGCGCATCAAATGCAGCTACTAATGTAGCGTTTCAGGAAGACGGAGAGGGATGTATTATGGAGACACACGTGCTGATCTTCCCTTCTCAAACAAGGAGTGCTCAAATTATCATCGACACCCACTGGATTGTAGAATAATGAAGGCAGAATTATTTTTGCATGAATTGGGATTTCCCTGTGGCTGAGTTAAGAAGCATGACCCACAATCAGTGAATTGCAATGACTTTCTTTTTTGTAAAAAAGATCAACCACTCTGATTGTTTTATTTATCCTCTGGGCATTTTACCTTTCAGGTGTGAGGAGCCAGTGCCTCTGGCACGAGAGAGCGTGAGGACGGCTGGCTGGGTCGTTAATAAGCAGAACCTGGGAAGTAACAAGCATCGCCCGTGGAATACTTTCCTTTCTGAGAGATCGCATGATTTGAACGCATCTGCACAGAAGAGCGCGCTGAGAGTTGCAAGATGCTGCTCAGGTAGATGTTGCCTACCTTTCAAGAATCTACTAGGAGACCAGATGTTGATGCCAGTGTTAGTGCGGCTGCACTTGCGTTTACAGTCACCACTGTGAGCAAAAACAAGAGTTAGACGAGAAAATTGTGTTCTATCAAACCACACGCAACATGATCTTGGGATTTAGGTAGCTTTTCCATACATTTAATATTAGGCAATTACTAGATTTTTATGAGGTTTCAGGGAGAATTGACTCATCACATTGGACGTATGTGTAAAAACCGTGCTCTGGGACTTCATCCTGTGGGTTTGTACTTCCTACATGCAGAGTACGTGTTATGACTAATATAAAAGATTCAATATTATCCAGTTCTTTTCTATTCTGGTTTTCTTTAAAGACTTCAGACTCCCGTTATGTGACTATTGAATTCATTCATTCACCCACTAAGCATATGCCGACTGTCCTCCCCGCGCAGGGTCCTGTGCTGATCACTGTCTCTGCCCGTCAGAACTGACCACGCAGCCACGGAAGCAGATGTGCGAAAGCGACCGCGTGTGACAAACAGGGCTTTCTCCCGCCCCAGGCACACGTGTGCGGGCGCTCAGGCACAGGATTGGCCTTTCCGGTCTCCATTGTCTATCCCCAAAAGACAGAGGGTATTTGACTTGCAAGAGAGAGGAGATGGGAAAGTAAATAAATGAACTGTTATGGGCTGCATTTTGCGCCCCCAAATCCATGTGTTGAAGCCCTAAGCCCCAGTGCTTCCGGATGTGACTATGTTTGGACGTCAGGCCTTGTAGGAGGTGGTCACGTTCAAAGAGGCCGTGGGGTGGGCCCTGATCGATGGGACCGGGGTCCTTACAGGAGGAGAAAATCTGGACACGCAAAGAGACAGCAGAGGCACTGCCACAGCGAACAAGGCCACGTCGAGAGGCAGGGAGAGGGCGGCCACCTGCAAGCCACCGACAGAGGCCCTGAGGACACCAACCTTGCTGGCACCTTGCTGGCACCGTGATCTTGGACTTGCAGCCTCCTGAGCTGTGAGGAAATAGATTTCTGCTGTTTAAGCCCCACCGCCTGCGGTACTTTGTTATGGAGCCCCTAGAAAATGAAAACATGAACCAGTTTTTCTATTGAGATTAAAAAAAAAACAAACTTAAAATTACAGAAAAATAGCAAGTACAGGTCAAAAAAAAAGTTTTTTCCCCTAAACTATTTGAGTTGCTGACTTGCTAGAAATCTCTCTGAGTGTTCTGGGCTACAGGCAAGGATTCCGGCTGAGCTGGTGAGGTTAGCACCTTAGAAAAACAGGCTCATTGCAAGTTCTTCCCGAGAAGGGAGAGCATAGACGCCGGCCAGGGATGTCGGACACAGTGACAAAGACCCGGGGACAGGCCCGTCTCTGCCAAGACTTGTGACCTTGCACAAATCACTTTTGTGTCCAGTGACTACCAGATAAACAACTAACCTCTGCATTTGCCTCTGACTCAAGCATTTTGTGGTGTTCAAGTCTGAGGGGCATTTCTTTTCTACCACGAGGACCAAGGGCAAAGCCTATCTGGTCCGGTCCACGGGTGCCGAGTGCGAGTGCCAACCGCTTGTCCCCAGCGCTCCCTGGCCCAGGCCCTGTGACCCGGCGTCCAGCCTCCTGTCCCCCACGCTCTGCCGTCCAGTGCTGCGACACCCTAGCCAAGCCCAGCCGCCCGAGGGCCTGTCCAGGACGCGTTTGTCCACCTCTGCACACGCTCCCTCCCCCGCGCTGCGCGTCTGTTCACTCCCTGGAAACTCATCCCGTGAATAACGGCCTCTTTATCTATCGCCCCGCCGGCCCGGCTCTCTGGGGGAAGGGCCCGGTTTCTGCCGCCCACCCGCGCCTGGAGAGCCGCGCGCCACGCCAGGCCGGCCGGGTGAGACGAGCCAGCCAGCAAGTCCCCCCGTGTTCCCAGATGCCCTTCTCACTGTCCCACTGTCCTTGTCCAGAGGTGCGAGCTAACCCTTGCCTCAGCAGGGCGGCGGGTCAAGGGCAGTAACAAGGCCCATAGCCCGTCACCGCGCCTTCAGGGGGCGCTGGGGAAGCTGTTCCGGGCTGACCTGCTCCGAGTTCAGACGCCCTCAGGACCTATTTACGCTCCCGCCGATGCAAAAGAGACGCAGGCCTTTCATTTCACCATTCTTTAGAAGCTGCGTAGGTTTTAATAAGGACCTTAGAGATTCCTTCCTTTGCAACGAGAAGAGAACAACTCAGGTGCGGTAATTAGGGCTCACGCAGTCGCTGTTCAGCGGAGGGTCCTAATGAGGTTTCCCTCTTTTCTTCTTCCCGGACTCTCCCACAGGGAGCGCTTATTAGAGAAAAGGAGGCCCGTCCTGGGGGGCCTGGACTGGCCGCAGAGCCGGCGCGCTGTGCGTGCAGGAAGGGGCGCGGACCCCTCGGCTGGCTCACGCGGGGCAGGGTGCGGCTAGCCAGGCTGGGATCACAGAGGGGCTGTCACCAACCCAGAGCCCGCGGTGGCTCTGGAGGCTGCCAGGAGGGTCGTCTTGTGCCCGAGTGACTTTAAATGTGCCTCTAGGGAAAGAGAGAATCTTCCTTTTCCCCAGGACTCCCCTGAGCTGGGAACTTCTCAGTCATTGCCAGGGCGGAAGACACAGCTGCCTGGGGACGGGCAAGACTGGACGACCTCACGAGGTCGTGCGAGCCCTGAGGCTTTTCTAAGCCGCTCCTGGTGCTGAGCTGCAGCCGTAGCCGTGTGAGCTGCTTATTCAGGCAGCAGGCAGCACACCCTCTGCTGGCCTGTGAAATTCGGTGACAGGAGTGAACCGGGAGGAGCAGGGGGAGGGGCAGCGAGAACATGCTCCCTGGCTGGCTCCACAGGTGCATGCACGGAGAGAAGGGGCCAGGTGGGAACTGGGGGTGCTGGTGACCCCACGTCAGCTTTCCGGCTTCCAGAAGAGGAACCTGTGGAGCAGGAACCTGGGGGTTGAGCAAAATTGTGACGAGGGTGAAGTCAGTCCCCTCCCTTTGAACCTTTCCGGCCTCCTTTTGACTTCTTGGAAACCAGGGCCCTTGCTGCCGCCTGCTCAAGGCAGGTCTAGCTGCTAACGCCGACGTGTTTCGCTTTCTCCTCCAGAGTCAAACGTTCATTCTAGGCAAAAGCAGCAGCCCTAGGCCGGTGCCTCTGATGAGCCCGTCACTGCGTCGTCCGTGCCGGGCAGCTGGCCGGGCCTTTACTCTGCAGGGGGTCCGCGCCCCAGGGACCCCCGCAGGGGCACGTGCCAAGTCACTGTCACCCCACACACCGTCCCCACCCTCACGCCCCCAGGAGCCTCTCCAGGGAGCCCCATCAGCACGCCCCTGGGCGATGGGCCGAGGTGGGCGTGCAGAGTGGCCAAAATCCATCATCTGCAATTTCTCAGAGAAACAATGTTAGGCCAAGGCTCTGTTGCCATCTGCTTCGTTTTGGCAGGGAGAATGGGAAAAGGGGTGCTCCTCCCGTGGTGGCTGCGGGACAGGGCCCGAGCGGCGGCCTCTGCGGCTTCTCCACCCCACCGCGGGCCGGCTGTGTGCCCGCTGGCGGTCGGCTTTGAAGCACTCGGTGTGGCTGGGGTGTGTGCACGCGTGTGAGGGTGAGTTCATTCCAGTCCACACGCGAGGAGCAGTAGGTTGGCTTCTGCAGTGAATAATCCGGATCCGCAGTCCAGGAGTGGTTATTCAGCACCCGAGGGCCTCTGTCAGGAATCGGTACTGCAGAAGCGCCCAGTTAGCACTTAAACACCACGACCTCAGTCTAACGGGGCGGCTCATGCATGAGCGCGTAAGATCTCGAGGCATAGTTCTTGGTGGAACAGGAGGTGTTGAAGATACGTGGTTGACTTGAAAACCATTCCAGGCGCCAGCACCGCTGCTGAGGCGGTGTGAGCCCAGCATGCCGGGGACCTGTGCCCGCGTCCCCGCTTGGTGCAGGACTGCCGGGCCCTTGCGAGCCTTTGACGCAGGTGCTCTCCCGAGCGCTGAGGACAGACAGCAAGACGCCACTCGCAGCGCACAGGAGCAGTCCCTGGGCCCCGGGAGCCTGTCTGCTAACGAATGTGTGTAAAATGCCCTATAATGTTTTATTCTTGTTACAACTATTCCACTTCTAGGAAATTAACCTTAGGGACTTGTCAGAGATGTAAAAGGAAGAGATTTATGCTCAACATGTTTATTACAGTGTACTTGATAATATTGATAATAGTGAGAAAGTGGAAATAATTGTGAGGTCCAATAGCAGGGAGTAGATGATCGTCCGCCACGTGACGGGATGTATTCTGCAGCCACTAAACGTCTCGTCGTCAGAGCACGTGCACCGATCGGGGAAATACATGCACATGGCAGGATTGCCAAGGGGAAAACATATTCTAAGAGGGTCATGTCCAGCATGATCCAAAATTTGTAAAAATACGTGTGTGTGTGTGTCTAGAAGATAATAACAGCGGTTCTCTCTGGGGTGAGACTGAAGGTAATTTCCAGTTTGAATTTCCAGGTTTTCAAAGTCTAGTTTAACAAAAGAAAGGTCCTTCTCTCACTGGGTCTTTACGGACCTGGGGGCCTGTAGCTCTCTGTGGTCTGGTGTGAAGCCCTGTCAGTGTTTCTCGGAGCATGTGCAGGTGTGTAAGCCACGTGTCTGGCCCCAGGGCCCACCGGGAGGGAAAGAGCACAGAGGAGGCACTGATGGAGGGCGACTTCATAACTGTAAAATGGATAAACAAAGGACGTGTGGCCTATCCTGTGTGGGGGTGGGCCCCACGGCAGCTTCCTTGTGGAGGTGGCAGGGTGACCGCTGGATCACCTTCCCGAGGCTGCCTAGAGGGCAGTCCACCCCTCCCCCAGGCCCCTGTGCCGCCTGGGCTTCCAGTGTGCCCTTCCTGATCTGGGCACGAGCCCTGCTCACCCACCGCGGGGACCTGGGGGCCGAGGGGGGCAGCGAGGGAGGCTGAACTTCCACAGGAGAAAACAAGCGACTTGCAGGTGACAGGGGCTCTCTCCCCTCCCTCCTCACCCGCTCAACCTCGTGCCTAAGATGACTCTTCCGGAGCTGCGGCCTGGCCAAGGGCCGGAGCTGAGGAAACGGGACTGTGCTGGGGCTGGCCCGAGAAGCGGCGGGCGCGCTCGCCTGTCTGGAGGGGGCTTCCGAGTGCCATCGGGCCTGCCAGCTCACTGGGCTCTTGCAGCCCAGAATCTGTTATTCATCGGCAGCCAGCACAGTGTCTGGGACGGAGCCCGAGGTGCTCCACCGGGCTCGCTCGGTGATGGCTTTGGAAGTGTTGTGCAGGGAGCCAGGCGCCTGGACGCCGCTCTCTCCGTTCTCTCGGAGGGAAGCGTGCTTTAGCAGCCTGAAGGCCGAGGCTGGTCCTGGCTGGGAGGTCACGCTGTGTGCGCTAAGCCAAGGCATGGGCGAGGCTGGCGTCCCCTGACTGCGACTCAGGGACTTAGTCCCGGTGGAGGCTGCGCAAATGCAGACCTTGGGTCCTTTTGTCAGAGGAAGTCTGCAACCGCAGCAAATGCCAGCCCCCTGCCCAGGTGTTTTTCGTTGCCTCCTCTTCTCCCAAAGTTGGTTGAGTGTTTGATTCATTCATTCAGCTAATCCCGACTGAGCACCACGGTTCCAGGCTCTGTTCTAGACGCTGGGGGTAGAGAAGGACAAGACACCCGTGCGTGGCAGGAGCTCACCAGCCACAGGCTGGCTTACCTGTCAATGTGTTTACCCTCCAAGTGCTCTGTGATTTTGTAAGGGTTTTCTACAAACACCACCTTCAACTGGAAGAGCAAGCGGAAGCATCAGACACGGCAGCAGGCCCTGAATGAGACGTGGAGGCATTTTCTCGGTCTGGGCACAGGGGTCACCTGACCTGCGATTGCAAGACCAAGGCGTCACCTTGCTTTGGTTTTTATGTCCTTCCAGTTCCAGAGGCGTCTGGCCCAGTGCACGGCGGTGCCTCGGCAGACAGAACGGCCGTGAATCTGGTGGATGTCCTCTCTGAGACGAAAGGACAGACCAAAAAGGTTGAGAATAATAAAAGTAATGTTAATAACAATTTTGAGAGTTTCATGGTTTGAGAGAAAAATACATTTAAGAGTCTATATCTGGATAGTTTTTCCCCTAATGAGAAGTTACTTCGGATGATCACGCGGCGTGTGTCCTTCCCACCAGCCTCTCAGGAGAGGCTCCACGTGAACTGAGGACAGGAAGTGTCGCAGGCCATGCCGCCGCGGGGAGCGGAGAGGAGGGGTCTTTAGTGGGGAGGAGCAGGAGCACTAGAAACCATCCCCGCGCTGCCTTTGCTCTCTCTTCCCCAAGGGAGTGACCAGACAGGCGGCACCTTCTTAAGCTCTTCTAGTCGAAGGCATTATTTTTAGGAAACCCTATGCTTTCTTTCTTTTTTTCTTTTCTTTTATTTATTTCAGCATATTATGGGGGTAAAATGTTAAGGTTACGTATATTGCCCATGCCCCCCATTCCCCCTCAAGTCAGAGCTTCAAGCGTGACCATTCCCCAAATGTTGCACATCTCACTCATCCCCTCCTCCCCCCCCACCTGCCCGGCACCCGATAAATGTTACTCCTCTATGTCCACTTAGGTGTTGATCCGTTAATACCAATTTGCTGGTGAGTACATGTGGTGCTTGTTTTTCCATTCTTGAGATACTTCACTTAGTAGAATGGTTTCCAGCTCTATCCAGGAAAATACAAGGGGTGCCAAATCACCATTGTTTCTTAAAGCTGAGTAGTACTCCATGGTATACATATACCACATTTTATTAATCCATCCATGAATTGATGGGCACTTGGGTTGTTTCCACAATTTTGCAGTTGTGAATTGTGATGCTATAAACATTCAAGTGCAGGTGTCTTTTTCATAAAGTGACTTTTGATCTTTTGGGTAGATGCCCAGTAGTGGAATTTCTGGATCAAATGGTAGATCTACTTTAAGGTATCTCCATATTGTTTTCCACAGAGGTTGAACTAGTTTGCAGTCCCACCAGCAGTGTAGGAGTGTTCCTCTCTCTCCGCATCCACACCAACATTTATTGTTTGGGGACTTTTTGATAAAGGCCATTCTTACTGGAGATAGGTGATATCTCATTGCAGTTTTGATTTGCATTTCCCTGATGATTAGAGATGTTGAGCATTTTTTCATATGTTTGGCCATTATTCTGTCTTCTTTTGAAGAATTTCTGTTCATGTCCTTTGCCCATTTTTTGATAGGGTTGTTTGATTTTTCCTTGCTGATTTTCCTGAGTTCTAAATAAATTCTAGTTATCAGCCCTTTATCGGAAGTGTAGCTTGCAAAAATTTTCTCCCATTCTGTGGGTTGTCTATTTGCTCTCTTGATAGTTTCTTGGGCTGTGCAGAAGCTTTTTAATTTGATTAGGTCCCATTATTTATTTTTGTTGATGCTGTGATTGCCTTTGGGGTCTTCTTCATAAGTTCTTTGCCTAGGTCAATGTCTAGAAGAGTATTTCCAATGTTTTCCTCTAGAATTCTAATAGATTCACACTTAAGGTTCAAGTCTGTTACCCAGCATGAGTTGATTTTTGTGAGAGGTGAAAGGTATGGGTCCTGTTTCAGTCTTCTACATGTGGCTATCCAGTTTTCCCAGCACCATTTATTGGTTAAGGATTCAAGTGTATGTTTTTGTCTGCTTTGTCGAAGATTAGTTGGCTATATGAGGATGGTTTCATATCTGGGTTCTCGGTTCTGTTCTACTGATCAATGTCCCTGTTCTTGTGCCAGTCTCAAACTGTTTTAATTACTATAGCCTTGTAGTATAGTTTGAAGTCTGGTAAGTTCATACCTCCTATTTTGTTTTTATTGCCTAGGATTGATTTTGCTATATGAGGTCTTTTCTGGTTCCATATGAAGTATAAAATTATTTTTTCTATATCTGTGAAAAATGATGATGGTATTTTGATAGGGATTACATTGACTCTGTAGGTCACTTTGGGTAGTATAGACATTTTAACAATGTTGATTGTGCCGACCCATGAGTATGGTATATTCTTCCACCTGTTTACATCCTCTGCCATTTCCTTCTTCAGTATTTCATAATTCTCCCTGTAGAGGTCTTTTATCTCCTTAGTTAAATATATTCCTAGGTACTTTATTTTCTTTGTTGCTATTTTGAAGGTAATTGAGTCTTTGATTTGGTTCTCACTTTGACTATTGTTGGCATATATGAAAGCCTCTGATTTCTGTGTATTGATTTTATATCCTGAGATTACCAAATTCATTCATTCATCAATTCAAGGAGTCTCTTGGTTGAATCCTTGGGGGTTTCTAGGTATAATATCATGTCATCAGCAAAGAGTGAGAGTTTGATCTCTTCTGCTCCAATTTGGATGCCCTTAATTCCATTCTCTTGTCTGATTGCTGTAGCGAGGACTTCTAGCACTATGTTGAACAGAAGTGGAGATAGTGGGCAACCTTGTCTTGTTCCAGTTCTAAGTGGGAATGCTTTCAATTTTTCCCCATTCAGTATGATATTGGCTGTGGGTTTTTCATATATGGCTTGTATCATTTTTAGGTAAGTCCCGTCTATGCCTATTTTGTTGAGCATTCTTATCATAAAAGGGTGTTGAATTTTGTCAAATGTTTTTTCTGCGTCTATTGAGAGGATCATGTGGTCTTTGTTTTTGCTTCTGTTTATATGGTGAATTACATTTATAGATTTGTGTATGTTGAACCATCCCTGCATCCCTGGGCTGAAGCCCACTTGGTTGTGATGGATTATTTTCTTGACAAGCACCTGGATTTGATTGGCTAGGATTTTGTTGAGAATTTTTGCATCTATATTCATAAGGGATATTGGTCTGTAGTTTCCTTTTGTTGCATCCTTTCCTGGTTTTGGTATCAGGGTTATATTTGCTTTATAAAATGTGTTGGGGAGAATTCTATCCTTCTCCATGTTGTGGAATAATTTCTGCAGGATAGGCACCAGTTCTTCTTTGTAGGTGTGGTAAAATTTGGGTGTGAAACCATCTGATCCAGGACTTTTCTTTTTAGGAAGGTTTTTTATTGCTGCTTCAATTTCAGTACTTGATATTGGTCTGTTCAGGAATTCTATTTCTTTCTGGTTGAGCCTAGGGAGGCTGTGTGTTTCTAAGAAATAGTCCATTTCCTCCACATTTTCCAGTTTGTGCGCATAGAGGTTTTTGTAGCATTCATAAATTATATCTTGTATCTCTGTGGCATCAGTTGTAATTTCTCCTTTATTTTCCTGATGGAGCTTATTAGAGATTTTTCTTTTCTGCTTTTCATTAGTCTAGCCAAAGGTGTGTCAATTTTGTTTATTTTTTCAAAGAACCAACTTTTTGTTTTGTTAATTTTCCATATAGTTTCCCTGTTGTCAATTTCGTTTAGCTCTGATTTGATGTTAATGATTTCACTTCTTCTGCTGGGTTTGGTGTTGGTCTGTTCTTCTTTTTCCATCTCTTTGAGATGATTCATTAGGTTGTCTATTTGTGATATTTTCGACTTTTGGATATAGGCCTTTATGGAAATAAACAACTTTCCTTTCAGGACTGCTTTCGCTGTGTCCCACAGGTTTTGGTAACTTGTGTCTCCTTTGTCATTTAGTTCAAAGAATCTTTTGATTTCCATCTTGATTTCCTCATTTATGAAGTGATCATTCAGCAGAAGGTTTAGTTTCCATGACTTTGTGTAGAAATGAGAGTTCCTGTTAGGGTTGATTTTTACTTTTATTCCATTGTTCTCTGAAAAGATACATGGTATAATTTCTATTTTTAAATTGTCTGAGACATGCTTTGTGTCCTAGGATGCTTTTTCAACTCACGGTTTCTGCTCCTATGACCCAAAGGGAGTCCAGGAAGTTCTTGTTGAGGACTTGGGGAGAAGAGAAGCAGGGGGCCCAGGAGGTGTGCAGGCCCAGGGCTCACCAGAGTAGGGGACAGGGGCCTTGCCAGGAGTAGAGCACACATTTGCTTGAGTGGCAGCCCCAGCATCTCTCAGGACAGATGTGGCACCAACATCTAGGAAAGTGCCTCACCGCTGCTCGGGGGAAAATATCTGCAGTGGAGGGAGAGAGTTTGTCTTTGGAGGAAGGGGGGACCCTAGGAGACCTTTTTCCAGTTCTGCTCTGTTTTGTGACCTGTTTCAGTTGAGACAAGCACCAGATTAGCAGGGGGCCCATGCTTCTGGGCCTAGGTGATCTGCAGTGATTGCAGATGCCCTGATGTTAGGCGAGCCCCAGAGACACTGGACTGAGGGAGGCCACCAAAAAATATGACCAAGTTGCTCAACACTTGTGTGTGTGATCACTAGCCCAGGGCCCGACTCGCAGGCACATAGAACAATTCCAGGCTCTGTGACTTAGCTCCAACCCCCACTCACTCCCAGCTGAGCTTCTGACCTTGTGGAGGCCACAGGGGAGCTAGGCAGGCCTCACCCCAGGAAGTCCCATGGGGCAGGCCTAGGCCAGGCATCGCTCTAGTAAGAGGAACCCACCCACAGGCCTTGAACTGTCTTCCCCGTGTGTAGAAAGGTAGGCTGTATAAAGAGGAACTCGTGACTCTGGGTAGAATAAAAGTGAACATTTAATGCCACCATAGTTTGATTCTTTAAAACACCAGATTCTTTTTTGACAACATTTTACACCTCATATGCCACAAAAATCAGAGATCGTAGCCAGCAAACAATGTCTTCACACTGGAAATGGCACGCAGCTTAATGGATTCATGTCACCAGTTTGTGAGAACTATAACTCTTTTTTCTGGACTGTTCTGCAGAGAGCCTGCTCATATTTATCATGATCAAGCCAACAGTTAACTTTTATATAGCTATGTAAAGGCCCATGCACAAAACTAGCCTGCAAATAGGCTGCTGGGACCTGCCCAAGTACAGTATAGCTGAATTTCTTGAACCAGTGAGCGTTACTAAAAAATGTTAACAGTAAACACTTGTGAACTAAGAACTTAACTTTTCAAATGGCACCAATCTTCTGTCCAGTTAAACAGTGGATTTAAATCAATGACATTAGGTATTACAATTGAATTTTAAAACAAGATTTTGTGAATTTGTGGTCACCGTTCTGGACACAATAAATGCACTTGGGCAGGCCTTGTCTCCAATTTTCCAGCGGGCCCGTTTCTACAGATAAGCATATTTATATATACATACGTACATCACCAATCATGGAATCACAGAGCCAGGGCTTAAGGGAATTACAAAGATCATTTAGCACAATGTCCTCATTTTACAGATTGGAAAACTGAGCTCCAGAGAAGTTAGGTAATGCACCAAGGCCAAAGCTGGAATTAGAACCCAGGTTTCCATCCTCTGCTCTTCCACCACATGACCCACCTCCCGACACACGCAGCCACGGCGGTGCACACACCTTAGCACAGAGGGACGATGCAAGGGTTCACGTCTGCACACATCTGGTGCGACGCCATTTAATAGGAAGAGTCCAACGTGGGAAACTCAAGTCCCAGTTCTGCTAGACAACCACTCTATGAACTTGGGCCCATCCACTCTTGCCTTCAGTTTCTTCATCTATAAATGATTATCCCCAGCTCCTATATAGAGTTTAATTTCTTCAAAGCACTTCCCATCAGTTATACCATTTTTGCTTTACACTGTCCCAGAGGGGCAGCTGTCGTGACCACAATCTTCCACTGGGGAACCTGAGGCCCAGCAGAGTGCAGAGACTCACTCAAGGTTGCACAGCTAGCAACTGGGACCAGGCACAGCAGCCCGGTGTCCTCCCTCCTAGCTCAAGGCTTTTGCTCCTAGGTTTAGCTGCCTCTCAAATGAGACTACTGACCCCAACTCCTCCCTGCCTCTCAGGGACCCAGTGAGGGGACAAGATGCCTTAAGTATAATGGGTTGCAAGACTCACTAAAGTGCTTTGGTTTCTCCAGAATAAAACAGGTACTATACATATCCAAGGTAAGGACCTTTGGGTGCTTTCCCAAACTCCCTTCCGTAGCACCAGGGATGGGACAGGAGTCTTAGGGAAACGTAGGGACCTAATACTGCCAGCACTTTTCTCAGAAATTTAGTGTGGAACCAGCAGGAAGAGGCTGGAGCATCTTCCACACAGAAGAGGCTGGATTTCCAAGCTCATTATCATCAAAATCAAAATGCAGGGGTCTTGTCCCCTTAGGCTACTCACTATAGAAACAGCTTAGATTTTGAACTAAGCCCTGTACTTTAAGGACTGGATCCTAATCCCTATCCTCCTGATTTATTTACCTTTCCTCCTCCCAGCCTGTCTCCACTAACAGACTTCGCTAGAGTGAGGAAAACATAGAAAAAACATAGCCACAGATGGACCTATAAAACTTACTCTCCAATGCATAGCACTCGGATAGCATTTCCAACTGTGATACAGAAATAAATTATGAAGCACAAGCAATGCTATGAAACAACATCCTGAGTTTACAAATAAATTATAACTTCTTCATAAATTGAATGTGACAATGTGAGATGTCAGCAGTAGGGGGATGAAGGAACGAGCCACTTTTAGTTCGAGGGGTAATTTCTATGTGTACATAAAATAGATGTGTTAGTGCTGGTATTTCAGCACCCACCTCTGTCCGAGTGGATGTGGTGAACACTGCATTTCATTATAAGCAATGAAGGCTTGATACTGCCTCAAGCCCCACTCTGTGTCCAATAGTATGACATCATCTCAGGTTCTGAGTAGGGCCACCCAAAAGCAGAATGTGTTTGTTTAGAAATCAGAGAGATAAATTAGCTTCTAGGAATTTTTAAAAATTTAAGATGAGCTTAAATTACAATAGCTTCTCTTGAATTGGAATTATGCTTTTATTATGGAAATAACGAATAGGTATATTATTTTGTCAGGAAGATTGCTAAGTGATAAAATTTTTTTTTTTTTCCTGAGACAGGGTCTCACTCTGTTGCCCAGGCTAGAGTGCAGTGGCGTTATCATAGCTCACAGCAACCTCAAACTCCTGGGCTCCAGCCATCCTTCTGCTTCAGCCTCCCAAGTAACTATGACTACAGGCATGCACCACTATGCCGGGCTAATTTTTCCATTTTTGTAGAGACAGGGTCTCGCTTTTGCTCAGGCTGGGCTCAAACTCCTGGCCGAGATAGATCCTCCTGCCTCGGCCTCCCAGAGTGCTAGGATTACAGGTATCAGTTACCATGCCTGGCTGCTAAGTGATAAAATTTATAAGCTTTTACCTGCAAATCTTGACAGATATTTTCTAGAAGGAGAGAAAGAGATGTTAAAATCCAAGGGAACACTGTATCTCTATACCATCTGTTCCCCTTATCCCCCCAGTTTTAGGCCCATTTACTGACAGCGTCAGTGATGCCAAATTGACCAGCTTTGTTTCATTTGGTACAGAGAAAAGTGGGCTGCCCTTCCCTCCCCACCTGGAAGAAAAGTGCCCCTTGCATCCTGGAAAGCTGAGCCACATGCCCAGGTAGCAAGAGGGAGGCCCCGGGGACAGTGGCCCTGGACACCTTTGTATCAACTAATAGGATTTTCAACCTGTTTCTCACTTGCATAGCTGCAAGGTTTAAGAGAGACTGCCTTTAAAAGTGAGGAAATCTTTTTGTATATGCTCAGAGGATGGGCGAATAGTCCAGGAAAGAATAATGAATAAGTTCAGAAATTCTCCCATTTTCAATTTTGAAATCAACTCATCTTTAGTCATTTCTTTCATAGTCTCAAATCCTTTTTGGAACAAGAAACCTAAAAAAATTCAATATATTATTTTGGAGGGCTCGACTGCAGATCAGCATGGCCTGTGCCACCAGTTTAATCCCCCAATTAACTCTGACAACCGGGTTTGCATTGGACAGACCTGCGAGCTCCTGCCAGCCTTGCCTCTGTCCCCAGAAGCTGCGGTCAGACGGCGGCTTTCACACAGTGACACCTGTGAGGAGGCCCAGAGACGGTGGCTGGTTTATGAGGACGTGATATACACCCCATGTGGGCACAACTGCATTTTTTTCCTCAATACTGGAACAGAAATCCAAGCAAGTGTGAGATTTGTGTGTGTATGTAAGACTTTCTGAACCAGCACGCTGGCTGGTATATGTGGTTGCATTTAAGTCACTGCCGCCTTATGGGAACACACTGGATTTCAAGCTCAAGGCTAATTTACAACAAGCTGGGCAGATTCCTGCCTGCCAGATTCCCCATGCTGGGCCGCATGGCTTTTTATCCCAGCTTCAAATGCAAGGCCCTTCCTCTGCCTGGGGTGCCGGGTGTGAGTCCCACCTGTGTCAAGGTGGGACCATCTCTGCACCCGCATCTCAGCCTCCACGTTCAGAATAGCAATTGGAGATTAAACAACAGGTGGGGTGTTCTGATTTAAAATCCAGAAGAGATGAAAATTAGAGACGCCTTCCCCAGGATGTACAGGGAAATTCAAGGACAAGAAGATTAAGGTTTGCAGCTTTCAGGTGGGACTGAAAGCCCAGGATAAAGCCCACGCTCCCTCCCTTGGCCGTCGTGAACTGCAGCGTGGTGGATGCACTCCCGGGCAGGCAACATCACTGTTCCCTTTTCGATTCTTAGTTTTGTTCTGCTGCTAATGCTTCCGCCTTGCACTGAGCTCTTAATATTTGGAATGGGGGTGTGGAGACAGGTTTCAGACAAGGAATTAAGGCTTGCACGTCTAAGTGACCATTTCAAATAAACATTTGTCCTTTCATTTGTGGATGATGACATAGAAATGGGTTCTTTGACAGTCCCTTTGCCTACTTGGGTTATCTGTCACCAAAATCAAAAGGAGGCCGGGCGCGGTGGCTCACGCCTGTAATCCTAGCACTCTGGGAGGCCGAGGCGGGCGGATTGCTCAAGGTCAGGAGTTCAAAACCAGCCTGAGCGAGACCCCGTCTCTACCATAAAAATAGAAAGAAATTAATTGGCCAACTAATATATATAATATAAAAATCAGCCGGGCATGGTGGCTCGTGCCTGTAGTCCCAGCTACTCGGGAGGCTGAGGCAGGAGGATTGCTTGAGCCCAGGAGTTTGAGGTTGCTGTGAGCTAGGCTGACGCCATGGCACTCACTCTAGCCTAGGCAAGAAAGCGAGACTCTGTCTCAAAAAAAAAAAAAACAAAAAAAAAACAAAAACAAAATCAAAAGGAGACCTGGAACTACCTTGCATCTGGTCACTGGGTGAGGTGTTCCTCAGTCACTGGGCCTGTGTCAGTGTAGCTGGCCAGACTTCCTCCCTTTGTGCCTGAAGGTTGTCATCTCTATAGTTAATTTGTGGACAGAGCCAGAAAGAAGTGCATCATAGCATAAAATGCATGGTTTCTTTATGTGATTCATCGGTTCTTGGTAAATTAAGATGTTTGCAGCTTATTTAGGTTCCCCTCCCCCCAAAAAAGAAGAAAAAGAAAGGAAAAGAGAGAATGGACAATAGCCATGCCAAGTTGTTCTCTTACACCACGGCCTGCAGGACCCTGCGAGATGTTCCGTCTGACTTAGTGAGAGAACTCTCAGTTTCCTGCAACCTTTTCTCATATCCTAAAGTTGCTATGAATGCATACGAATGGGTTTAGGCAGCAGGCCAGCTGGAGGCCGCTCCCCTAGGGAGGATCCCACTGAGTGAGATGACGACGCCACTGAGTCTCCCTCTGGGAAGGCCCAGGCTCGGTAGTCGGCCTACTGAGGAAGTTGGGGCAGCAGGGGAGGATGTGGCAGGGGCGACAGCTAAGGTCACTGATGATTAATCAAATAAATTTGTTGCCAATAACAGAAAAACCCAAGACACCCACCTTTGAAAATACCCAAATTAAAGGCTTTTCATGAAGCGATGCATTTCAAACCAGCAACCAAAAGGGACACCAAATGGCAAATCCAAACTCAAAGGACTGGCCTCCCTTTGGGTCCAGAACCTTGCAAAACTTGTCAAGCAAGCCCGCTTACACAAGCGCTGGGAGCCCAGAGCCACCGGCTGTCCTGAGAATGGGGCTAAGGCTCCGCAGCAGCTTGGGGAGGCCCTGCTCCCCAGGGCAACGACCTTGTTGGGTTTGGGGGCTGCAGTGATGGCTGGAGGGGAGCCTCTCACCATACTACAGCCCGGTCAGGGGCGGCTTTGGTCTATCTCCTGTGTGCGGCTCTGCACAGGAGCAGACACTCACAGACAGTGCAAGCTGGCCTGGGGACCCAAACACGCGGGACAGCAGGACATGTGACCCTGTTCTGATGATACAGGGTCAGGTACCGTGAAGCTCATGAGACGTCAGTTCCCACTTACCGAGTTCAGCTCAGTAAAGGGCCACGTGTGTCCAGAGGTACATGGACCAAGAAATGCAAAGGTTCTTTTTCCTTGGGGAGCAGCGGGGGTTAGGAGTTAGTGGGGGCAGCCTAGCTGGGAATGGGCTCATGAAGACAGGATGCATTTGAGGGAAACGGAACAGGACACCATGCAAAAACCTAGGCACCTACATCGGTGGGAAGGGCTGACAGGTGGGAGGACTCAGGTTTCTATCACTAAAATGGGTATAATAATCCCCAAGGGAATTGGTACAGGAATGAAGTTCTGGATTTGAGAATGAGGTCCTACGTTCTTAGGTGCTGAGCTGGCTGTCCACACTCACGGAACTCTGTGCTCTGTCTACCCGGGTTATACAAGTTAAGCGGGGAACCTCTCTCTGCCTTTGAGTGCCAAGCTTGAGGGGACAAGCCTTGTCCCTTCCTGGGATAGATGCTTTGGGACACAGGAGAGCTGAAATTTTTGTTTTTAGTAAGTACTCTGGACAGCAAGAAAGTTCTGCAGTCTTGAGAATCTTTCTTTTTTGTTCTAATCCAATACAATTGGAGTCTCTGAACATATTTTATATAAGCCTGGGCAGGTCTCTAAACTGGGAAAAATCGCCCCTTTCATTCACAAACTAGAAAACAAACAACTATGGCTCTGTTGAATTGGTTCAAGCTTTCAATCCAGAGTCTTTGGAATGGAAATAAATATGAAAATTGTTCTGAGGGCCATGAAAACCCTGGATGTGTAGGTCAAGGAACCAGCACGAGTGTGAGGACGTGGGAGCGTACACGGAACCAATGGGGCCTGCAAGGAGAAGGCAGGGCCAAGTCCCAAAGGACTCCTTTGCCCTTCCCGATGCCAGTCCTGTCCCCTCTCCCGCTCCCTAAAGCTCCCGTGCACCTGCTCTGCGGTCAGCCTTCCGAGTCGGCCGGCTGTGCTGCTCGTGGGAGGTGGCATCCAGTGTCACCTGCTGCTCCAAACCTCCTCTGGAGACACGCCCTAGCTGGTGCCGGTGCAGCCTCTGTGCTCTGCTCCAGCGGCCTGACCGAGCGGCCGTGAGACAGTTAACATTTACTCAGGTGCAACACAGATCAGGAAACCTCTCTACAAACACTGCCTACTCAGAAACAGCACGTCAGAAATAGGATAAAACACCAAGAGAAAACGAGCTGTAAATATATTTCAAAAATGTGATTTTCTTTTTTGTTTGTTTTGTGGTTTTCGTCTTGACTAGCACCATCTGTACACAAGAAAGTAGGAACATAAATGTTTGGCTAATAATAAGGATTTGCAAGGCACTTAATCAGTCATTCTGGGTCATCTTTTTGTCGCTTTGTGTTCGCTTTCCACAGCAATCCTCCAGCCGCCCTCCCCCTTCCTCACGAAAGCAAGAGAAGAGCGGGGTCTCCTTTGCCAGCAGTTCTATGTACAAACAAGGTCTTTAAAGTTTCTCAAAGTGCTTTTTCAGTCTCACGGGGCTTCGACCCCGTGGCCTTCCCGTCATTTGCTCCTTCCATGCGTGTTTGGCGTCTGCACCTTTCCTACAGAAAACAAAAGAAAAATCGCCTTCCGCTCCACGCTCACTCCAGACCTGCCACCAACCTTCATCCTCATTCATTGTCTCCGATGCCGCCAGCACAGGGGGCCGGGGTGCGGCGTCCCCGTGAAGTCCCAGGCAGCGGGGGCCGAGGCAGGGCCCAGCTCTCTACCGGCGCCTGGAGGTGATGTCGAAGCAGGTGATCATCATGAGATGCGCCTTGCAGAAGTTGACGCGGCTCTCCAGGCGCTCCGTCACACACTCGAGCGCCTCCAGGTACTCCAGGGAGTCCAGCTCCAAAACCTGCTCCAGGTCAACTGCAAAAGAGGAGGAGCCCGGTGAGACGTGGCGGGCAGGAACCCGCCGCCCGCCCGGCTCCCGGCCCGGCTCTGACCCTGCGTGGCCGCAGCACCGCGCTCCGCCTGCCCCGGGCGGAAGGGAGCGGCGCCGCCAGTGTGTGCATCCTCGGGGTTTCTCCAGATTCTACTGAGGACTAAGGTGACATTCTGGCGCCCCCACCCCCAGCCTCCCCAGCACAGGCCTGGAGGAGATTCTCCTGCACCTTTATTTTCTGTTACCCACAGGTAAGCAGCTCTGCAAGCTGATGTGGGGAGAACTCATCCCTTTTTGGGGTCTCACTGAGTGACGTTTATCCTCCTCGTATGAAAGGGCATCGGCTCTGGCTCCTCCTTCACGTGCCGCGTGTAGCTGCCTATCAGGCTGAAAAGTGTGACCCTGTCTCTCGGCGCTTCCTGGTTCAGTCTCTCCTACTCATTGGCCATTTGGGAAATATGGTGACACGCAGATCTATATTAAGATTCTTTAAACTCTGAAGACAAGCTGGGACTGAACAACCTTCCCTGATGTTCAGGCCAGCGCAGGGTGAAATGTCTGTGCCCTTCAATTCCTGAAGAGCAGGTGTCTGGGGTCAACCCCTCCTGGCCCCACGTCCCCTCCACTGCCCAGAGGTGGCTGGTCAGAGGGGTGGGTGGCCTGGTCCTGGCCATAGGGGGACAGTAGGGGGCCCAGTACCAGGAGGACGGGCACAGACCACAGGGTGGTGGGACGGCCTGGGATTCAAGGCAGGAGACTTCCATTGGATTCCAGCTCTGTGACCTCAACCTCTGTGGGCACAGTTTCCCTAAAAGTCACATGAGAGTAAAAGTTCCTACCCTACCTACCTTGAGTTGCTGTGAATAAAACAAAAATGAGATAATGAATGTGAACCTGGTTTGAAAACTGTGACCTGCTATAGAAACATCAGGGATTGCCATGGAAGCTTTTTACAGATGACTTCCCTGAGATCTGGACAGTGAGGTGACTCAGAGTGACACAGTTAATCAGGACAAGTCAAGAGCGGGAAGGAGACTCAGGGCCCCTGAATACCAGCCTAATATTAAAAAATAAATAAATAAACAAAAAGCCAAACAACCCCCTGTACTGTGACAGCAGGCCACATTACTGGACCACCTTGAAAGTGGCATCAGAACCGAAAAGTACAAATCTAAGTGGCCCCGGGCACACACACCTCTGTGCCCGCCCGCCCGCCGCCCACGCGCAGGCCGCAGCAGCCTCTCTCACTCCCGTTTTCCAGTCTTCTTAAAGAAACAGTCTGTATTTCATCGAGCTTTCTGTTCATTCCCTTCCCCGACATCAAAAACTGACTGACTGTTGACACAAAGACCAGAAGGAAGCGACTGCTTCCTGGAAGCACTAAACACACATGCACTGGTGCTTAAGCTCGTTCCCACCCTGGGAAAAGACACGACTTTGTAAGATGGAGATAATTTTCAATTCTGCCTTGGGCATAAACAGCTCTTGAAACATAAAATTTTAATGAAAATTGTAAAAATGGAGGGGAACTGACTGAGTGGGCGCCCCTGGGATCCTGGGCTCATGACAAAGGAAAAGGTCCGCACGTGGGAGAGAAGCCAGCCCGGGCCCCACGCCCCGCCGGGGGGGACAGCAGCGAGTGTCCGCGTTGCTGCCCCGTCTGCCCCGCAGCACCTCTGATGAGACCCCCGGGAGAAGAGCTCGTGTCTCTGTGCAGATTCCTAGCAGAGGACTTAACGCGGTGTGTCGTGCCAGCAGGACTAAGGCAATGTCTCTCCTGTTGGGGACGTCCATTAGTAGAACTTCAGGGTGATAAAAACAGATACCGAGCGCTCGACCTGGGCCAACCGCTGCCATAAGCACGTGCCCAATGGACTAGTTTACTCCACAACCACCCTAGGAAGCAGGTGCCATTCTGCTCCCCATTTTGCGGCTAAGGAAATCAAGGCCCAGAGAGGTTCGATGTCTTGCCCAAGGTCCCACAGCTAGCATGCAGGAAAGCCGGAGTCCAAAACAGGTCTGTCTGACCATGGTCACAGCCACGAACACTGCACCTCAGACGTGGAAGATGCCCCATAGATTGGCCACAGTCCCTAAAACCCAACGAGGTGCTCAGGGGCAGTGTTACCACCTTATTCCTATGGAAAAGCAACTGCTAGAAGACGATGTCACAGGTGGCAGGGCATAGCCCTGCTACTTTCAGACAGACCCTGCTACTTTCTTCTTCACTCCCACCCCGTGTCCCTGGGTGAACACACAGCTGAGCCTCCAGCCACTGCCCCGGGCTCTCCCCACGGGCAGGGATGGCAGGGAGGGGGCCACGCGGAGCTGGGAGGCTGAGGGAGCGTTAATGCCAGTAACGGATGTCACCCACAGACTCAGTCTTCCAGCACTGGTCCCGTATCGATGTAATGGCGTGGTGCCAGATTTCAGTTTTACTTTGTGGCAAATGGAACGGTCAGGAACAAATAAATAAGAGACCATTGAATCTGTCTTTCAAAGACAGCACAATTGTTCTGAATGGTTATGAGACGGTTACTGTTATCCTGGACTTTCTATTAAATGGAAATCACACTGTGGCTGTTATTTTTTCACTCGGAAATGTTTTCCCTGCTTTCTGGGTCCTCTGTGAGGCTTTCTGAGGATTGTACATTCTACCCTATTAAGAGCTCTATAAATTCTTGTCTATTTCGGGCGAGATATGCAGTGTGATTGCGTGGCCTAGGAGCAGATCTGTAACACAGCTTTCATGTCTGGGTGATCTGCCACATGCAGGGGGGGAAATCTCATTTTCAGGTGCTCTGAACTGAGACATATGGGCAATAATCTCGCAAGAGCAATATTCACACCCTCTTGCTGCCCCCGCCCCTCCCGCCCTCCTGGGTGCCGGGTCGGATGCAGCCCCAGCCCGGCTGGCTCTCGCCCCGGCCGCAGGCCAGCTATGCTCAGCTGGCTGCCCGTTAGCACAGCGCGGAAGGGAACCCCGGCCTTACATTCGCTGAGCCATTTGTTGGGATCCAGCATCAGATACTGCTTGGTCGTCTCCAGCTCCTTCATCAGCCACTCGTACTTGGCCCGCACCTCGGCGATCCTCTGCTGGCGGTGCTCCAGGATTTTCAGTTTCGCGTTGAAGCACACAACCTCCTAGCACACAGACGGAGGAGGACATAGGGAGGGTGGCGAGGAGGAGAGGACCTGTGGCTCACATCCGGCCTGTGCGACCGCTCCTGGAGAGGAGCACTCACCACAACAGTCCATGGAAAAGGAGCTGGGCGCTGGGCAGACGGGAGGGACCTGGGTGGCCTCAGGCAAACTTCTGCCTTGACAGACCAGGTGGCCCAGACACCCAGCCATGAGGCGGGACCATCACAGGCGTGCCCTAAATTTGGGAAGCAGATGGTGCCCACACTGGACAGATGCTGGTCAAGGACACCTCAAGGAGCCCCCAAGACCACTCTCTCCCCCAGCCTCCGAGCCTGTAGGACGTGTCAGCTCTCTCTGAAGTCCCTGCCCCCTTGCCTGCCACCCACACCAGAAGCCCACCGAGACATCCCTCTGGGTCTGAGCTCTCTTCCCCCAGGCACGGCCCTGGCACCTGCACGTGGACTTGCTGGGGACCCGCCACCACGTGGGGGGACAAGCCTCACCTTGCTGCTGCCCCCGCGCCGCCGCTGCAGGCGCTCCACGTCGTCGATCTCGTAGACCTTAATCTCAAAAGGCTCCCCGAGGGCCCGCTGGGCGCTCCGCAGGGGGCCGTCCACCCAGCGGACGCCGGCGCTGCTGGCGGGTTTCCTCGCGGGGGAGGAGGTGTCCAGGGACAGGGCGGGGATGAGCCTCCGCCTCTGGGAACCTGAGAAAGGGAGTAAGGCTTAAGTTAATCTTCTTGAATTTCAATATTTTACATATTTTGACACAAGGGACCATGAGGTCACTACAGGCTCCCTGGGCACAGGGCTGGATCCGAGACACTGCCCCCTCCACCCTCACACCAGCACTCGCTCTACAACTCTAGGGACCCTGCTCAGTCTTCAGGACGAACCGCCTCCTGGTGTCCAGCTGGGGGACACAGCCCCAAACACACATCGCCTAGAGCTGGGAGCCGCGCTGGCACACCCCAGCGTGGGTATGTGAAAAGCTCCTGGTGTTTGGTGTTTAGTTATAGAAGTTCCAGAAAACACTGTTTATTTGCTTATAACAGCAGCAGCAGTAGCATTAATAAGCACCTAGCATGTGCCAGGCACAATCACGCAGGCAATCACGCAGGATCGGCAGGGCAAGAGCCACCGGCCCAAGCACCACCTTTCCTGTGATCCGCGGCATGAGTGAGTGAAGCTGTGGCCTGGCCTTTGGGGGCCAGGCCTGATATCGTCATCCTTGCTGAGATGGAATGTGCCTCTTGCTTTGGGAAGCTACAGTGTTTGCATCACTTGTGCGACCCCTCTGCCCTGGGAGGTTTGGTGTCCCCCATCTTGGGCTCTGTGGAAGGCAGGCCGGGCACTGCGAGGGGAGGCTGGGCGCTGCCCCCTGAGACCGCTGTCTGGCTTCCTTCTGGGGAGAAGGGGCATTTCCGAGGCTCACTTCCTCCTGGAAGGCGACGGTTGGGAACCCAACAGGTTTGTCCCCAAGCTGAAGGGAGTGTGATCTGATTTCACTCTGAGTGATGTATGCCCCCTCCTAGGTTGGATCAGAGCAGGCGGAGTCTGCCGGAAGCCCTGCTGGCTGCACTTGGAGTCTAAGTTCTGCTTTCAACAGAAGGGATGCAGGCCCCAGCCCCGGCCCGCCGGACAGACAGCAAGTGAGAGCGAGAGGCGGCTCGCACCCATCAGCAGGCAGCCCTGGGGAAGGAAGGCTGCATGGCCCTGCGGTTTTCCTGGAGGCCCTGGGGGACACCTGCCCAGGTGGCAGTAGTGACACAGGGTTGGCGATGGCGGTTAGGGACATGCAAGTGAGAATCTCAAGGAGTCTGTGCCTCTCTTCTCCACTCTCCCCTCCGGCTCCTCCCCACTCTTCTTCCTAATTCCAGTGGGTTCTGCCTGTTAGCACTGAGCCAGTGTGGCCCGCTTGCCTGATGAACCTTCTAGAAAGAAGTTGTACTTTTTCCCACTTCAAGAGAACCTTGGACAGCTTAAAGTAATTCAGAGAGACTTCAGAAAGAGGAAGAGCCAGAATCCTTCGCTGTAGAATAAGGGGCCAAGATCCAGGCCACCTTCTCACTGGCTGCGGTGGGGCCGGGCGGCAGCGGCTGTGAGGAGGGTGTGGGGAAGCAGCCGGGCCCGGCCAGAGGCGTGTGGCGCCTGTGTGACGCTGCCCGTCTGATCCAGGGTTACACAGCCAGAACCAGCTTCCTCCTGAGGCCAGTGGGTCAGGACCCCTTATTTTTGACATCCCCTGCTCATCAGCCCAGCATTTAGTCCAGACAGGTACAGGTCCAGTGCGTGAAAACACTGAGGCTGATAACTGCCCACAGTCTTGCATGTGAAATAGCCATATTTGACCTGAGAAAGCCAGTCCTGGTACTTTCATGAAGCCTCCAACCAGACCCCTCCCACTAAACGGAGGCCGAGCCCACCCTGCCCCTTCCAGGCTTGGCCACTGGCTGCACGCCTCAAGGGGGCTCCCTGACCCCCACGCTCCATCTCATTTACCAGCTGCAGGCGAGCAGTCTGACCTGGGGCTGTCTGTTCCCAGCGTCACTGAGTCCAAACAGAAGTGCCCACGCTGGGTCTGAAGATGCTGCTGCTTAGGTCAAAGGTCAGGACACGCGGGCATTCTGAGTGCCGAGGACCCCCAACACTCCCTGGGGAACGTGCCTCCCCCATTCCCTACCCCTGCCTCTGAGACCCACCAGCATGGCTCCTGTCCCATGGCACGCCGACTCGGGGTGGCTGCTGGGAACACAGTGAACCACAGAGCACGAGGCACAGATGCTGACAGCTGCAGACCTCAGAGAGGAGGAGACCAGATATGAATAAATGGGTGTGATTTTAATGACCAAGAAGAAGCCAGCTCCATGGTCACCCAGATGAAGGATGGCATTGGTGGCACTGCCTGTTGGAATGCTTTCATTGAAGAGTCAACTGTCCCCACGCTGGGGATAAGAAGGGTAGATGTCTGTGGGTCACAAACCTGTTCTCTGGGGAGAGCCTGGGCTTCCTCCTGCACTGTGGTCCTCAGCCCCGCTCCCAGGACATGCGTCACCTCTACCCGTTCCCTCCAAGCTCCACTGTGAGACACTTCCTTAGTATTCTAGGGACTCAGTTATTTTTCTTTTTTCCCAACTGTATATTCAAAAGAAGTTCTCTCCTTCTGAACCTTTTCCCATCTGTCTCTAGGTCAACTCTCTTAGAAACGCCCTGGAAATCTTAACTCTACCAGAAAGCCGCTTGCCTTCCTCTAGTTTTCATTAAGCCAGTGACCACTGTGTTTCATTAAAACAAAACCAGGACACACCAGAGAACCAAACAGACAGCAGAGGGTCAGCAGAGCAAACCACGGTGCTCTCAGGCCCTGGTGAGGAGCGATTAGTCACAGGCATTTGTGCAGTGTTCTGTGAACTGAGCCTGGTATCCCAGGAGCTCAATTCACTGCAAGTGGCAAGTCACAACCCAAAGGACAGGCCCATCAGTCTGCAATGTTTACTCAGCACCAAGAGAAGGGAAGGCACAATGCTTGGTGCTTAGGATGACAAAGGAAAGACTAGAGTGAACATTAAAGCACTATCACCACCAGGACAAGATATGAGAAAGACACAGAGAAGGAACATGAGCTAACTTTTAGCACTATGCTGCCAACCAACCAACCAGCCAATGAATCAATCAATGCTATCCAATGGTAACCTGCACCGGCTCAGTGCTGGGGACCAAGCAGGCTGAGCCACATGCAGAACAGACCTTGCAAGAGCTCACGTCCAGGCAGATCAAGGCCTGGGTACACCCCAGAACCAGTCTGCTTCCCTGGGGTAGTTTGCCTCAGACCCTCCCCAAAGCACTCTAGGCTTTTCGGATGCTGAGTTACACCAGACCCAGCCTCCCTGCAATGGGAATGAACTTCATTCAGACAAAGATGCTCATCTAACTGCCAGACTTCCCCATTCAGCCCGAAAGAAGGAAAACGAGATTAAGAAGCCAAGGAGGTAACACGCCAGGTTTAGGGTGAAAGTAAGGGACCACAGGAAGAAGATGGAGAGTGCCTGGGGAGAGTTCACATGGTATGTAATGGGTGAGATGAGAGCACTGTGACAGTGTTAGGATTGGGGGTCATTTGGCACAACCATGGCATAAACTGTGTATTTCCATCCTCTTAGCAGCTTACGTGCACACTGGCCAGGACAGACACTTGCTCCCAACTTGGGCTAGTTGTCATCGCTCTAGTTCAAGGCTATCAGCTGTGACACACATTGCTGACCATAGTGGGCTGGCAAGGGACTGTGGATGGATCAATGGAAATCCATCAAGAAAAGCAGCCTCAAGTTGCTCTCACCTCATCACTTTCTTGGTCAAGAGCTTGTGATGACTCCCTATCTCCAACCACAATATTGTATACTCTTACTATAGTTCTGTAGAAAAATGCAGAATAATGTGTTCTGTTATAGTTCCCAGATGTCCCAGATATAACTTAATCTGGGTATTTATGTTTTGTAGTCTCTTGTTACACTTGCTAGGAACATCCCCCTTCTTGAGTTAATCTTGCTGAGCTGAGCACAGGCTGTGCTCCTGCTGCCCCACGCTTGTGTTCCCGATACTGCTTCAGCCCACACCATCCTCCACTCCCCCCGCCTGTGCAGACGTAAGCGCCCTTCAAGACTAGCTCAGTCCTGATGCGTCCCTGCAGCCCTCGTCAACTGCTCTGGTTCCCTGGATGCTGCCTTTGTCTAAATGCTCCTCCACTCAGGTCTGCGCTACGCCACCCAGCGCTTGGCAATGTGCCTCTGTTCAGTGTTCTCTGTTCCATGCTTCTCATCATTTTTCTCCAATTAGATTACAAACTTCTCACAGTGGCTTTGTCTTCTGTGCTGCCTGCCCAGCCCTTATGCCCCCGTGCCTAAAACTTCCGTATCACCAAGCTCATCGAGCATAGAAGGTGCCTGATTGGTGTTCAACAACTGAAAGTAAATCCCACTGATTACGGATCATCTTAAGGAAAGGATGTCACATGACCATCAGTATTCTTTGTACTATTTGCCTAGTCTCATATGACGTGGGCAGCAGAGAGACCATGGATGTCATCCACCAATCTTCTCACTTGTATAGGACAAAATTGAAGCCCAGAGAGGATAATTATTCCCAAGAGGCCACACAGCTCAAGACCCCAGATCTCTTGCTCTTGAGCTCAATCTGCTCACTGCACCATGCCATGGCGCGTGGAACAGGTCCGATCCTGTGCGCTCCCCAACAAGGGGACCGAAACGAGGAACCCTCGTGACACTTGGTTGTTTCTATTATCACATGTACTACAAAGGAATCAGATAGGCCAAGGTTATTTTCCCATAATTCTAGTTCACTTTTACTAAGCAAATAACCAAAGTATTAACATTTTCCAAATTCAAAAGCCATCTCAGATAAAAGATAACTGCCTGTCTCCTCCGCAGTTCCAAACATCTCTCGTCATTGTAAACTCCAGCCGTCCAGTTAGGAATTTCCTTTGAGGAGTTTTATGGCTTCTCTTAAAGAAGTTGCTTTTGATTTATGCTGATCATGTCTGACAGCCAGCATTTCTCTTAATAATAATCATAAATAAAGCGAGACAAGGTCACCTAACCTGAAACGAGCACATCCCCACTGCCACATCCATCACGGAGCCCCGGATGCGCGCAGCTGGCTGCAAAGGCCCGCGGCTCTCGGCGCCCTGTGCGTGAAGGCCCGTCTCGGCAGCGCCGGCGTCCTCCGCTCGCCGCTTCCCTCCCCGCCCGCCCTGACCAGAGGCCCTCGAGGACAGCGTTCATGAAAAGGCTCGGCCTGGGCAAGGGCACGTGCAGGGCCTGCTACCTGCTATCCAAGTAGTAATTTTGCACATTGGTTTTTTCACAGTTTTTCTTCCTCTTTACTCCAGTGTAACCACCAAACCAAAAAATGAAAGTGTTGGGGGAAAAAAGAGTAAAAGACATTGAAAGGATGAAATGGATTGGTAGACACAGGCACTAAATTAGAGTATGTGAAAGCACTCTAACACTGAGCCCATGTGACCATGTCCAGCAAATGCCACATAATATTCTGGACTGTGAAGAACAAGACTGGGTGGATTATAATAAGGTTTAATCAGCCAGGTACTGGGAAAGCCAGAAGATTTTTTCCCGCTTTCTTGTTATTTTTAGCAACTAATATCAACACGTTTCAATGCCCCTGGCCCTGGGAAGAGGACACAGCAGCTATTATATTGTGTTGAATAGCTTTTCATTTTCAGCTTGTCTGATACGCGGTTCTGCTTCCAGGTCTGTTGCCTAGACTGAGGGGGGAAGTGAAGCACAAAGTATCTCAAAGACCGAAGTGCACACCACCTGGGACATAAAGACGTCAAGGCGCTGACAGCCACAGCGATTCCCCACCATGCTAGAGCCCGGCATCCTTACAGATGGGGTCTGCGGCCTGTGATGGGCTGTGCGGATGGGGCTGTCTACATAAAACTGCACAGTCCCTTACGGAGGGTTTCTTGGACCCGAGGAAGACAAATGGCTCAGCATGTGCACTGACTGCAGCCCTTGCATCTAGGCTGGCACACAGAGCCTGTGCTCGCCCGTGGTGGGAGAACAGGAAAAACCAACCCCATGCCTGAGAAATAAGACTGCAGGGCAGCTGCTGGAGCAGCAGGAAGGGGGAGGCCCCATTTGTGCCTTTCATCCATTTTTTAATTCCAAATATGCTGGCGACACTGATGTTCTGCAGGGCCAGGGCCTCCGCGAGCTCCTGGAGACCCTGACATGCCACAGAAGGGTGGTGGGATGGCAGAGGACGGGCCAGGTGGCAGGACCCCAGGCCACCCTCACTTCAACCAAGGCACAGAACTGCACGTGGGGCTCTGCGTAAGATTTTGTTTCATTAAAATAAAATGAGTCTGCAGGCTAGAGTGAGCAACGGCTCAGTGAGAAACGGCTTCCAAAGCCGTTTCTTTGGAAGCCATCTCAGAGCAGAGATGATCCCAAGCAAAATTCTCAAGTGGCTTAAATTGTTCTTGGCACCTTTTGTCTCTCTGTGTCTTATTTTCTCATTACTGTCCTTTCACCTCACCCACCCAATGGCTGCCAGGGCACCAGCTCTGACCTGAGTCCTCTTCTCCTGGCTCATCATAATGTACTGTCACATGTCACCTGAAACTCTAATTCGCAAGTCAGTGGGCTTTACACATTAGTTCTTCTGGAGAGCGTGCCTGTCGCAGGAGATTCCTAGAGATGGCAGGGACTTCCTACGAAGGCAGCATGCTGGTATGTACGTGTGTGGTGGAAGTGGAGAAAAGGCCTCTCCCGTTGCACTGTCAGTGAGACAAACTGTGCTTCACACTATGTCCCTGAGAAAGGCGGCCAGAGTCTTAAAGGCCACCAGTCTCACATGGGCTTCTACATCCTCCGGGTCACAAGGGCAGTTACCCTAAGGGGGTCGCTCAGGAGGTGCTCAATGGCACGCAGTATTGTTGGTTACGGAGCAGACAGACCCAGGTCTCTGGACACGGTGAGGGGAGCCCACAGCCCATAAGCCAGTGTCCCCACAGCCAGTGGGTGAGGGGTGGTGTCCTGGTCGCACCCTGCCCTGGCCTTCCCACCCTGCTGATGGCCAAGGGGCACTCCCGGCCTGAAGCCTAATGATGCCCACAACAGTGGGGCAGGTTGTTTTTTTTTTTAACAGTGAAACCCCGCCTGGATCCATCCCCAGTGAGGCCTGCAGGGTGACAGGCTGTGGGGAAAGGAGAGGCCAGGCCTCAATCCCACCACAGGCCTAGCCACGCCCTCATCACCTGCACAGCACAGGGCAACGCTGGGGTCTGGGCAACTCACTCTCCCCAACACCGCCCTTGCCCTGCCCGCACCCCTGTGCCCCGTGCCTACCTGAATTGGACCGTTTCTTTGGGGTTTTGAGGCTCCGGCACCTCCCGCCCACGGAGCTGCTGTTCTCGCTCATGGAGTCCTGGGCCGAGGACGCGCTGCCAGTGGCCTCGCTGTCCCGCATCATGCTCTCGTAGCCGCTGCTGCCGCCGCTGTGGTAGAACAGGGCTGTCTTCCCCATGGCCGGCGGGAGCTCCCCGCTCAGCACGCTGCTGTTGTCACTGCCGTGGCCGCTGCTGCAGCGGTGTGGCTTCCGCGGTGGCGTAATCTTGCTGTAGGGCGACGGCAGCAGGTGCGCAGCCGCAGGCTTGTCCTCCGTGGGGGTCCCACCGCGCTCCTCCGCCTCCGGCCGGGCCCGCAGCTGCGAGCCCCGGGCACCCGCGCTGCCCTGCAGCAGCTCCGAGATGCGCCCGTTGACCGCTCGCAGTGGCAGCTTGGAAGCCAGGCCGGAGCCCCGGCTCCTGCTGAGGGACTGCGTGGACCAGGACATGTGCTTCCCGCCGGGCGGCAAGCTGGAGCTCTGGCCCACCGACTGGGGCAGAGACTTGGTGGAGAAGCTGAGGGTCTTGGTGGTGGAGGTGGACAGGTTGCGCGCTTTGGGACTGGCCAGGAGGAGCTTGCTCACGGCTGAGATCTTGGACTGGGTGGCCTTGGGCGAGGCCCCTGCTGACTGGCTCGGACCAGCGACAGGTGGCGACGCCCCCGCGCTGCGGCCGAGGCTCCTCCCTGCGCGGGGCATGGTGCTGTCCTTGCCGGCGTGCAGCCGCGCGCTCATGGAGGACAGGCTCTCGGCCCTCTCCAGAGAGAGGCATTCGTAGTGGCTGACTGTTGTCCTGCCAAGGGAGTTGGTCCTGCTGGCCAGCTGCTCCAGCTTGGCGCTGAAGAGCTTGCTGCTGCTGCTGGCGTCCTTCATCTTGCCGCTGGGCTCGTCCGGGAAGCTGGCCAGGAAGGCGGCCGGCTGGTTCAAGGGGCTGCTGGTGCCGCTGCTGCTGGCACTGTGCTGGGGGCTGGCCCTGTTCTTCTGCTCCAAGCTGGATTTTCGGACAGGGGGCAAGGGGGGAGTCCCCTTGGGCCGAGCCAGGACACAGTGCTTGGGGGAAGCCACCTTCCTCTCCAAGGTGGCCTTTGAGGGCTGGGCGCCCGAGGCCGCGCCGATGCCGTTGGTCTCCGCTGCACAGTGGTAGAAGAGGACGTCCAGCTCCTCCTGCCTGCTGGCTTTCTGTGACGCACGGGGAAGGCTGCTCGACTTCATGCTCTTGTTGGGATACACGGGGCTCTGGGGGGCCAAAGTGGGCAGGGCCATCTCACACCCATCCACAACCCTCCTGAAGTTGTCGGTCCCAGGTGAGGCGGAGACTTCCCCACTGCTGCTGCTGAGCCTGTCGCCCGGGCTGGGCTTCCTGTCCTGTTCCTGCTCCCATCTGGCCTCCGCCTTTGTGGGGCCTGTGGTAGTCTCATCCCTGATCCCTTCTTCACTGGGATAAGAATTCTCTTTTTTCACCTCTTCTTCTCGTTTCAGCCAAGGGTCCTCAAATTTCATTTCTTTCTTTGCACTGGTTTCCGAACTCTCCTGGGACTGGGCTGCTTTGGGGGCTGCTTTGGGGGTGGCAGTGGATGCCTCAGGCTCTTGGACATTCCGGGGGCCCATGGCGATGCAGGGGTACACCGTGATGTTGGTCTTCATGGGGATGTAGCCGTCGCAGCTGCTCAGATTCGCTGTGTTGGAGATGGTGACCATGGCCTTGCCCAGCGTGGATATTTTGCAGCCTTTGATGGGAGTTGCTTTGTTGAAAGAGTCTTCCCTCACGTCAGACAAGATGAGCAGGTTGTCAGGGCCTGCCTTGGGCTTCTCTCTGCACACCACGGCTGTGTTCTGGATGCTGCTGACGAACTCCGAGGCCGGAGGCTCTGCCATTGCCTCCCCGTGCCCAAAGCACGTCTGGGCGATGAAGCTGTGGCACGACTGCTCGCCGTCGCTGCCTGCGCTCATCTCGCTCAGCCAGGAGCTGATGGAGGAGCGCCTGCTGCCCGCCTCCCGGGCCTTCTCCTCCAGGCTCAGCTTCGGCAGCGGCAAGAACTGCGTGATGCTGACCTCAGACACGGGGGCCACGGTGGAGTAGCACTCCAGGTCCTCGCTGATGCTGCTGATGATGCTGACGGGCCGGGAGCCCGAGGCCACAGCCTGCACGGAGCAGTCGCTGTTGAAGCTGATGATGCTGGTGGGGCGGCTGCTGTCCAGGACCCCGCTGATGGTCAGCTCCTCCACCAGCGTGAACACCAGCTCGTCCTCGCCGTTCAGCTCCAGCGGCTGCTGCACCGTCACCATCGTGGTGCTCAGGATCTCCTTCTTAGAGTCAGGAGGAGTTTCCGCCTGATGCTCGTCATCGACGAGGGTCTCTGGGAACCCTTCATTTCCAGCAGACATGGATTTCTTCAGAACCTGGGGGCTCATTCCAACCGGGGGGGTACGAACCTCGGGCTGCAGCAAGGACTCGCTGGATGCGGTGCCGGAATCCTTGCTCAGGGGCGCAGGAGACGGCAGGACCCCCTTCTGGGTGTAGACTTTGCACCTCTGGGAAGGAGAGCTGGGTGGTTTGTACTCTGAGGTCTTAGACAGGCTGGCGATGCCCAGCCGTGGGGAGCCCATGGGCCGGGGCTTGCCATCCACAAAGCCGCAGGAGCTCAGGCTCTCCCGGCTGCTCTGGAGGCTGGGGCTGTGCGCGAGCGGGGCTGCGCCGTGCTGGCTGCTGCCGCCCGGGACGCTCCTGGGCGAGGCGGGGCCAGGGCCGGGGGTGGGGGCCATGGCAGCAGGCACAGGTGAGCGACTCCTCTGCATCTTAGAGGCCGGGGGCTCTGCGCCTTCTCTGTCGCTCAGCTGGCCTTCAGACCCATTGTCTTCCTTGTCAGACTCCGAGAGGGGGCTTGCTCCAGCCGCTTGGCTCAATGGGGGGCACTTGCTCACCTGCTCTGCGCCAAACTGGACAGGCAGTTCTTCAAAAGGAAACTTACTGGGCTCTTCGCTGCCATCGATGCAGTCTAGTCTCTCTTGCAGCTCGGCGAACGTGTTGCACTTTAGGCAGTCCCTTTCGGATTTGCTGGCTGCCGCCTCTCCTGCCTCCACGGGCCGGCTGTCGCCCCTGGTCTTCTGCAGGGCTGGTACAATAGGGACAAAGTCCGGGGGACCCTCGTTGTCAGTGAGCTCCTTGTCAGAGAGAGCTGTGCCATTGGGCCCGATGTAGATGACGGTGTCGCAGGACTGCTCGCTGCTGGAGGAGTAGTCGGGGTCACTGGACAGGTGGGCGATCGAGAAGTCGGGGTCCACCGCGGCCCTGGTGTGGAAGGGTCTCAGCTGGGTGGGCCTGCGCATTCTGCCTTCTTCGCAGGAGCTCTCCCCGCCGGAGGAGCTGGACGTGTACTGTGCGTGAGAGAAGAGTTAGTACGTGCCTCTTCCAAAGCTGCCCTCCCGCGGAGCCCGACGCTGTGTGGCGAGGGTGGAGGCCGCTAACTTGCGGTGTGCCATGCAGTGCGCCCCAGCATGGCTGCGTGTGTGAAGGGCAATCCCCGCACGGCGCACGGGACATGGAGGCTGCTCCTGAAAGGAGGTGACCAGCCCGGGCCGTCTGACCTTCTAGGGGCTGAGGGGCCGCCGCTCTGGCGCCCTGTCCTATGGAACACCGGTTGTGAACCCCATTTTCTACCAAAAAAAAGGGTACAAAAAAGGAGAAGGAAGAAGCAGCCCCACACATCACCAGCCGCCCAGGGTCGGAGTGACCACAGCTGCAATGACGTTCTCAAACGCCTGTCACGCTACCACCATCCTGCCTTTGCCTATGGCTGAAGAAACGAGCCCAGTGATTTCCAGCAGACTCTTAGTGTCATCCAGAAACCTGGGGATGAACACGATGACCCAGCAGCCGGAGCCTGACTCCCGGGAATGCGAGGGGCGGGGGCACCGTGAGCAAGGGGCTCGTCATCTCCTGGGGAGCCAGCCCCTCAAAGGACACAGACTTCTTCTACATGGGACTGAGGCAGGCAAGAGAAAACCTGTGAATGTCTCCCATCCCTCCAACATGTTTCCATCTCACAGTGGCATCCACTTGCACTACCTGAAGAGGAACAAATGCACCCTGTCCAGGGTCCAGGGTAGATGACCAGGGACAGCTCCAGCTGTGGGGAGGGGACCTGACTTTATTCCATATCAGCCTGAAGGTGTCCCTGCCCAGAGGTAGCCGCCGCGCCAGGCGTGGGCAGCCCCAGATACACGCCCCTGGTGCCGGGCATGAGCAACAGTGATCTGGCTTGTTCGGACTCAGGTTCAGGGCAGGCTTCAAAAGCTCCTTTATCCTCTGCACCCCCTGCAAACTCCTTACCTTCGTCTTCTTTTTCTTCATCCTCAAGACTCTCGATGCAATCTGGATGGTGGACAGGGTCTCCGCGTAGCTCCCGGCCGCGGCCGAGATGTGAGCGATCATGGTGGTGCGACAGTTCATGTTCCCCAGGGACTCCCGCAGCAGCATGGTGAGCTTGCTCTCTCTGCCAAGCAAAGTGGATTAAGCCTGCATTAGTGGGCCATGCTTCACTTCGGCTGTCAGGGTAGGACTCCAGGTCTGTACACGGCTATTTTGTTGTGGGTGCTGGTCTCCCCCCCGTTTTTATAATGGCATACCAATTAGCATCAATTTCCAGCATGGGCTATTTGTAGTTGGCAAGCACTGAGCAAGTGCTTCTAACCCCAAGGAGGGAATTCATGCAAAGCGCCTCCCTTGGTACTTTTGTCCCCGGGATGGGGTGTGCCTGTGTGCGTGCATATGACACCACACATAACGAGGCCTGGGAATAGAAACGAGAGGAAGAGATCAAGAGAAAATGGCTTTGTGACTGGTGATGGGCCACATGCTAACTCACAAACATCCCATCTCCCTGAGTTTCCACACACAGACAACCCTGCAATGAAAAGCCGGCCCCACCATGAACGTGCACTGAAGATCTCTGCGGTTATAATACACGCAACGTTTCTTTTGCCAGGAGTTGCGAGCACTTTATTGTTGTTGTCTCTTAACTCTCCTATTTGCACCTAGTACCAATGGAAGAATGGCAGTCACATTCACAACGACAAGGGAGAAACACAGAGGCCCAGGCACTCCAGCAGCCACGCAAAGCAGAGCTTTCTGCAGAAAGGTCTCCTCTGGGGACTTGGGAGGAGCCTTGTGGGGCCACTGCCCTAGTGGTGAGAGTGAGGCCCAGGGTTTGCACTTGGCATTTGTAGGTCTTTAAGAACTGACCCGGAGGAATGGCTCAGGTTTTTCCACTCATATACTTGTCCCAACATTTGTCCTGCCTTGTTTTTAAAAGGCCTCTGCTTACTTCATCAAGAGCACCTATCCTCTCAGCTGCTGCCAAATGTCATTTCATCTCCGGATGCTGAAGCAGATGTAGCCTCTGTTTCCCATGCCCCGTGTTCGTATGTCTGTGTCGCGTTTGTAACGCCAGACGAGAGGAGCCTGTCCTCACGTCCATGTCCCGTCAGGCTGTGAGTCTGCCATCCCCTGCAAAGCTCCCTGGAGAGGGACCTCCAGCTCAGCGGGCTCTGGGAGACGCAGGCCACTGCTGGCAGAGATGAGACCATTTCAAACGTGACCTGCATCCGGCTTCAGGGAGGGGAGACTGCAGTGTACTGGCGATAGTTTTTCCCTCCCATCTGGGACCAATTAAAGTGTCAGTTCAGGGACACTGGGCTCACTATGGCTCAGTTCCAGAGCAATTTAAGAGTGTACCAGGGCTTCTCTTCAAGCAAAATAATCAGTGATAAAAGTGGCTGTAAACATTTAACTCCCTTCAAAATGTATCTAAAATGTATCCATATCCTGCATGGGCAATATATGTAACCTTAACACTTGTACCCCCATAATACGCTAATGCATCATGGATACCACCACTCAATGGGGAAGTCAAGTCCCGTTCCTGGCAGGCCTTCTCAGCAGGGACACTGCGCCTGGGTGAGGCCTGGGCTTCCTCTTCCACGTGGGAAGTGGACGATGGGCTCCCTCATGTTAGGTTGTCACATACAGTCAGGCCTTGTTATTCATGGTAGTTATATTCCATACACGCCTGTGACCACTGAATTAGTGAGTACTGGGCCATTGTTCTTACATGTACAGCTTAGGGTCCTATGAACCTCTGGTCACATTGTTTTTGTCAACTGGTCAATACATAACCCTGTTGATTAGACACCTTACTGTATACCCATTTCTTACAAATGAGAAATTATATGTGGTATTTCTTCATAATAAAATACTAGCTAAAAATAGGTTTAATATTTTCTTGCCCTTGGATAACATGATCATAAATTTCTTTGGTGTTCAGTCTTACAACAATGCTATCTGTTATGCTTTTAAAAAATTGTCATCTCATGAATCCACAAATTCAACTACTTTTTCATCTCTACCATAGCTTCATTAATACCGCAGATGTCACCTTAGCACTGGCTGCAGTGGCCTAAGACAGAAATCAAGAATTTCCCCTTCTTTTTTCTGGATGTACTGCAACATTGATTCATTAGCACTCAACTCACAGCCAACAGCACTGTCGCTCGTGCCTGAAAAAGGTATCGAGTGCACATATTTTCTCGATAATATGAGAAAATATGATGTGGCTTATTCATAGCCTTCTTGTGTTTGGGAGCACTAGACAGCACTTCAGCACTATACTTGGGGGCTATTTTAAACAGAAAAACTGCCATCAACAAGAACAAAAATGTAAAAAACATGGCGCTAAAGAGACTGCAGAAAAGACACTTGTGTACAGTATGAGAGTCGAAACACGAAGGCAGAGCTTCACCTGTTCCACCTCAGCTGGGTCCATGAGCATCAAATGACTCAAAGTTTCCACGCCCTGTGCATGTCTGCAAATGACTGAAGCCGCCGCCATATTGCGTTTGTGAACACAGAGTCTGCAAACTCTGAGCACCCATGGTAGGATGGAGTTCCCCATGACAAGTCTTGTTAATCCATTCATGCAGCCGAAGGCACCTCCCTGTCCCCCGTTTCTCCATGTGACCTTGTGTAAGTCCTCAGGGAAATATACCAAAGACAGAATAAAAGGCTATAATACTGTGACGTCAAGCTGTTTGCCCTGTGTACTCCACGTGACTTATGACTCAATCATATGGACAAATGTTTGTTGATTTTTTTTAACAGTCCATGTTGTTAAAAGAAGCCAGGGCAGTGGGGAGGGGGGCATGGGCAATATATGTAACCTTAACACTTGTACCCCCATAATACGCTAAAAAAAAAAAAAAGAAGCCAGGGCATGTGTGTTGCTTAGCAACCAGCCTGTCGCTCTCCTTTTGGAAAGAAAGCCAGTAAAGCCACCAGTGCGCCTCCTTCGGTGGACTCTAAACCACGTCTCAGGGGCGGTGTGGAGAGAGCCTTGGCTTCGTCAGCCTCAGAGGATCATTTCACCTGGAACAGAGACAATGGCGTTAGGGAGGGCAGGCGGAGGAAGGGGCAGGGTGCTAGTGGCTGCAACCTGTGGGTTGAACTCAATATCTTTGGGAGGGAAATAAAAAGGTTCAGTAGAGTTTCCAGGGCTGTGATCAGTACAAACTCAGGCCAGCGTCAGTCAGCATCAAGACTAAAGCGAGAGGGAAGAAGAGAGGAAGAGGAAGAAGCTCCAGGCTGGAGGGAGGGTGGTGGAGGCTCAGGGGTCACATGGGAGGGCCCTGGCCATGGAGGACGTGTCAGGCAGACACAGGACGGGGCCAGGGACACAGCAGAGCTGACAGGGGCCTGGGGAAGGACGGTGCCCCTCTTTCACGTAGCCACGTTGATCCGTATACATATTCCACCTCCCGCTGCCCCTGCTCACACGCTGACATCTCGGAGCAAACGCATCCATGTGGCCCAGGTTTCATCTAGACTTCATCCTCCTGTGTGTACAGTGTTGAACTATGAAAGTTATAACTTTGACAGGCGTCTGTTTTGTAAAATGTGCCTCTTTCATTACAAACACAATGAGGTCTCAGAATAAAGTTAGAAGAGGCTGGGTCTCTCCGCATATGTCAATTCTTAATAAAATGGAAAAAAGAAAAGCGCTTATTTAATCCAGAAAAGCTCATTAAGCTCCAGAATGATTTGCAGGAGAGGGGGCCTGTGGGCGGCAGGAACAGAGTGAGTCATCCACACGTGCCCACCATATGCAGGAATGCTCTTTTTGAGAAAAGGGAGACAGTTTTTGTTGTTGTTTGAAATTTTTAAATCTACCATTGGTATTTCAGAATGGAAACTATACATGCAGAATTCGTCTCTGTTTCGGGTAATCAAGTCAAGATAACAACTAATATTTTAATGCCAAGAAAACACTGTTATCACTCCCATTCTTAAGGCCAGAACCCAAGAACTACATGACATTCCAGTAATATCTCACATCTGCCCACTTCACCTGTAAACCACCAGGACGTGTTGTGGAGCCGCCGGACAGAGCGCGTGAGGTGTGGGATGGAGGCTGCCAGGCATCAAGCCAGCTCCAAGCTGGTCCCAGCTTTGTCCCCCAGGCCTCTGCGTCCACCTGCTGACCACCAGGAGCAGTCAGTGGAGTGGAGAAGAGGAGGAAGGAACAGAGGGAGGGCAGAATCATGGCCTTGACGTATACTTTGGCTATGCACATGGTACTGTAGACCCTCTCTCCACGACCCTGCTTCCCTCCTATTTACATTCTATTGGCCTGTGAACATCCTTTTCTATTGTCCCCTGAAGGGTCACCAGTGACCCTCTGAGGCCAACCCAAGATGCCAGGGACCAGGGTCCCAAGATACCAGCATCATGGCGCAACACTTCCAGCCAAGGTGGGCAGCATCTCTGTGGTTCTTTATCCCTCCTGAGGAAGAGATTTTTTTCAAAGGACAGATGGTGTCACCAGCCCTGCTGAGCAAGGGCAATTTTTGCCCCATGTGTCTTATAAGTCCCAAGCAAGTATCTTTCTTTCTGACAATACTGAGTTGTGACAGACTGAAACATGTTCTCTATGGGGGGAAATCACTTTTTTGAGTATATTTTCCAGGGACTTGATGATCCTCATGTTCATAACTGCTTCAGGGACAGTCATGCGTTTGAGGGAAAACCTTCCACGCCTGTCCTTGGGGAAGCCACCTGCTCTGCAGAAGCGGCCTTGGCTCAGCAATGTTGCCTTCAAGGTTGCTAACATTTTAGGGCATGAATTATCTGGTTTCTGGTACTAGAGAAGTACCAGAAGCTTGGTACAAGCCAAGCTGTCCTAACGGCATTTTCAGAAGTAAGGTACACGAAGTCACAGTACCTGCTGTTCCATTTCAGCTACTCCCGTTTGCACAGAAAATGGCATCGGCAGATCTCCGTAGGATGCTGGGAAGGCGACTACACAACATTGGCAAATTGGACAGAGATGCATAGATCTCAGGGCTTCCCATGAGGGTGATTCTGGCTTGTATGATAAAGTATGGGCAAAAATGGCTCCGAGTCCAGCATGTGCATTGGAGGTGTCTCTGCAAACACGGTCAGTGTTTGAGATGATCGGTTGTCTGGTCAAGGGAGAGCTTAGAAGATGACCCTGCAGTGACCACTCACCTGGCTGAAGGACCAGTCTTTATGGTCCAACCAACATGCCACCTGCGATGAGTTCATGCCTTCTTATCCTAAGACCACCTGTTGGCAGAAGTCTTGAAACTTCAACCACCAAGAATGGATGAGGTTAATGTAATTATTCTCTCACAGAGCTCTTTTAGGAAACACTGCAGAACCCAGAGATGCAAGCAAACTGTCTGGGATGCCTCTGAAGCAGGATGATACATGGGAGAGGGGTGCTCTTCCCCACCCCATTATGGTTACCCAGAGCTGACACCATTATAGAACTTTGATGGCAGTGCCCTGTGAGAGGCAGGAGAGAAGTGACAGTGCCTACAGGGACCTGCTGTTCTGGGTGAAGCAGTAGCTGCTCCCAGCAGGACCAGGCAACATTCATAAGAGTTCCCTTAGAGAAATCAGAAAATACCTAGAAAGAGTTTACACAAACTGGAGGTTTTACATTGCAAGTATGGGTTGAAGCCAATGAAATCTAAGTTATAACTTTAATAGTTCAACACACTGTACACATAGGAGGATGATGTCCAGATAAAATTTGGGCCACATGAATCCATTTGATCCTAGATGTCAGTGTTCCATTTATCTCAATAAGATAAAATGAACGTTAATTCAGTCTACCTCTTGAAAAAGACCAGCTGTAAACAGTGAACAGTCTTAACTGAATCTTTTAAGTATATGATGTAACTTGAATTTATAAATAACAGAAGGTTTCAAGTTAAAATCCTAACCAATCTGCTTTGATCTCATTTAACAAGACTCGCTTGCAATGACTACAATGGATATAAAGCATGGGTTCACTTACATAAATTAAATGTGTTCCATGAAAACTTTGTTTTTATCATTCACTTTTTTAACAACTCATTTCTTCTTATCTAGAGCAAAGAAAAAACATCATCCCAGTTGTGACCATGCAAAATTAGTAGAATCTGAATTACTCTAGACATTCTAAATCTAAGTTCTGCTCAGGAAATGTGCATTCATTCCAAGACCATAGCATCCAAGTGTGAGATCAGAAATTTTAAAGATAATTCACAGAATAAGAACTATGATATAAATAGTCCACTAATTCCAGGATGTAATTCTGAGTCAAGATTGGGAACTATTTTTAGAACTATGGAGTATTAGAGTTGAAACAATTCTTGGAGTCATTGAATTTCCTAATAAAACCCAAGTGCCCATCAATTCATGAGTGGATTAATAAAATGTGGTATATGTATACCATGGAGTACTACTCAGCTTTAAGACACAATGGTGATATAGCACCTCTTGTATATTCCTGGATAGAGCTGGAATCCATTCTACTAAGTGAAGTATTTCAAAAATGGAAAAACAAACACCACATGTACTCACCAGCAAATTGGTATTAACAGATCAACACCTAAGTGGACATATAGGAATAACATTTATCAGGTGTCGGGCAGGTGAGAGGGGGGAGTAGGGGATGGGTATATACAATCACAATGAGTAAGATGTGCAATGTTTGGGGGATGGACACGTTTGAAGCTCTTACCCAAGGGTGGAGGGGGGCATGGGCAATATATGTAACCTTAACACTTGTACCCCCATAATACGCTAAAATAAAAAAAAAGGGCCATGGTAACAGGTATTCTGCTCTCTGCTTTAGTATTTTTAACTAAAGAGAACTTGTGAGAATTTACCATCTCCCAAGGCAGCTTGTGTATTATTTCTGATTAGCCTCAATTATTAGAAAGCTCTTACTTATATTGAACTTAAACCTTTTTTATAACTTCTAACCCATGGGCACTAGCTCTCTAGTATTACACAGGGTAAGAGTAATCCCTTTTGCTCACACTGGCCTTTCCACTTTTAAAAGACATTTATCATGTCCTCCTTAAGGGTTCTGTTGCTTAGAAACATTCCATGTTCCTTCTACTGCCCTTCAAATATTTAGTTAGCCATCTAAGCTCACACTAACCCCCCCCCCCTGCTCATAATTTAGCACTTCCTCTCTGCTCAGTCTTGAGTAGTAAAGAATTTGGCTTTGCCCCAAGAGAGATCTGGCCTTTTCTGTGAGCCTCTGGGAGGTACACTATGTCATATCCATTAGGAGTGTCTGCTTAGGGTGGGTTGGCCATACCTGATAGTCTTAGGGTGGGGGCTGGCTACATGATTAAGATCTCCTCCTATGTGATTAGTACAAGAGCTTTGGGTCACACAGCGTCAGTCACCTAGAGACTGAGTTCAGCCACATAGGAAATCAATTGATCAATCATGCCTATGTAATGAAGCCACAACAACTCTGGACGCGAGAGCTCCCTGGTTGGCAATGCTCCATGCATATTGTCACACATAGATGCTGGGAAGGTGACATGTCCTAAGGACAATGGAAACTTCACATTTAGAACCTTCTCACACTTGCCCCATATGTCTCTTCCTTTGGCTGATTTACATCTGTCCTTTCCATGTAATAAATTGTAGTCATGAGTATTTTTAGGGAGTTCTGCGAGTCCTTTTAGTCAATTACAAACTAGAGGGTGGTTTGGGGAACCCTCCAATCTTGCAGTTGGTGTCAGAAGTGAGAGCATCTTGTGTGGATTCTTCTAACTTTGGAGCCAGACCCTAATTCTTTGTAGTTGGTATCAGAAATCTTGGGCAGACTTGGGGCAGGTAGGGACTGAGCTCTTAAATTTTGAAATTTGGGTAGCACTGAGCAGCTCTTCCCAATAATATCCTGAGAACTGTGATGGTGAGAGCTGTGTTTTTTTTTTTTTTTTTTTTTTTTTGAGACAGAGTCTCGCTTTGTTGCCCAGGCTAGAGTGAGTGCCGTGGCGTCAGCCTAGCTCACAGCAACCTCAAACTCCTGGGCTCGAGTGATCCGTCTGCCTCAGCCTCCCGGGTAGCTGGGACTACAGGCATGTGCCACCATGCCCGGCTAATTTTTTATATATATATCAGTTGGCCAATTAATTTCTTTCTATTTATAGTAGAGACGGGGTCTCGCTCTTGCTCAGGCTGGTTTCGAACTCCTGACCTTGAGCAATCCGCCCGCCTCGGCCTCCCAAGAGCTAGGATTACAGGCGTGAGCCACAGCGCCCGGCCGAGAGCTGTGTTTTTATTTGGACCTTTCTTTATAGTAACTCGGCCATACGTATGACTTGGGACAGAAAGGGAAAGATCTTACATTTATTTTTATTCAGTTTATCATAGTCAGAAGCTATGAATGTCATCATTTTGTTTAAGAAAAACCCAAAAACCAAAAACAATAACTTAGAAGGCAAATTAGTAGACCTTATAGATAAACAGAAAATAGGTTCATAGATTTCCCCTGAATCAACGGACTACCAAAAATTACATATGCTAAAGAAGTTTAAGAAGGTATAAAGGGGTGCTGAATGATTCGATGAGATCCTGGCACTTAATGAACACATAGTCTATTGTGTAATAGATGCACACTCATTTAATCTACCTACAGGACCAGATTAGGAGTAATAAAATTTTTATCATTATCACTACTGCAATTTAGAATGTAAATACTACTCTGACATGTTTCACATTGTCTGAAGTCTCATTTCCTTTTTAAATTTTATTTGGCCCAAGCCATTATCATTAATTATCAATGCTTTGCAACAGACGTTTCCATAGCTCTGTCACTTTTTATAGAGCTTTTGCAATGGTTTATGACAGCTTGACTGGGGCAGGGATAAGAAAACATCACAATTATGCTGCATTATGACCATTGCACATCTTTTGAGTAAAGATGAGCTCACTGTACTATTTAGAAACTTTGCTCTCCTTCAGCTTTAAATCAGGTTTAGGAGCACATTTTAATCCAACGTCAGATCCCTGCACAGTCCGAAAGGGAGTTAGGTACTGATGGGTCGCAGAGATGGAGTCAAGAGTCATGCTGTCATGGAAACCCAGAGCCTCTCCTTCAATTCTTGAACACCCCCATCCTTCTCTGCAGATTTCAAAAGAATTTTTAAGAAGAAAGAAAATGAAGAGCACAAATGGAATTCCTGACATAATGCAATCCTAGTCTAGCCTGGGCCTTGCCGCTACACCATTGTCCAACCTCCTGGGTCTCCTCAGCGATAGACTTACATTTTTAGAACACTCCTGTGCTTTTCCATGAGTTTTGCTTGTTTCCGTAAGAAACATACGTGAGGTTTACATTTAATGTGGCATTCTGATGGCACCTCTGTCTGTAGTTCAATCTGTGATCTCCCTTCAGGGTTGACATTAGAACTGTGTAGAATTTGGGATTTGAAAATCTCCAAGTACATTTAGAATTCTTTCAAAAAAATGTGTTTACAAAAAAGGCAGAGAAGGGTTTCATCTACTTTTTTTTTTTAAATCTACTCTCTAAGCAAAACCCTAAGATGACAGAGCATCGTGAGCACTGCGTGAATTGTGGGGCTTTTATGTTCCAGATCTGGAAACTCAGGTGAGTCTCTCTTCTGCCACACTCCTTGGAAAGGCTAAACAGAGGTTAGATAGGATTAGGCAGAGGATCTAGGCTTGATGATTATACTGGATCACAGTTACGACTGTTTCCAGTTTGAGTTTGATTTAGCCAATTCCATTGTTTTCCGTCATCATAAAATAAACTTAGAATATGCAAACAGGAGCCTTGAGCAGCCTCACGTTTGCGTTCATTTGACTGTTCTGATCTTGTGCACACAAAAGGCAGAGAGGTCTGATCTCTCTCTGCTCAATCAGGCTCACAGCAGAGGGCACTCGGTGCTGGAGGAGAACCTTCCAGGAGAGATGACATAAACTGGCTCAGTATGCACAGCCAGTTGTACAGTAACATCACCCTATCGGAAAGGATTCAGACCAGTTTTGGGAGGATGGATTAGGTGATGAAATGTGTTCCTTCCTGGGGTCTCATGCTCTCATCTCTCCCTATGCAGTGGCCTTTATGTTCAAGTCAGCAGCATGAAGCTTGAAACAGGATTCTGATTGTCAAGATGAGCTCTCTATTTCCACCCCAGTGGCCTGTCCAACACTCAGCTGGGGATACTGAAGATGGCTCCAGAAGGACTGTTAAAGCCACAAGCCCACTATTCACCGAGATGGGGGTGCCCGGGTGCTTGCCTGACGGGCTGCAGACTCTTACTTCATCGCTGGCAGTCTGGAAGAACTTCCTTTTATCACACAAACGTGACAATAAAGATGACTTGGCAGTTTTGGACCCGAGTTGGGCAGCCGGGAGAGGCAGAGGAAAATGCCCCCTTGCCCTGTGGACTCTGGATGTGCCACTCTGCTCATGCGTCCCTGAGCAAGCGGTAAACTTTGTGCCCCTCCTGAATCTGTGTGCCTCCCAGTTTGCAGCCTGAAAGCTTTAATCTCTGTCTATGGAAATCCTTCCACATTTAGCTCAAATCCACGATCCCAAGTGTTCAGAAATCCCTGTGTTCAGAAAAACACAGGGAAAAGCCTGACAGTACTCAAAATTTCCAGGGTCTTGTCCTTGGAAATTATCTGCCTTTTCATTCTTTTTATTATGGTAAAATATACATAACATAAAATTTACTTTTTTAACCATTTTAAAGCATATACTTCCATGGCATTATGTGTAATATATTCACATTGTTGTGTAACTATCACCACCATTCATCTCCAGAACTTTTTTCATCTTCCCAAACAGAAACTCTGTATCCATTCAGTAATGTATCTGTATCATTCAGTCTGTATCCATTCAGTAATGACTCCTCACTCCTCACTCAATGCTTCACCACTCTCCTTTCTGTCCCTATGAGCTGGATACTCCAGGTACCAGATAACTGGACACACACAACATTTGTCCTTCTGTGTCAGCTCATTTCACTCAACATATCTTCCGGTTTATCCATGTTATAGCACAGATCAGAATTCCACTGCTTTTTATGGCTGAATAATATATCCCATTGTATGGACCATTTTGTTTTCCGCTCATGTGTTAATGGACACTTGGGCTGTTTCCACCTCTTGGCTATTATGAATAATGCTATTGGTGTACAAGTATATGTTTGAGTCCCTGCTTCAATTCTTTGGGGAATTACTGGAATTACTAGATCATGTGGCAATTCTATGTTTAACTTTTTATTTTTATTTATTTTATTTTATTTTTTGAGACAGAGTCTCACTTTTGCCTGGGCTAGAGTGCCATGGTGTTAGCTTAGCTCACAGCAACCTCAAACTCCTGAGCTCAAGCAATCCTACTGCCTCAGCCTCCCGAGTAGCTGGGACTACAGGCATGCACCACCATGCCCGGCTAATTTTTTCTATATATTTTTAGTTGGCCAATTAATTTCTTTCTATTTTTTTAGTAGAGACAGGGTCTCGCTCTTGCTCAGGCTGGTCTCGAACTCCTGACCTTGAGTGATCCACCCACTTTGGCCTCCCAGAGTGCGAGGATTACAGGCATAAGCCACCACACTCGGCCTATGTTTAACTTTTTAAGGAACTACTAAACTGTTTTCCATGGTGGCTATGCCGTTTACACTCCCACCAGCAGTGCACAAGGATTCCAATTTCTTTGCATCCAACACTTATTTTCTGTTTTTTTGATAGTAGCTATCCTAATGGATACTGAAGTGGTATCTTATTATGGTTTAATTTGCATTTCTCTAGTGATGCTGAGCATCTTTTCATATCTAATTGCCCATTTGTATATCTTTGGAGAAGTGCCTATTCAAGTCCTTTGTCCATTTTTGAGTTGGGTTTTGTTGTTGAATTATAGTTCTTTATATATTCTGTATGTTAATCCTATAGTAGATATATGATTCACAAATATTTTCCCTCATTCTGTGAGTTATTTTTCAATCTCTTGATAGTGTTCTTTGATGCACAGAGTGCCTTTTCATTTCATTTTATTTCAGGTAATACTTTATTAGTTTTAGATTTTAACTAGTATTTTTTGGCATCTAGGGTTCAAAAGTCTTTCAATATTTGCTTTTCCTGTGAAGAGTACACCAATAAGAGTGACCAAGGATTGCCTATGCTATTTTGTGTTAAACATACCATATGGTCCTTATTATTTGTAGACCACTAGCCAGTCACCAGGAGGCGATTACATGTTCCATAGATTGTCTAGAGATAAATTTTTATTGAAATCAAGTATAACCTACTTTAAGGAAAGTAAAGGTGAAGTCAACTCTGTTATAGTGTCTTCTGGGTATCATGTGTGGTTTAAAGAAACATGATCCCACAGTCTTCACAAAAGGTACCAATTGGATTGGCACTTGGCACAAAGAATAGTGTATAGCAGTTGGAAGGAATTAAAAGGAAATCACATTTAAGAATGCTTTCCATTACTAGTATAAGTCTGAGAAAAGATGTTACACAAAGGCTACAATTCATACATTTAATAACTTAAGGGAGAGCCTATGAAATGTTAATGGGGAACGATGTGAATGAATTATATACCTCTTGAAAAATAATTAAGAAAGATTAGAGTTTTCCAGTGTTATCTATTTTGTTTGAAAAGAATAGGTAGCTATTATTGTATAATTTGTACATCTTTTAAGTTGGTAAGTCTGATAACAAATAGCTATTCATTTCATACATGGGATAAATGTGGTTTGAGTTCAGGGTCTAATCGCTATTATCCCTGCAAGATCCCTAACTGGGCAGTTTCTCAAAGTCTTGCCACTGACAAAAGGCTTATAAATTAGGAATGAATCACATCTTCCTTATGCCAATTCTTTGGTCTTTGTTTAATTTCAAAACACAATGCTTTTCCAAAGTGTTGTGAAGAGCACTCAATGGGTCGGCTGGATGGTCCAAATGCCACTAGTGGTTTCTCTTTCCTGGTGAACCGCATAAGGTGGGCAGAGGTGGTTTCCCTTCTCTCTGTATATCCAGGACCTAACACTGTCCGGGATAGAGTCACCTCTCTATAAATATTTAAATAAATAAATGGGACTACCTCTCCTTCAAAAGAAGTCTCCCCACAGTTTCCTTCCTCCACAACTCCCAAAGCATTACCTTTTGTGTTTTTTTAGAGACAAGGTCTCTCTGTGTCACCTGGGCAGGCATGCAGTGGCACAATCATAGCTCACTGCAACCTTGAACTCCTGGCCTCAAGCAATTTTCCCACCTCAGTCTCCCAAAGTGCTGGTACTTTCTCGTTTTCTTCATAGAAGCCATAATCAGAACAAAACCAAGACAGATGCTACTGTGTTGGGCTGGAATGAGTGCCTAGCGCAAGGTTCAGTCTCTTCTATGTCATGGCAGGGAGATGTAGCATTCTAGAGAACAAGCCACAGCCTACTCAAGTCTGCACATCTCACAATCTTCAAGGGTGGATCATAGGAGAGATATGTATACCAAGGTTACCATCAAGCCCTTCTTGGGGAACGTGTATGGCAATGTTCCCAAAAGAAGAATAGTCAGGACCACCTATATGCCCTCAATTTGGAGCCAAGATTCTGACCAAGTGAAGCCAGGTCTGTATGTAAGCTGTTTCTGTGTTATTGCCCTGGGCTGTCCTTATATTGATACTGTATGGGTATGAAGGTTTCCAGAGCAAAACTGGTCTCAGCAGGATGTCTGAGTTAAAAGGGCTGACAAAGCCAGGTGGTACAATCAAGTTAAATACCTTTGGCAGGTAGAAAAGGTATTCCAAAAAGGGCAACAGGGGTCATCTCTGCTTGCAGTTACATCTAAGCAGAGGAAGCAGCTACATATGTGGTGGGATTTTGGAGGGTCTTGTTACAAAGCCTAAGGCTGCCCCATTCTCATTCCTTTGCATGAACACACAGAAAGTCATATTTAAACAAATTCGCTACTTGGGAGTTGTTCATTCCACAAGCATGTATTGAGAACCTAAGGATACATGAACCTAAGGATATTAGAATGCTCAAAAGAAAACAGGAGAAATGGCATGTGCCTTTAAGCAAAGAACAGTGAACTTTGTTCATGAAACTACATAAAAATACCTTCAGTACAAACAGTAGTTGGGTGTAGTTCCTAGCACTGAAGCCCATGCTCAGTGATGGCAGGTCTCATGAGAGAAACAGTCTCGGTAAGTGGTTTGAAGGAAAGAACTGACATGATCTTTTAAAGACAGACACATTTAACCCTCAGAAAAATTGGCATGTCAGGGCACAAAACTAGGAAATATATGATCACAAATAGGGCACTGCCAAACCCAGAAACCACTCCCTAAAGTTTTGTTGATCTCATTGGCAGGGAGTAGGAGGATAGTAAGAACAAACAAAAATAAATAGCAATTATAATCGTTGCCCTAGAGAACTGAAAATCATAAAGCTACTATTCCTTGAACTATCAATAGTAACAAATTTATTATAACCATCTCTATTTCTTTGTTTTTTTTATTATATCAAATAGAAATGGAAATTCAGCTGTTTTAAATAACTACTAGGTACAACTTAACTGCTCTACGAATATAACTATTTGAAAATTGTTCAATTATACACAAAGTGAATAATCATCTCATTTGCATGGGCAAAAAAAAAAAATCTATTAATGCTCAATTGAGCCTGAACCAGTTGTGGAACAAGTGAGAATTTATGGTTGGATACTCTGATTGAAGTTCTATTAATGTTCAAGACAGTTTTTTGATGAATTAAGCCCCAACTCATTTGTACGCTCCATCCCTTCCAATGCCTAATTGTGCCTACGTCAAGCCATCCTTGAGTAATCACCAAACCCCACGGGTGCCTAAGGGCATCTTGGGCTCTCTGTGCGCTGGCCCTGGACTAACCTAAAGCCCTCCTCCTTTGGCTGTTTTCTTTCTGGTAGCGATGTGACGTGTAATGTGATGATTAGTTATCATTAGAGATAACAATGAGCTGTGGATTTGGGGGTCTTGCATCTGGCTCAGCACTTTTATCATGATTTGTGCTGGACAATCTCTGCATCAATGCAGGGAATGGCAGAACAGCTGTGACTGGCTCAGGTGTTTAGAGGATAGATCATGGAACACTTTGGAAACACAGATGAGTGTGCATGGAAAATGAGTGGGAGTAGGTGAGGAGAGAGCTTGGAGAATCACTGCCCCTGCCCAGAGAGCCTTCGCTGCAATCCTCAGGACTCCCTCAACCACACCTGGCCCCTTTCTTCCTGGTGCTGTGTAAGTGCTGATGTGTGTATGTTGTCGGGTCTCACCTGTGAGTGTTTAATGTCTGCGTCTCCACTACATTGTAAGGTTCCCAGGCATGGGGATTGTCTGTTATTATCCCCAGTGCCTTGCATATTATAGGGGCCCAATAAATATTTTTAAATAAATAAGTAAATGAATAAATAGATAAAAGAACTTATGTTTCTGCTAGACATTTCTCAAATTACTTTCTGTGTATGTTTGGTAGCCTCAATCAGACTTGTTACAGAATCAGTCCCTTAAATTCCTTAACCAGTTTTTTGGGGCCATAATCTATGTTACTGATCAGAAGAGCACCTAGCTCTGTGGATAAGGGAGCTAAATTTGATGAACCACGTGGGGATTCTAAAGTGTAAGTTGAAATTTACATCATCAAAGGCAACCTTGAAAATCTCTTTGGAAGAAAAGCCTTTTCTCATTAAGTCCAACACAGACAAGTTTTACTTCAACATTGAAAACTATCACTGTCTATGGCTGAGTGCCATACATAATACTTGGCTTGCATTTAAAGGCCAAGATCTATGAAAACTTTGTGTCTTTAAACATTTGAATCGTGCCCCATCAGTGGGATACCGAGACACAACTAGGGGTGCAGCAGCTCATTCTCAGCCCTGTGGACTCATTGAGGGTGGAGTCCCTTGCCTCCTTAAATCATTACTTCTTTTTTGTGCAAAGTAGAGTTGAATTCTCTTAAATCAAAGGTCTGTATCAGGCAGCCACCCTGTACACTAAGCACACAAACTCTGTTGAATAAATGCATGAGGGTTCCATTTTCATAAAAAGTAATTCTAATCCACTTGGCCAAAAGCGATGCATACTTTTTAAGTCAAGGAACAGATAAAAAGATATGACAGTGCCGGATTAATCCAGGTCATAAAGTTCTGAAATATGTTAAAACCACGATCTTTTTACCTTTGAAGCATGTTTCTTTAAAGGTGCTGTCACAGACATTGTCTCAATGGGACCTGTGATATGTTTCCCATATCGCAGGTGGGAAAAGGAGGAGGAGGATTCTGATTTCTCGGATGGAGAAATGCAAAGGTCAGGAAGCACCTTGCAGCGCACGAGGCTGGCAGTGGTGCAGGCACTCGTACCCGCTTCTCCTGGCCTCGGCTTAGCTTCAGCTCCATGGCCCGGTCGCGGGCGTCTCTTAGAAACTGCAGCTGTCTGCCTGCACGTACTTCCTTGGGAGTTCATTCTGAAGACACTACCTAGATTCCGGTTGAGAGGCTCACTATCTCATCTGCCAAGGGTGGAAATGTTCAAAGCTTCTATTATTAGCCAGATGTTTGGGAAGCTCATTCTCTCACGCCCTGACAGCCCTGCTGTCATTGTCACCTCTTGCTTATCTTTCGAGTACTCAGCAAAGCTTCAAGACACAGCCCCAGTGATAACCTTTCCTGCTCTGACACAACCCACCCCTCAGATGCCCGTCCAGCTCTACTGCCGGGGGAGGAGAGACGGGAACTGTTGTACCATAGCCCCGCACCCGTTCTCTGGTGCGGGAAATGGTGGCCCCCCTCACTGGGAACTGCCCAGGTAAGGCAGGAAGGCGTCGTGGGGGTCCTGCAGCCCCAGAGAGTATCACAGATTCCTGCCCTTTTTCCCGGCTGTGGGGTCTGTCAGATGGCTCCCTGAACTTCCAGGCTCTCACATGAGAAACACTGTAGAAATTTTAAAAACAACTCGTGAGATGGGCTGAGGTTTACATCCTCCGTTGGTGGTGCCCAGAATATGGGCTCGGGCAGGGGGGCTCCCCTGAGCTGCTTGCTGAGGCTGATCTGAGTCCCACTTTCCAGCTGCTACCAGGGCCTGCACACAGGTTCGGGATCAGGAGAGTCTCATCGATTTCAACAATCTAGTTTGATATTTCTGATTCAGCCCTGATAAGGGGTGTACGTCCTGAAAGGAAGATTCGTTTCCCTTCTTCATCTCCCCTATTTCACAGATAGCTGAGACAGGGAGATGGGCTGGAATGTCCGAGCTGGATGCCGCTGGCCCCACCCCTTGGGTCTGTGCTTTTCTTACCATCGCTACACCTGTGTAAGCTTTGCAGCTACGTTTGATCTGCTGTCACATCTCACGTGTTATTTCAACACCAGCAACATTTCAGATGCTGCGTTCGGTGGTGGTGATATGCTGGGAGGCAATGGGACAGCTCCATTATCCGCTAGCTGCATACACTTGGATAGGTTATTCTTCTCTGTGTCTCGGTTTCCCCATCTGTAACATGACTATGACCACAGCAGTACCTATGTCATGGGCTGTGGTCAGAATCAAATACCCACAAAGCATTTAGAACAGTTCCTGATGTGCAGTGAGAGAGCAATGACTATGAGCTATTGTCATTATGTTCACAATGTGAACTCCGAAAGGGGACAGAACATGGTACTCCTGAGAACAAAAAGGATGATGTGCAGAGTTCATTTGTCAAGCCAGAGGAGAAAAAAAAATGAATGCTTGAGCCCAGGGCTTGTGACCCCAACTGATTCCCCGGCGGTGTCATTGTGTGGTTCTATAATGAGCCTGGCAGAGTTAATTTCATGGCAGCTCCTGCCTCCACTCTTAATAATAACAATCTCTGGAAATTTCTGTAATTAAATATGAAGATACCACCAGCCACAGAAGCAAACAGAGCTAAGATAGAAGAATAAAAGAAAGTATGAATGCAAAAATCTCATAAGAGGAAAAGGGACTTTTACGTCCCAGTGATGTTCTGAACTCACTTTCTCTGCATCCTAACAGTCATTAAAATGTATAAAAATGAATGTTTTTAAAGCAGCAATACTAAGAATTATCATTGCTACAGTTGCCTGGCAACCTGAGACTTTGGTTATTTTATTTCTAAACAGGGAATGCTCTAAACTGGTATTTGGAGTTTGTGCAAATAGTTCTAAATTGATGTTCTCCCTATAAATCAGGAGGAGATAATACAGCGTTAATATACATTTAAAGGAGGTTAAACATGCATATGTCTATCTCTCTCACATCACACACAAAGACTCTTGCACGAGTTTCTCCCCATTTCATGCTATCTTAACTAAATCTGGAGAACTGATAGTCCTTTGCATTTTTCCCTAGCAAATATCTATTTAATTTCATGGTATCTAAATAATACACATTCAACTCCAGAGGAACAAGCCTTTCCTCTCCCGTGTGATCCCGGGGCACTGAATGCTATAGTTAATAGCAATCCTGAGCCGCTTTCTCCAGCCTCCCAAACCTTGAGTGAGTTTCCAGTTCTGAGAAAACAGAGTCTAACCCAAAACCCAAAGGGGTACCAGGAGGAAATATTTCTCAAGGCCAGGCAGAGGCATGTCTGTGTCACATGTCCTGGTAAGTCCTTATGAATTTTAGACCTGCTGCTGCAGGTGTTGCCTACGGGCGCTGGCGCCCCACGTCCTCTTGGATGAGAAGAGGTGTTCACATTTTGAAAAAGCTGCCTCTATTTATAAAATGTCATTTCCTCTCAAGTCACTGACTTGAATTTGAGTTTCTGGTGCTGCCTGCTGGTTCTAATGAACCGCTGTGCTCTGATGCTTCTACCTTCTTAAAAATGGCCCTGGTGTCTGACTTCTCACTAGGGCCCCGGAGGAAAAGAGTTCCCATTACAGACCCTGAGGATGGGTGTCCTTATCGCCTTTGTAGAACAGAGGCTTCTGGAAGTGGATGCTGCCTGCAGTGTTTGGTCGCAGCCTGAAGCTTGTGATAACAGACTGCCTCGGGCTTCCCCTGCTTTCTCCCAGGTACTCTACTTCAGAGAGGAGGAGGAGGAGTTAGCTCAGCTGGCTGAGACCCAAAGCACTTCAGCAACTGATCTGAACAAACCAGGAGTAGGTCTTGGTCTGAACCGCAGACCCGAGCCATAAAAGAGAGGCATTGGGCATCACTCACATCATGGGATGGTTACCTAGTGCTGTTTTTCAAGTTGACTGGGAAAAGCACCTCAGACAGGCACATGTAAAATGACTGTAGAATGATTTTCTGTGACCTGTTAAATGGTAGCCAAGACATTATCATCAAATACCTATTGTTTAGAAAGAGAGTGCGAGCATCCTGTTGGCAAATAAGCAAATAGATCATATGACCTATTAACGTGATTATTTCTCCAAATGGAGTAGCAGTTATAAATGAAAGTACATGCTTCAGGGCTGGAAGTATCGCTGAGTGAAGGGTGTGCTTCCCCAGGTCTGTCCCCTTAACAAGACAACACCTAAAAGGGATCAGAAATTCTTTTTTTTTTTGAGACAGGGTCTTGCGCTGTCACCCAGGCTGGAGTGCAGTGGCATCATCATAGCTCACTGCAACTTCAAACTCCTGGGCTCAAGTGATCCTTCTACTTTAGCCTCTTGAGTACCTGGGACTACAGGCACATGCCACCACACCCAGCTAATTTTTCTATTTTTTGTAAAGATGGGGGTTTTGCTCTTGCTCAGGCTTGTCTCAAACTCCTGGCCTCAAGAGATCCTTCTGCCCCAGCCTCCCAAAGTGTTAGAATTACAAGCATGAGCCACTGCATCTGGCCCAGAAATTTTTTCTGGGAGAACTGTGCTGTGGTTAGAATTTCTGAGTCTCTAGAAAGACTGTGGTCCTTCAGAGAAGCTGGGACATAATAACACTTTGGCCAAAGCTAAGTTCACCCTGACAGATCCTTGGGGTGGCCCCTAGGCCAACTCCAGTGGTGTGTGCCCGGAACGCTGGTTTTTGGCATGAGAATTCATTTCAGTGCCCCTGCCTGTTTTTTCTTATCTATCAAATGGAAAGACTCTTAGCACCTTGGTGCTCAAGTGGCGAGGGATAGCAAATGACTATAATGAAGGAGCGATGGAAGAAAATTCGCAAATACACTGACAAAGTGCTCAGGACTAGGACAGATTTCCCTGGACATGAAGTTACCCCTAAAGTTAGACAGCAGTCTGTGCAGAACTGACTAGGGGGTAAAGCCCTTGGTGGTCTCCCCACATTCCCTGTGAGCTTTTCTGAATGGTGTCACCGGTTAGGATTGATTTACAGCACTGGGGATGGCTGGAAAGCCTATGCTGTGTAATAGCTGAGGTCAGTAACCTGCTCTGCGCCTGCGCCTGTCATCTGCAGTGACGGCAGGATCATTTGCAAAGTCAGAGCCATCCGGGCACAACCAGGGTGTCTGGGGGGGGTACCTGCAATGGGCAATGAGTCCAAACTCACTTCCCAGCTTGCTCACATGACAAATTGTCTGGTAAAACGATGAAGAGAAATGAGGACAGGCTATAGCCCCTCTGTGCACATTCCAGTTAATTTCCCAGAAGCAAGCACAAGTAATGCCGATTCTAGGCTGACAAATGGAGAGGTAGTGGGGTTTTTGTGTTTTGGGGGGATGGGGGAGGGTAAAGAACATGGAATTTGCTTGTCTGTTTTTTCCTGTAAGTGAGCAGGAATAAGAGGAAACTGCATGGGCAGGAAACTTCCCTCTCTAAGGAACCCCTTCCAAAGGCAAGGTTTGGCACCCTGAACGGTGTTTAGCATGCTGACAAAATGCTGCACAATGTGGCTTTAGAGCGCTGATGGAATTGATAAAAGAAATCTGGGCCATCCTGCTGTGCCAAGTCCCCCTGCTGTGCAGCGTGAAGGCAGCTAATCTATTACAGAGCTTGATGAGAAGGGGGGAGTGGGCAAGTGGGCTCAGAACTGTCAAGGTCTCTGAAACTGTGAAAAGTGCAGCAGTTTGATCCTGCCACCAACTGGCTGGGTGATTTGAGTAAGCCTCAAAAAGGGATAGTTTCTAGTTGATTAATCACTTTGCAAATGTCATTTGCAGACACCAAATATTGACTATATGCTGTGGCTGAATCTCTGAGAAAATATTAGAGCAACGGTCTTTCAAAGCATATATACAATGACTGGCATCAAGGACCAAGGGCTGGGCGAACTGGCTCACGCCCGTAATCCCAGCACTTTGGGAGGCTGAAATGGGAGATCGCTTGAGATCAGGAGTTCAAGACCAGTCTAAGCAACATAGCAAGCCCCTGTCTCTACGAAAAATACATAAATGACAAGTATGGTGGTGTGCACCTGTAGTCCCAGCTACTCAGGAGGCTGAAGTGGGAGAATTGCTTGAGCCCAGGAGTTTGAGGTCTCAGTGAGCTATGATGCACCACTGGACTCTAGTCTGGGTGATAGAGCAAGACCCTGTCTTAAATAAATAAATAAGGACTAAGGGATGTCAGAACAAACACACTGGCCGATGAATGTTTTGGAGGACAGTGCTGGCTGGATGGCCAGGCCATCATGCTTCCTGGTACTGGGCTGCCTGGCACGGTCTGGATAGATGTGTTAGGCAGCGCATACCTCGGGGACTGATAAGCATCTGTACCCAAGCATCCAATGGCTCAACGAGGCTGAAGTTCTGAGTGAGGGAAAACTCCATGACCGTATCTCATGCAGACACAGCACTTACATTAAGTCTCTGCTTACTTAAGACATGGAAACACTTTTATCTTCACTCTCTTGGTGCCAGAATGGAAGGAAGGGGACTCCTGGAATTGTGCCATCAGCTGTCTGCAGGGACTCGTGAGTGGGGGTTGCACACTCTGCCAGCCCTCCACAGAGGGAAAGTGGCTGGTTTTTAGGGCTACCTGATATTAAAAATATGTTTACCAAGAGACCTTGAACTATTAAGAAATTCTTAACATTTCCCTCCTTGTTTATAATAAAACCCAACTCCAACCAAAAGGAAGTTACTTTATCTAAATTAAAAATAATTTCATATGTTTACATTTATCCATCCTCCCCTCCATCAATTCAACAACTATTTATTGAAATCATAAAAGCATGTCACTCTACAGAAACAGTGTGAAAGATATAATCAATGACCTCATAATAAGGTGGTATTTGAATTTCATCTGCATCATGATCTATTAAGTTGTGACATTAATACACATGAATCTCATTTTATGGAAACCAACTAGGGCCAAGAACTCTGTACTTTCTTTCTCTAGCCTGGACAGTTTCCCTCCTTCCCTCTCTTTCTTCTCATAAGTTGAATTTATTCAACTACAGAAATAACATCAAGTGAAACTTTGTAAACCTTAAACTTGAATTTTTCTCTTATAGAAAAGGGTCATTATAAGAGCTGGGAAAATCACTTCTGGGTTTATTCAAGTAGGATTCCAAATTTCAAGAATTGAGGCAGATAGGATTATAGCCACCAATGATACCCCTAAAGTCAGTTCAGTATGATCCTCCTGGTGGAAAATAAGCTCACAGGGTTTGGGGGGGGTACGGCATTGACTCAGGGCAGAGGGAAAGGAGAACTCCAGGACTCATCCTGAGTCTCAGTTATTGTAGAACAAACTGCCCAACTTACCTTTTTCTTCCCACACAATAGTAACTTGTGTTTTATAGGATTTTTTACAGATTAAAAAATGATTCTGCATTTATGCTTTTAATCCTCATGGCCACTAAGGTAGGCAGTTTTTCCATCAAAATAGATGAGGACAGGCTCAACCAGATTGTTACCATTGGTTATTGGTCACAGTGTTCTAAATTCCACAAAAAATGTTCACACATACCATATCATTCTGAGTCTTATATCCCTCTCATGTGGAGCAAATATATAGCTATAATCCTCAGTTTATGATGACTGAAGGTTCACTTAGCTCACAAGAGCACACCTGGGCCTTGGCAGGGGCGTGGAAGTCAGCCAAGGTCTGCCACACTGGCAGAGCTAAGCTGTATGATGGTGGGGAGGGGTGGCTTTAGCTGTGCCCGACATAGCAGCAGCTCTGGTTTGTCTTGGAGCAGTAACAGAAAGAGGGGAAGGATCCTGGAAGCAGAATAAATATTTACATGGGAAGATGGACGGTAATTCCCTAAGCTTTCTAAGCTCTCCCAAGTAGGGCTGTCAGATAAAATACATGACACGCACAGTCCCGTGTAATATTGGAGGGTATAGTTATAATAAAATATCATTTATTGTTTATCTGAAATTCAAATTTAACTGGGTATCCTGTATTTTCATTGGTTAAATCTGGCGGCCCTACTCTTATCAAAGGTAAGCCAACCTTCCTCCCCTTGCTCACATCACTATGAAACAGATACATCTCCATTGCGGTGACAATAATCTACCAATAGCAATTGTGATTGGAGACCTCAGCTGAGATAATTTCCTATTCCCTCTGACTTGAGCAGCCTAAAGTTAGACTGGAATAGATGTATTCCTAAAACTTTCAAATGTAGGAGAGATCATGCGTTACACAAGTGTTAGCTAAGGCTATTCTCTTAGCTGATTAGCTAAGGCACTGAACTAATAATGTGGCCCAGACTGTCCCTCCATGGCACACCTCTCCTTGGACAACACTGGGCAGAGACGCTCACACCCAGCTCTGGCACCATGCTCACCCTATCCCATTCTGTGAGTAGAAAAGGCACTTACTTGTATGGAATATGTTTGCTGCCGTTGACAAGAGCCAGGATGACATTGCCCAGAGCAGACAGGGAGAGGCACAGCCCGGAGCCTCCTTCCCGATTTTTGCTAAGAGCTTTCACACAGCTGCCGAGATCAATGAGATGCAGGCGGCTACGACCTCCAGACACTGCCAGAGAAGAGAGAAGTGGTTAAGTTCTAGTAAACACACATCTGTTCTTCATGTAGCTCCTTGGAAAATCCGAGGAAAAAGGAAAAGGATGAAGTTCATGACCTAGTAGGCAACCCTAACCCTAAATCCTACTGGGGTCACAGAAAACATTATGTGCTTTATGTGTGCTCTTAAATTCTCTCCATCCCACATCAATGATCTTCTAAAGCCTACTGACATTCATAGTATAAATAAATGAATAATTCCATTAGGTTGAATTGGGTGACATTTCAGAGAAGGAAAATGTCTAATTGAAAGAGGATAAGGTTTGTACCTAAATGAAACTCATCAAGTTAAAACCTGAATGTCCCATGATTATCTGCCTTGGTCATTTTAGAGGACCTAATCTAAAGCTCAGCCAGAAATCAGGTTGAAAACCCAGGTAAAATCAGGAAGAAGTAACAACCAGGTACAGAGACAGGGAAAGCCCAAATATTTGCTGAGTATCTGCCAAGTGCCAGGTGCTACAAAAACACTACTCTCATTTCATTCATTCCCCCATGGTAAAACCATAAGCTAAATACTATTATCCTTTTTGTAAGAGATGAGAAAATAGCACTTCAGAAAAGTTAAGTAACTTATCCATGAGTACTTTTGCCTCTGAAATACAAGGAGACCAAAGTGGCAACACTTTACAAGACAGAATACTGGAAAGGAGAGAGTTTTGGAGATTTGCAGAAGGTCCCTCAAATATTCAACTGAGTACTGCTCAGCACATGCGTGAAACCACCCAAGGCTTGTGAATCAACCATCTAAAAAGATTAGAGGTAATAGCTCCCATGATGCCAGAAATGGTGGCTTTTACCAATAGCCAGACTGGAAAATCTCAAGATTCATAGAACACTGGGTAGATACACAGAAGAGTCTTATTTCAGCAGTGGGGAATACTTAGCCCTAGACTGAGCCCTGACCTGGTCCCACCTAACAAACATTAAAAGCAAGACCAAAAAGGATCAAACAGTTTTCCAAGTAACTCAACCACATCCTAAAATAAAGCTTAAGAATATTTACAAAGTACAAAAATATCTGATCCTCAACAAGGTAAATCCAAATGTTGGTACCTAATCAAAAATAACAAAGTATGTAAATAAGCAGGAAAACGAGACCCATAATGAAAATAATTGGAACATACCCAGCATGAGAGCATAGATGTTAGAATTGACAGAGAAGGCTATTAAAATAGTTATCATACTTGTATTTCAAATGTTCAAAAAGTTAGGCAGAAACATGGAATATAGTTTTAAAAGACACAAAATTGAACCTTTATCAATGAAAATGCAATGTGTGAGATAAAAAATACACTAGATGGGATTAATGGTAGAGTAGGCATTTCAGAATGAAAAATTAGTGAATTAAGAATCTAGCAATATAAACTATCCAAAATTAAATACAGAGAGAAAATTTGAAAACAAACAAACAAAAACATACAGGGGAAAAAAAGAGTTCTAGGACAACCTCAAGTGTCCGAATATGTGTGATCACATTTGAAGAAATATGGCCAAAATGTACCCAGATTTGATGAAAACTATAAATCCACAGATCCAAGAAGATAAATGAGCCCTGAGAAACATAAGGAAAATTATACCAAGGCACTTCATAATCAAACTGTTCAAAATGAATGATGAAGAGAAAAACCCTGACAAAAGAAGAAAAAAGCACAGTACATGTAAGGGAACAGACAAGGAGGATGACAAATTTCTCGTTTGAACTAATACACAGGAGAAGACAATGGACAAACATTTTATAAGTACTAAATACTGTAAAGCTAAAAACATACACTCAGCAGAAGTATCATGCCAAAACAAAAGTAAAATAAAAAACATTCTCAGGCATAAAAAAGCTGAAAGAATTCACCATAAGCAAACATAAAAAGAATATACACAAAGGAATGAAGAGCTTGGGAAATAACCACATGGGCAAATATATCAATATTTTTTAAATCTCTTTAAAACATAACTGTTTAAACAAATTAACAATGTAATGTGTGAATTATGGCATATGTAAAATTAAAATGTTTAACAACAATAAAACAAAAGTCAGAGGGGATAAATGGAAATATATTATTATAAGATTTTTATTCTATATATAAGTGGTATAATATCACTTGGAAGTAGATTGCGATAACATCTATCTTATAAATCATGAAGCAACCATTAAGTAATAAAAAGTTATAGCTAATCAGCTAATCAAAGATATAAGGCAGAATTGTTAAAAAATGTTTAATTAATCCAAAAAAAGGAGATTAAAAGGAAAAAAAAAGAACAGATGGGACAAAAGGAAAACACAGAAAAGTAATGCTTTGAACCAAACCATAGCAATAATCACATTAAATGTAAATAGTCTGAATACCCTCATTAAAAGGCAAAAATCAGTTTGGATAAAAAAAGTGGGACCCTACAATATGCTGTCTATGAGAAATGCATTTCAAATGTAATGTAAACAACAGGTAAAATGTATAAGTATGGAAAGGCAAAGAGTAACCACATGACAGTTAACATGGTCATACCAGTAAAAAGCAAGAGAGAGAAAGAAGGAGGGAGGGCAGTTGGGGAACCATCTCACGTCTGCTGAGACCTGCAGGGAGACGTGTACCTGTCTGGGTCAACGGGATGGGCTCTCCAGCCTCCATCCCCCAGGAGGTCCTGAGGGAGCCCAGTTTCAGCTCCAGCCCTTCCCACTACAGTCGATAACTATCCTATCTGCACAGGAACTTGCTGGGCGATGTGCATCCCTCTGAGCTGAGATGACTGTGACAGGCACACCAGTCTCCATCCCACAGAGGATCCCGAGGAGTCCCAGTCTCAGCATCAGTTTTTATTGCAGTTGCGGAATTACCCCACCTGTGCAGGGACCTACTGGGTGGCGCACACCTGTCTCAGCTGATGAAACAAGTCCACCAGCTTCCTTCCCACACCAGGTCCCAAAGGGGTCCAGGCTCAACTCCAGACCCTCTTGGTGTAGTCAGGAACCCATCCAACCTGTGCAAAGACCTTCTGGGAGGCATGCACGTCTGGGCCACGGGGACAATCTTCTGAGCAAAATCTCTTGCTACTGTTCCCACAGAGCCCCAGTACTCCACTTGGATCGTCCCCAGGTCGATCTGGGCCAAAAAACTGCATCAACTCGCGCCCTCGTGAGACTCATGGCAAGGCTGGGCATAGAACATCCTTCAAGCTGAGATGGCTAAATTGGTCACAGGCACAGGGAATGTAACATCAGTTGGCTTAGAATACAAGGCTGCCTTCCTGTCCCCCTACCTCTTGGAGTAGTGTGACCCTCAGCACATCACCTAAGTCCCTGAACCTCCCTTGATCCTCTCCCTGACTCCCAGGCAGCAGCAGACTCCCTCTCCTCCGGACCTCTGGACTCTGACCTTTCCAGGTGGCCCAGCTCACACCATCATACCTGGCCCCATTCCTGTTGTGTCCAGGACACCAACTTTTCCCTCTGCCTTTGCCTGCTCTGTACAGTAGGAAAACAGCAGAAGTAGAGAAGAAGACTTCCCAAAGCTGATGCGGAGGCCAGGAAATTTGGAGTAAGGTTGAAAGGTGATGGTGGAGAAAGCCAATGTGGGCAGTGGTATGTGGGTGTGTCTGGAGCATGCGCAGTGTCTGGGGTGGAGGCCGGGCCTGGGCGCCCATGCATGTGCAGGAAGAGCCCACAGGACAGTGCTGATGAGGAGGGTGAGGCAGTGCTCATGCTGTCGGATGAAAACATTCAGGAACCACTGTCCTAACCCTTGTCTCTACCCCTTCCCACCGCAGTTTCCATATATAGTTCTGACAAGAAAGGTGATGGATATTTACAGAAAGCACAGCAGTGCAATTCAGGCTGCTCCGGTACATCTACGGCAAAGAATTTTTTACATTAAGGATGTTATATTTTGTTCATCTTCCACTGTCCCCAGCAAAACCACTTAAAAGGGAAGATATGTTCCTTCTCTTTTATCCTATTTTGTATCATGCAAGTTTGGGTCATGGCAGCGTGCTAAAGGAAATAGTTATTTTTATAGCAAAATATCATCTGTTTTGCAGCCTAATTATATAGAAGGAGAAGCTCAGCTATTCCACACACACTGCAGATTAAAGGGCAAAGACAGGGACCAATTTGGACTTTCAGACTCTAATAGTCCATTTGATGTAATGGAATAAAATGCAGAATGTACATGTGGTAAAATAGAACACAGAGAACAAAAGGCACAGTTTAGACTGTGAAGAATAATATTATAAAATACCTATAATTATACCTGCATGACTCAAAATGAGAGTCACATTTAGACAATGGAAACTCTACTCTCTGCTCTGTACCCACTGGAGTTTCAGTCGTCACAGAATTCTGAATTTCACACATGGTGTTTTACCTGAAATGCCCAAGCTGAGTGAGCACAGGCCGTTCGCTATTATCAGGAATTTACATCACTACAAGTGGCTGGGGAGAAACTAGTTCTGTAACAAATGAAATAGGTGAATATTATTAGCAGGTAAGCAGCAGATTCCTCTTCGACTTTTCAGATTTCTGAAAAGGCTGCAGGGTTAAAGGGACATAACTCAATCTGCCGTGAGTAATCCTTTACTTATATTCTAATATGTATATTTTAAGTCTAGACTTTGACCAAACCAAATTACTCACATGCCTTATTCTACCCACAGGAATCAATATAATAATTTTACCTACTCCTGAGCCACACTTTATTAAGCACCTGGAAAGTATCAGGAAATTCTAACCTCTCCTTATTTCTAAACTCTCGCTTATTTTTACAATAATCCCGTAAAGCAGAAATTAGTCCCATTTTATAGATCAGGAAACTGAGGTTCGTAGATATTAAATAAATCATCCAAGATCCCTCAGAAAATTAATGCTGGGGGGGGGGAAGGCAAGGACATGGGAGAAGCAGAGCTGTGGGAGGGAGGAGCAGGGAGACAAAGACGGGCAGGGGCACAGAGAGCGCGAAGCTCAGAGGAGGGAAGCCAGGGCAACCCACCAGTCACCTCTGTCTTCTCATTAAGCAGGAGGAGAAACTATCTGCGGAGAGTGGCAGAGAGACCAGGAGGCCTGAGAAGAGGATTCGGAACTGCCATGGGGATGGGCAGGCCTGGCCTGAGAGGCTACTATGGGAATTTCAGGCTACACTGTTCGGAATACTCGCTCCTGGCCGAAGTTAAGAAAAAAATTTATATTACAAAAGCCTAAAAATATGAAACCTCATTGTTTCATATTTTCATTGTTTCACATGAAGCCTCATTGTTGACCAAGGGGGAGAGGAGAGCCCTGCAGGTGTGCACATCCTCGCTGCACAGGGCTCTGCTCCTTCCGAGTACGGCTCTCTCCTAGACTCCTTTCCCTCCTCCTCCACCCAAAGAATGGATCTCTAGCGTCACTCCAACCTCACAGCCCGGGACAGGGCATTAGCTGATTTAAGCCATCCCAAGACACGGGGAGAAAGAGTGTTCATTGTCAAAAGAAAACTGAGATTCAGGAAACAGTCCGACTAGACTTGTAATCAGATGAGTGGGCACAGACGCGTGCCGAAGTGCCCGCACACTCGTTCACGCACACACACTGCCAGCCCAGCCTGCAACGGCCACTAGTCTTCCCTGGAGGCTGTAAAGTAGATGAACAAATGAGAGACCCAGTGTCATTCTTGACCCTGGGTAACAGCTGTCTGCATGCTTAGAATACTCATCAAAGTGATCCTTTTAAAATCCATCTTTATCAAGAGGACAGGTAAATTTTCTGTATCATTACTACATTACCTTGAAGTATCACTAGTACAGGTTAAGCATCCCCAACCTGAAAATCTGAAATCCAAGATGCTCCAAAAATACAAAACTTTTGAGCACCAACAGGATGCCACAAGTGGAAAATTCCCGACCTGACCGCATGTCATGGGTCACGGTCAAAATGCAGTTAAAATTCTGTTTCATGCACAAAATTATAAAATATGGTATATGAAATTACCTTCGGGCTATCTGTATAAGGTATATATGAAACATAAATCAATTTCATGTTTAGGTTTGGGTCTGATCTGTAAGATATCTCATTATGTATTTGCAAATGTTTCCAAAACTGAAAAATCTAAAATCTGAAACACTTTTGGTCCCAAGCATTTTGGATAAAGGATACTCAACCTATGCTGTCTTGACTTAGATGCCTAATACACCCATCACCATGAGGAGCAGCTGCATGATCTTTAGGGCTTTGGGGTCTCATTCTCAATGCCGAAATTCCCAAGGAGGCTCTCGCACCGTTACAGAGTTAGCTTAGCAAAGCAGAGGAAGGCCTCTGATGGCTGAAGTCTCAGCCTAATATTCCAGAAAAAAATTATTTTCTTGAGATAGGGTTTTAGTCTTCCACCCAGGATGGAGTACAGGGGTGCCATCGTAGCTCCCTGCAGCCTCAAACTCCTGGGCTCAAGCAATCCTCCAGCCTCCGCCTCCCGAGTAGCCAGGACTATAGGCATGCACCACCATAGTGCCTGGCTATTTTTTTTTAATTTTAATTTTTGTAGAGATGGGGTCTTGCTATGTTGCCCAGGCTGGTCTCCAACTCCTGGCCTTGAGTGATCCTCCTGCCTTGGCCTCCCAGAATGCTGGGATTACAGGCATGAGCCACTGTGCTAGGCCTCAGGGAGATATTCTAAGCTTAACCTAGTGTTATCTGTAAAACACTGATACATCAACAAAGAATTTTCTTTTCTATCTTAACTGGACATGATTAAAACATTTTTGTCTGTCTACTTACATGTGTATATATGTTGTGTATATAAAATGCATTTCTGTATATAATATTCAGGTGCATATACACAGGATATATTTAGTACTTGCAGCAGAGATCTCTTCTAACAGCCAGTTAACAGTAGCATGCTCTGCTTTTTGCTTCCCTGCAGGGTGACTAATCAATAAACTTTCCCCTAATTGAGTTCTGGCTGCCAGGTCCACCGAGATTATTACTTATATATAAGCAAACAAAATTTCCATTTTAAACACCACCCCAAATCTTCTCATTATATTTTAAACAGTTATAAATTCATGAAGTCAAGCAGGCCGTGGGCTGGGAGGTTGTGTGCATTCTGGCCTGGATCCCTTCTCAAGAGGCGAGAGGTGTCCCCCCAGATCTTTTTAGGACTAATCCCCATTAGCCTGGACTCTTGCCTCTTCCCTGTTCTTATCCACTGAAACATTAGAAAGAACCTCAAAGAGGTGCTGGAAGTCATTAATGGTATTTGCCTTTTCCTTTAACCTAAATTTATTATTTAAAAGCAATTCTCTTTCACAAATTAAAAATAGGAAGAAGATGAGTTTGATGCTAAATATTTAATACATGGCAAGGATTCATTAAGTACTGATTTGGGATGGATCACTGAGTTTAGGAAACATCCAAGCCTAAACTTCTGTGGAAGCTGAATTTTAGGTTTTTACATTAGAAGCAATTTAATTAACTGTTTCCCTGTTTTCAAGATTTTTCCCAATGTTCAGATTTCAAATTGAGAGCAGAACCAGGAAAAAGTAAAAAAATATAAACCCCAAACCAGAGTTGTTCTCAGTTTGGTTTGAAATCTAAGAAGAAGAGGAGATTGTGCCATGTCCTGAGATTTTCTGCTCAGTACCATTTGGGAGCCATTTGGCTCAAGATTCAGATCTTTTACGAGTCACCCTTTGCTGAAAGTGCAAGAATCTACTGCAGGCTCTGATTATTATTATTATTGATAGCTGCTTAAAAGAATAAAATAAACATCATTCAGTCTCTCACATTCACACTGCTAAGACATTACTGAGAAAAAAACCAGCAGGGCAGGATTTCAGGCCAGCTCTCAGACTGTTAGGAGAAATATGGATACAATTCTGTTGTGGATTCTGAACTAAAGGCCTGGATCTTCTCATCCCTATCCTAATCTCCCATTTCCTTCTTTAAGAAGTTACTCTAAACGGGAGCGCTCTACATGGTGTGAACCCTTTACTGGGAATTAATCTCCCCTGAAAGATTCTCATTGAACATATTCTGCTCTTCCCCTGTCAGTCCTTTCTCACCATCACAGGTTGTCAAGAGAGATCTGGTCCTCTGCCAATGGAGACAAATCCCTGGGACGCCCAAAGTGCTGCAAGTGAGAGCCAGTATCTCTAGGTTCCTTGGGTGGCAGCCGGTGCAGGTAACTCACGGTTGATTTTTAAAGCCATAAAGGCGAGCTGGTTAGTGGCCTGCCAACCCCAGGTGCAGATATTTGCATTCAGTCCTGGAGGTGAGGGTAGGAGCCAGGTTTCCAGGCCCCGTCTAATTAAAGGAGCAGGCGGCAACATGAGTGAGTATCAAAAACACTAAATGAAAGAAGCCAGACACAAAAGGCCACATATGGACCACATGATTTCATTTGTATGATATTCTGGAGAAAGACAAAACTAGAAAGATGAAAATCTGATTGGTGGTTGCAGGCAGATAGAGGTATGAGGTAGGGACAAAGGGCAAGAGGGACTTTGCATGGTGATGGCACTGTTCTATCTTCATAGTGGTGGTGGCTGTATGACCACATAGATTTGCCAAAACCCATCTAAAGACACATAAAAAGCATTAAGTCTTACTGACTATAAATCAAACGTTGATAAATCTGAATGTAAACAACAATTAAGGAATAGGAACAATGGCAGGAGACAGGTCAAAGATCACTGAGATGGGGAAAGGGAGGAGCTTCCACTTGGGGGTAAGAGGCCCCCAAGAGCTATCTCTAGGAGTACTGGTTTTCAACTCTTTGGGGCAATAAGGAGACTTAGGGAGAAATGGGAGAGCCTTGTCCACAGATCCCAGTGGATGGCTTAATTCCAGGATTCCCCTAGAATATGTTTGTTGATTGCCTCTGCTTTAGTCCAATGGCTTTACAATTTCCAGGCCAGGGTTAGTCTCCTAACTCAGAGTTCTCTGTTTTTCTGGCATCCAGTGTCCTTGAGACAATCATCCAGAGGACACTGGGGTCCAGCTGCCCGTGTTTTGAAATCCCCACCAAGGTGGACATGGAGAGTCTGCAGAAGCCACTGCCTGGCCAGCCCAGCGGCGCTGAGGCCCACAGCTTGCCTTAGAGACCCAGCGAGGTCAACAGACCAAGATGCCACCTGAGACACTCAGCTGTGGGCTGGCACTGGGCTTTGCTGGGCGTAGAGCAGACACTACTTGACGGAGGACAGAGAACTGCACCAAGGACCGTGCTGACTTGGAAAAACTTGCCAGGAGGGGTCTGTACACCACAGGGCTGGTTCCTGGTGACGCAGCTCGCTCCCAGAGCAGGCACCGTGCCTGGGCTTCTGCAGGGACTCCACGCTGATGGCACATCCTGAGAGAGGCAGCCGGGGCCTGGTGGTTACTCAAAAGTCTCATTTCTACATTCTTTAAAAAACATGACTTTCTTTTGGGCCCATATAGCAGACTCAAGCTAATGATTAATAGCATACTCCAGGGGGGTTAGATGGGCAAATGTTGGTCTTTCATGATAACTACATTTAGGGTTTATGAACAAAAAGACACTATTAAACAGTTGTTTTTAAGTTTGCCCTTTTGTGTTCTCATGGCAATCACTTTTATAAGTTTTCTGTACTGAAACAAACCCTTTTTCCCTGAACAGTTCAAGAGCAAACTTCAGCCCAGATGCTACCGTACTGCACATGGCACTCCACTGAGAAAAGGGCACAGGTGCCCGAGAGGCGGGGTTCTGGCGGGGGGAGGAGAGGAGGGGACTCGAAGGTAGAGAGTGGCGACTCACTTCCCCCTTTCCCGCTTTTCTCCATCCGGTACTGGTAGATGTGCAGCGTGAAGAACATGTGCGAGCTGCGGTGGGCGTCCTCGTCGCAGTCCTGCTGGTGGCTCCGGCGGGAGGCAATGGCTGCGTCCAGGAAAAAGGCGGCCTTCTCGGCGGTGGGGGCGCGCAGCTCACTCTGGTTCTGCAGCTGCGAGACAGAAGCCAAGAACTGAATGAGGCTGCAGGCCAAGGAGGGTCTGCCTTTCACCCATGCCTGGGTGCTACTGCTCCATTCAGCCGCTGTCCCTTCTGTACAGTAAAGCCACACGCGTCTCTAAGGCTGGAAGTCCTTCTGGAACCAGGTGCTATACTCATGTGCAATTCACAGCTTAATTAATTCACTTCTGAAGATTAATATTGAGCACACTTAATTGGATAGAACCTATTTTTACCCATTTTACAACTTACAGAGGGTCTATAAATAGCAGGTGTGAAAAGCAAATGGTTGCATGGGAGTGACCCCAGGGAGCAGGTGGCCCAGCCTTATCTCTGCAGAGGCTAGCAAACTAACCCCCTGGCTACCCATTTACCTAAGAAAACACAAGGGATAAGGGATATGACAGTATCTTGATTCCAAAGATTAGATTGTTTGGAGATGGGTAGGTTGCAAAATGTGATTTTAGACCTGACAGCACTGGTGTCCCAGAGAAGTAAATAACTTGGTTAGCTTTCACATGACCCCTCATTGTTCAGTTATTTAATTAAAGCCAATTTTAGGTCACATTTACTAGCATAAACAAGAAGTGTAAAAGGTACCCTGAAATACCCATGTGTCTCATCTGTATTTAAGAGATATCTATTTTTACCTTTAGTTCCTAAATTCTCATCTGAATTTAAGAGATATCATCTGTATTTAAGAGATATCTATTTTTACCTTTAGTTCCTGAATTCATGTTCCTGGCATACTAATTAATTAACTAAAGAAAGCACAGAGGGTAATGTGTCTAAATCTTATGAGAACACTTTGCAATTATAGTAAACCTGAATCAGAACAATCATATTATCGAAATTTGACCAGCATTCTCTTTTTGGGGAGAAAAGGGAACTGTTGGACTTGAGTTTTTTTCCAAGAACTGATTTGCAGTATATGTCTTAGGGCTGGTACAAATTCTGACAATTTTCTACTCTAATTTTGAACTGTGAGAGGCAATATTCAGAACCTGAGACCATTAAAGTCCTTGAACTTCAAAGAGAGATTCTATTGTGTTCATGGTTTTGTACTTGCTATAGAAAAATAAACCAAGGGATAATAAATATTCTTTAACAAGAAGTGTTAAAGAGAATGTTGGTTTCTTCCTCTTCTTCTTCTTAGCCTTCAGTGAACCCGATCTCTCACCTAGATGGAACTTCCCCAATGGAGTGACAAAGTGAGTGGAGGTGAAAGCATGTCTGAATGTCTCGGAAACACTGGGAACAGGAGCAGCAGATAGAGTCCTACTGATTCCACCACACGTGCTGTGTAGATACCGACGGAGCAGAGTTTACACTTTAGAACAGTGGTTCTCAAAGTGTGGTCCCTGGATCAAACATCAACATTACGTGGGAACTTGATAGAAATGCAAATTTTGGAGCAGTAGGTCTGCAGTACACCTACAGAATCAGAAACTCTGGGGGTGGAGCCCAGTGATCAGTGTTTTAACAAGTCCTCCAGGTGACTCTGAGGGAGACTAAAGAGGATTCATAAGGAAGAGGGAAGGATCTGAGGTGCTTTAAGCAGGGAGAGAGCATGGCCAGGTAGAGCAGGTTTGAGTAGATAAGTGTAACAGAGACCACTAGGGGTATCCTTACCTGTGCAAACAATCTCAGCTGGGATCGTGTGGAACACATATGTAAAGGAAGAGGCAGCTGATAAAATTGGAAAATAAAGCCTACTGCTAGAGACCGGAAGAATGGATTGTTCTGGATACAAATTAGGGGGTCCCGAATCATCTATTGTCAGACAGCAAGGGGGAGACACTCGTACCAGGCATAACATCCTGAAAAGGCAACTGGAGCTTCTCTTGGCTTCCTTAGTTCTAACAATTATATCACGGTTCTAATTAGAAAGTGGTTATTACTTTTTCCTACAGCACTGCTAATCCGACTGTAAACCAGTGCCAGAAACACAGTTTATAGAGCCATAAACAGCCCCAGTAATGGCTGTAGCTATTTTATGCAGAGCAGTAAATATTTCGGTTTGTTGTTAAACAAAAGAAAGATTGTACTCTTTTTTTTGAAAGGGACGTAAAGAAAGTGAATTCGATTTCCGCCCCCAAATGCTACAACAATTGTGGTTGGTTCCTGTGCATTGTCAACTAGATTCAAGGTACAAATATTTAGGCTGGGCGAGCAGATGGCCCTGCAGCTGCAGACCATAAACTTCCAGTCCACTTTAAGTAAACACTCGTAAGCCTCCCAGTTTCCAGGTTGAGTGATTCCTGGGGTTGGGCTGCCCCAGCCTCTGAGGCCGGGATGAGCCTCCTCGGGGCAAGCCAGGCTCCAGGAGCAATCACCTGCGTGCCACAGATGGGGTCTTCGCACAGGTACACGCCCGGGGACTGGCCGTCCTGCAGGCTGCCCGTGGCTACCTCTGACAGCAGGTCCCGCAGGTTCTCTTCCTTCCCCCACACCTCCACGGCTGAGATCCGGACAGAGAAGCGGGCGCCAGTCTTTTCTTTCCGTTCATTTATCAGCTTGAAGAGCCAAGAGATGGCACAGGGAATGATGCCAAGGTTCTGCATGGAGTCGTCCTTCCCAATCATGGTATAGGATTTGCCTGGGAGAGCCGGGGGAGAAAGAAAAAGCAGTTTGAGTGTCCAGGCACCATTCTACAGTCTTGAAAATAGATATCAAGGCTGCGGAAGGCACAGGAAGTGGGGAAAAGGGAAGAAAAGGAATAAAAAGGTGAGAGAAATAGTAAGCATTTGACAAAAACAAAAAAATGCATTTCCTAATACTACTGGTTAAATGGCTATCATAAAGACGGCAAGCGCCCAGGCAAATGACACGATCAAATCACAATGTACCTTGATCAAGGCCCCAAACATCACAAGCTATCCAGTTTCTGCATTGTTTTACACATGCAGTATGTGGAAGGCAAGAACTTTTCATCATTATTACGATTCTTTTTACAGCCACCTAACAGATTAAATCCACATACTTGCACTTTATATCCTTTCTCAAGTTAAATGCTGTGTATATTTTTATAGCATGAGCAAATTCCATTAAAGTCCAGCTCATTGCTTTGATGGAGATCAAGGAAAGAGGAAGAGCTGGCTGGGACTGAAGTGCAGAGAGAGGTGACGGGCTTTCTGTCCTGGCCGAGAACTGGCCTCCATGCCCTCTGCAGGGCCTCTGCTGGAGTCTCTGCCAAGAACACGTGTTGCAGTGCTCCAAGTCACTAATTTATCAAGCGTGAACGGCAAGGCCTGGTGAGCAGGTGGCCACAGGTCAGGGTTAAGATGGGACTATGAGGGGATTTAACTGAAACCCTGTGTGTGTGTTGGGGCCGCTGCCTCCTTCCCCAGATGCTTGTGCACGGGGCGCTCCGGCAGCGTGCAGACACTGCGCACTGGGCAGCAAGGGCGGCTGGCCAGGCTGCTTTCCCCAGGCAGGTGCTAACACGGTCCCGGGCTTTGCTCGGTGGTTGCTCCTCCAGCTTTCACTTCAGCTCCGATCACCCTGGCGGTGGAGGTGTGTGCAGGGAGCCCTAGCTGCTTCCCGCACAGCCCCTGCTCCAGAAACGTACATTTCCCTGCTTGCCTCTCTGACCTGGACCAAGTGGGAACAGCCCTGCCACTCTTGGTTCATCTCCCGGACTTGAAGGCTTTCCTGCATGAATGGGTGTCCACTTGAGATGAGCATCGCATTTCAAAAGCAGAAATGCACCTAAGAGAAACTCAATCCTTCCTTCCATCTGAGGACTCTGCGACCAATACAGAAGAACGCCTGGGGCAACAGGGAATGCAACAAGCAGCAAGAAAGTAAAGCTCTCACTCACCCAGCTTGGCGTGGCCGAAACAGAACACGCAGCCATCGGCCCCGTTGACCACGGACTGGATCACCTCTGCCACGGTTCCTGCACACACTTCAGCCTGTCAGACACAAAAGGAGACACGAGCTGTGAATGGACCACATGGCCAAGGCACCATTAATGACATAAAAGTGAGCCCCCCTTCCCCGGGCTTAGGGTCCCAGCGTCACTGCATTCCCAGAAGGGCCAGCCCCTGCCACAGAGGCCTGAAGGGGCTCCGAACCCTTGGATACCGTCCACCCTTTGCAAACATGATCATTACACATGTTAACTGCAAACCGCCCCTCTGCTGATCTGTGGTACGTTTCAGCTGCTGCATGTGTAGACCGGGCAGGAGCAGGCTAGAATGGGGGCATAGGGTGCTCATGGATGTCGTCGTTCCCTTTCCTCATCTGCCATTCCAGCCTCCTGGACCAGGCAATTAAACTCTCCATTCACCCGTTGCTAACTAGATCCTTCCTTCACACACACAGCTTATGGGAGGGGAAGAGCGGATGAGCCATTTCAGGAGAGAGGCTTTGGGAAACACTGTAGTTCTGACGTAAGCAGGAAGTTTGTGATCGGTGTCTGCTCTCTCTTCTCATCTCTTTTTACTTTCCCAATCCACGGCCTCCTCGTTCAAAACCAGCCTTTTTTCTTTCCTTACGGATATGTTAAACATACACAATATCAGCCGCCACTTGCCAGGATACCATGGGGGTTCTTCAGCCTGTTGTGTGTGTCTCATCTCCAACCTGATCAATAAATCATTGGCCAGGGACCAGGCTCTTGATGAGTCTTGTATTTCCCCATTAACACCCAGTAATATAGTGCTCTGCAAACAACAGCAACTCCATAAATTTTGTGGACCAACTTGGAACTCTGGGAACCCTCTCTGGTTGGTACCTGAGCCTCTTCACAGCAGCAGGAGGACAGACTCATTCCCTGTGTCCTGTTGCCTTCGGTCCTGTCTCAGGGCCAGAGTCAGGGCTTGCAGAAGCTTTGGGAGACCATGCACACACTGGGGCCCTGCAGTCGGCAGAGCTATGTGCCTCCCAGTGGGAATCTAAAACCCAGCAGCCTGGGCAATGAATGTAGTTATTCAGCTCCAGGTTTCAGCAGTACAATGAACCTAAGTATCTCGTAATCAATTTTCTCTCCTAAACTGAAATTTAAAAACCACACTCCCAACAACTGTCGATTGTTCTAGAGTGGTTGCCTCAGCAGCTCTGCTGGGGGCTCATCCTTGGCCACAGGGGCAGCAGGGCAGGGTCCACTCTGGGGAACCACAGGAGCTTTCACACCCCCAGGACCTAGGCAACTGGAGCCTGGCGCTAAACCCTGAGACCGAGGCAGCTGAATCTTGATGAGCTGGCCCGAAGTGCCGCTGCAGAGTGGGGAGAAGTTACTGCCCAGTGAACTAATGCTTCCTTCAACATAAGTGAGATGGGAGGCGGGAGGCCGTGAGCCCACCCTGAGCCATACATAAAATAAACCATTAGATTCTTGAGTCACCAGGAAAAATGCTGGTTGTATGTAGACCAGACCGCCATCACTGAATCACCTGTGCAGAGGATAGAGAGGAGCACGGGAGTGGCGTCTGAGGGCACAGGTGGCCAGGCATCCCTTGCAGAGCTCCTGTCGGCTATCTACTGAGAATAGAGCAGTCAGCAATTTGTCCAACTGGTGTTTGTTAAGAGCTGACCATGGCTCCTGTAGGCCCCTTGCTGCGTTCCCCTTGGACATGGAGAAGCATGCAGCCTTCCTGAGCACAGACCCCACGGGCAGGGCCAAGTCTGCAGGAAGCCTCTGATCCCCCACTTCCAACCCCACAAGCCAGATCCAGCGGAAGTTTGTCCTGGCAGTAGGCAGCTAGCGACTGCCAAGGCCACTTAGGGGAAATAAGGATGGCTCATTCAGGCAACAAGGAACATGGACTGTTAACAATCACTGCTTAGCTTCAGGAAGCTGGATATCTTCAGAAACTGAGAAAAAGCAAATTGTATAACTGCCTGGGGTCACTGTGGTGGCTGCTGCTTCACAGGCTAACCACAGGGACCTGAGAGCAGAGGTCTACTCTGCACTTTCTGGTTTTTGAGCTTTTGTAGCCTATGGAAGCTGAGCAGGCCATGGCCGGTGGTATGATACCAATATTGACAATGATGATGTAATGGTCTCCCATCCAAGTATACTAACCATGCCCAACCCTGCTTAGCTTCTAAGATCAAACAAGATCGGGAGTGTTCAGGGTGGTATGGCCATAGACTAATGATATCATGGTAAGAATAACATTTATTGAGCACTTGCTATATTCCATGCTCTGCTGTAGGTACTTGGTATGTGTCAAATCGATGAATCACAACAGCCCAACAAGGCACATTTTAGTCTTGCCCTCGTTTGACACATGAGGATGCAGAGGCCCACACAAGTCGAGTGTCTTGCCTAAGGCCATACTAGCAAGTAACAGTGGATAAAATGGAGGGAGGTTAGAGAACAACATGAGCAGGATGCAGAGAGGTTAATGGGAAGAATACAGAAAGGATATCTGCTCAAGACAGGGACTTTGAACAAGTGACATAATCTCTGAGTCTCAGTTTCCTTGTCTGTTATGTGAAAAGATAATGCCTACCTTTCCTACCCCACAGAATTCTAGGAAGAGTCAAAACTTCTGAAAAAGTACAAATTTACATAGAAATGTTAACTTATTATAATATGGAAAATTTAAACAAAAGTAAAACATTCTGAAGTGAGTGAAACTGCAACATAGAGCATACTGAGCTCTGGAACTGAGTGTGCAATGTAAACAAAGATTAGAAATAAAACATGGCTCCTTTTTCTCAATAAATTTAAAATTCATTAATAGTCCATGCTTAATTTAGGATTTGCTTTGGAAATTTACAACTTACAGAGATATGCTTCTGAAAAGTTTTAACTGTGTTAATTAAATTATTTGTAGGCAATTTATTAGAACTAATATCAGGTTTAAATTATTGAGCCCATTGGGTAGTGCAACACACAAAAAGGTAATAAAGAGAGAAACCATAGAATTTATTCATAAACTACTTTGTCTTCTTATGGTAAAACTCTTTGGGGAAACTACGTGCTCAACGTCTTAATGAACGGAGCCTATAATATGTGTTGTGTGTCCATGGTGTGATATCGGAGCCCGGGTGAACACCATCACTTCCTATACTACATACAACATGGAGGAAATTAACAGCGGCTACATCATTGTCCTCAGGCTCTGCTAGAGGCTATTAGTTACATACAGTTTTGTATAAATCTTGAGAAGTACTGGAAATTTATCAGAAAGTTGCAGGTGTCTGATGCCAAAATGCAGGCAAAGTAGGCCCCTGGATACTTACAGCCTGGGCTATTTATTTCTGCAATCAGTTCTACACTCATGTGCCCTCCTCTATGCCCAGTCCCTTGCAGGAACAGGCACTGTTTGGTGCCACTCAGAGGCCAATATTCACCACAGCTCCAGAAGCCAATCCAAGTAAGAACCGATGTCTACTAGAAGTGTCAGCTGCACCATCTGGTAGGATTTGCAATTCACTGGCAACTTATAGTCCAGTAATTTTGGCACCTTGGGCCCCCAAGTAGCCTCTAAATTATACTCATAGTAGATTATCAAAAATGGCCCCAATTCTCCACCCTACCCTGTGTGCAAGGCCCTTGCAATGTGGCTTGCAGCTCCTCCCTCCCACCTCTCAAAGCTTGGCCAATAGAACGCAGCAGAAGGGCGCTGTGTCAGTTCTGGGCTGGATCTCAAGGGGCCTGCATGCTTGGGTCCTGGACACTGCCGTGAGGACAAGCCCAAGCTAGCCTGCTGGATGATGACAGATGATGTGGAAGAGAGACCATCTGACCCAGCCAAGGTGACTCTAGACCAGCCTAAAGCCAGGCCACCCCCAAACATGTGCCCATAGTGTAATACAGGATTATTTCGTTTTGGCTGGGTAGCATCCTGCTAAGACCCACAGAGCTTCCCACCCGACCTATGGCTGAGGCTGATCACAGACACATAAATGAGCTAATCCAGGACCAGAACAGCTGCTCAGCTGACCCATGGGCAATAAAAATGCTTATTGTTTTAAGCACTGGGTTTTAGGGTGCTATGTAATGCAGCAATAGCTAACTGATACAATAGCTACCTCCAAGCCTCTCTCTTCCCCTACACCCCACTGATCCAAGCCACAGGATGCATGCCAGCCTCAGCTGTCCTGCCTAGCACTCTGGTTCCTCACTAGGACTACAGACTTGCCCTCCACGCCAGTGTGCTTATATAGGGCCCAAGGATGTCATCTAATTCTAACCCCGCTCCCTGAAATGCTTTTTCCCTTCTTCCATGCCCATACCTAGAAGTGGGCCAGCTGTTCCTGTAACTTCTGATTCTGCCTGCTGTCTTCCTGCTTCTATATGCTACCCACCAACTGGCTCACTCATCCTTCTCCCCAAGGACATGTTTTGTTGAAATCCCAGCACACTGATCCCGCCCAACGTATGACACCAGTAATTCAAAAGCACTGAACTATTCAATGAGGCTCAAATTGACTTCCAAAAGTTGTGCAGATGGAGGAACTGCTCCATCAGAATGCTCTAAAAGACACCCTCCCTGCTCACAGGTCCTAGCGAATGAGTAAATGCTGCTTTGATCAGCGCCACCTGAGTGGCATTTATACCCACCTGAGAGGCATCTTGCGGAAAAACTGCATCAAAGGCAAACATCTTAGGAGGAACCTGGTTGCCTCTCTTCTGGAAAGCATTTTGACCTCCGCAAGTCAGGGGATCATACAAGGTGATTTGCTTCTTCCTCGGGTCCACCTTTAGGAAAGAGCTGGATTCCGAGGTATCCCGAGCCAGGGTGGAACAAATGCGAAGCATGACTTTCACCTGGTGAAAAACAAAGACGGGCAGCAATACAGGTGAAGACAGCTGGATGCTTTACAGTGAAGCACCTTTATATGTGACAGCACTGAACTTCCTCATGATAAATTGTGATGAAGTGCACAGTGAATTAGCAACATAATCCTCGCTGGGTCATGGGAAAGCTGATTTACTGATAATTACCAGGTAGAATATTTTGATATGTCCATTACTTTAATACAGAGGTGGCACATCATGTTCTTTGTCTTCCTATTAATATAAATTGAAAATTAACTGTGCCCTGGTGGCCCAATTACATAGATGAAAAGGTAATCTCGACTGCCGAGCTATAGGGGCTGGTGTAGTTCCCTTGAAGCTCACAGATCAATAAACCTTGCACATAAAAGTTAGCTCCGTAATTTACTCCTTGGCTTGGCTCATCAGGACTCTAGGAGACAAAAATCCACAGTTATTAGTGTCATCATTAAAGGCCCGTGAAATGGCCTGTTTTTAATGGCCAGCATTTGAAATGTGTTCCAAGGGGCAACAGTGATAAAAGATTGGTTTGCAACATGTTATTTGGGATCCTATTAAGTGAGTGCAGAGAAGTTGTCATTTCAGGGAATGAAAGTACATCTCTCTAGGAAACGGGAGGCAGTGCCCTTTAACCCACCTTCTGAGTAATTGAACATGAGCATCTCTGGTGCTCCGCACTGGGCGGCCCCACTCAGAGGTGCTTATGAAAATGGACGGCCTGCCTCAGGGTCCTAAGGTGAGCTGAAATCAAGTGAAGCCACACACAGGTCTAGAAGCTACAGTCCTGGGAACCTTGCTCTTACAGGATCTTTGTTACTGTGTTGGTAGTTTAGTCCAACTTATGATGGGCACTTTTTTTGAACACCTACTATGTACCAGGCACTGTGCTAGGCATGGAGGATTCAAAGGCGTGTAATGCATACAGTAACAGGGCAGACAGACACAGAGATAGATAATTTTAGTACTGTAATGTGGCAAGTTTTGAAGGTATGCACCAAGGTTATTTTTAAACTCCTGTGTCTTGCTTTCTTTTGTCTAATCAGTCATCAGGTCTGATGAAATCTCCATCATGTAGTTTTTGGAGGGAGATTGTACATTTTTAAATGAAATATTTCAAACATACAGAAATGTTCAGAGATTAGGTCAGGCGCAGTGGCTCACGCCTATAATCCTAGCACTCTGGGAGGCCGAGGTAGGCGGATCGCTCAAGGTCAGGAGTTCAAAACCAGCCAAGCAAGAGACCCTGTCTCTACTAAAAATAGAAATAAATTAATTGACCAACTAAAAGTAAATATACAAAAAATTAGCCAGGCATGGTGGCACATCCTGTAGTCCCAGCTACTCGGGAGGCTGAGGCAGGAGGATCGCTTGAGCCTAGGAGATTGAGGTTGCTGTGAGCTAGGCTGACGCCACAGCACTCGCTCTAGCCTGGGCAACAGAGTGAGACTCCGTCTCAAAAAAAAAGAAATGTTCAGAGGCTAATATCTGTTGTGGTTGTGCAGGATGGCCTGAGGTCATTCTCCTGCTGGTCTCAGCAGCTCTGTCTGCTGAGGCTTCAGGACTGACCTGCAGCACACACAGCTGAAACGGAATGAATTCCGAGGGCACCGTGTCCTGGCTGTGCTTGTCCTTGGAACTTAATAGTACCCAAGTGTGGATCCAGAGATGTCATGGTGGAAGGGGCCTGAGGGTGGGGTGACGCGGACCTCCTGGAGTTCAGATCTTGGTTTTCCCACTGTGAGATCATAGATGGAGACCTGCCATTTTCGGAGGGTTTATTGTGTGCCGGGACTGTGCTGTTATTTATATTATCTCATTTGAGCCTCTCAACAATCCAGTGTGTAGCCATACTTGTCCAGATTTTACAGATGAAATATCAGATGTTACCCTACTTGGCCCAGCTCACTGAACTCCCAGGTGGTAAGGCTGGCCTCTGATCCCACCTCCAAAGCCCATACTTCTTCCATCATACCAACTGCTGCCTCCCACAAGTAGTCAAACTTCTCAGAGCCTCAGTTTTCCCACCTGTGTATCAGGAATAACCACGCCTATCTTACAGGCTGTTGTGAGATGCGATGAACTGACAGGTGGCATGCTGAGCACGGCACTGAGCACACAGTGGGCGCTGGATCCCTGTTTCTCTTCCTGCCTCCCCCCTTTCCTTGCTTCCCTCTGGATCATGGTATCCTATCATTTTCCAAACACAGTGTGAATGACAAGGTTTAAGAACTCCTTGCTGCGGACTCTAGGTACGACGATGAATCACAAACAGGTTACCATGTGGGATCACTGTAGATACGGCTAGTTATTAAGCGCTGAGCCTGACAAGACTCCTCTTAGCAAAACTTTGTCAACTCCCACAGCCACTGCATCTAAGACAACCACTACTTTTACCTACATTCCATTCTGGCAATTTCCCTGTTCACTGGGACTTTCCACAGTCTGACTTCAGTCTTATTCATGTTATAGATTTGCCCCAGTTACACAGCAGGTGTGCTAAGAGCGTGTATTCAAATTGCAACTTTTGGTAGGTGTTTGTGGCCTCTGGGCTTTCTGTAAGCAAATCTCCTAGCCCAGACTCTGAGCATTCCAAGTCAAGGATGCTGCAATGCCAGGCAGAACTGATGAAGCCATGGCCCAATGATTTTCCATTTTACAATTTTGCATGCAATTTCTGGGTAACTAGAGGTGTTGAATGTAAAATATAAGCTAAGCCAGGCAAGGGCCTGCAAGGAGAAGCAGGAAAGAAGGTGCTGAATGAGCGAGCCATTAGTCCAGAAGGAATGTTCCTGCATCTTAATGAAGTTCCAAGCCTGCGGTTCATTTTCTGCAGACAGGCTGAAGATCCTAGCCGCTGGTCTGGCCAAAGAGATACGCAGTTCTTTAAAAACCCATTGAACTCTGGGCTGGGGGAAATGCTACACTCCATTCTTTTCTTTGCAATTCATTTAAATAAATAGAGATTTTTTTTTCCTTAAAAGAAGGAAACCGGGGTTTTCTGTTTCACCTCCTTTGTGTCATTATTCCCTTAGTCCAGCATTCCACTTCTGGCTTAATCCGCTGTAATTAAAGTGCTCAGGAGATACCACTCGTGATGAAGAAAGTCCCTCAGACTTCTTGCCAGGAGCTCTTGCTTTTGTCACGAACACTGTCAGGTTCTTGGCAACACTGGTTCAGCCCTGCCGCTCTGTGTAGAGGGTCTGGGCAGTTGCTAACATGCACAGCCTTCTCCCGGGCTCTCAGGGTCAAGGGGACAGTCACTATTTCACTCCCAAGAGCAGACCTGGGGGAAAGGGATGCAGGAAGCTAAAGGAATAGCCCAGGTGGGGCAAGGAAGGCCTGACACCCTGATTCAAGCAAGAGAGACTGGTGTTTCCTGCACCAAAGTCCCCGCTGGTCGAGACCTCACTTTGCCTCATTCGTCTAATTATTCAGCGGATGGTGCCAGACAGCCATTGCTTTGGGCACCAGTTGTCTTTATGTCCTGCTCATTAATCATTTCAGCACCTCCTTCTGGGCGGCAGTATGGGATGGGGGAGAAAGGAATCTTGGGACACTAACCAAGAGAGGCAGAGCCTCGGTCCTGAGCTGCACAAGTGCTCTATGGACTGGAGAAAATCGCACGCAGCCATGCCGCCTCATCGGAGGCTAATGAGGGGCAGCAGCCCGTCATTGCTCCCGGCTGCACGTGATCACAGCGGACAGATACTCCTGTTTGCCCCTAGTCACAGAGCACCACGTGGGTGGACCTACAAGGCTAATCACTGCCTGTCGCTCCTCCCAGAAGTTGTCCAGCGGAAGGTTTTCTTCAGACTATGGGGCTCAGGGGGGCTTTGGGCAACTTTGACCATTTGAAGGATCTCCCAGCAATTAGAAAAAGACTATGGATGATGAAGAGTTAGAGGGAGAAAGAGATAACTCCATCATTCATCCTCATGCATGAGCTCTGTTTAAATTCTTTTTGTGGGTGCCCACAATGAAGGCCCTTCACAGACACACAGAAACGATGATTCGCTGATCTGAGCCTTGACCACAGTAAATGCTCAGTAAGTGTGTGTAGGTGACCATAGTTTTTTTTTTTCCCCCTCTATGAGGTTATAGGCTACAGAAATTAACCACTAAATTAAGCTAAATTAACCACTAACATCTCTTGGTTCCTTTACATTTCTCTATTTTAACTCCTTTCACCTTGAAGTCTGAGTTCACAGATTTTTAAGAATCAGACCGGTAGAAACTAGTCAAGATGCAGATGGACCAACCTAACCAGAAATGCCATTTGGCATCATTTTTGTCTCAATTTCCACAGTATAAGAACTATCTTTAAGCCCTCCACCTCTATTCTCAAGTTCCTAAAATATGTCTGGAAATTATTCTCCAAGGCAAAAATGATTGGGGTGATCACAACCCCCCAACATAAAGAATGGTGAGAAAAGTAGAAAAAGTAAGATTGTCAGAAGGGATTCTAAAACCCAAGGGGTCATCAAATGGGACAGACGGCACAGCCCAACGTGGAGCCAACTAGCAGCTAACTCCAGCTGGGGATCCTGCTTCCCTCCCGCCAAGGCAAGACAGCGACCTGGGATCCCTCAGGGTGGCTGTGTGCCACAGAGACACTGATCATCCCCTCAGCCTCAGATGAGAGAGCCCATGTGTGGGCAAGAGATGGATTTGAGGGTGCCAGGCCATGGCCAAGGAGAGCCAGGGTATAGGTGAAAAGGAGTATCATGTTGTCCTTGGTATAGACCAGGAAGCTGTTCCTGGTTTCCACATGGTTTTTAATTTAGCTGTCAAGGGAAAAACTTGGAGGGATAACAAAAGGGCCCACTGGATGTCCCTTTCTGCAGGTACAGGGTGTGTGGGCACTGCAGCGAAGCAGGAGCTGAGATCTAACGCAGATGTCACCACCACTGAGTTGGCCGTGTTACCTTGGTTTCCTTGTCCCCAAAATTGGCCTGTTGTGCTGCCTCCCTTGAAAGACAGTTGCAAAGAGCCAAAGAGATAAGAATAGACTGTTAAGCAGCATCCAGAAGTAAAGTATTACTATCTCAGAAAGAAAGAGAGGAGTAAAAAGTTCATTTTCCTCAAATCAACTGGTATGAAATTGACTTCCTATATCAAATTGATGACCTCAGAAGCCTTTCTCCTAGGCTTACTATTACAAATTAAAGCAAAAACTTCTTTAATGAATATATACATACACAGAAACAAGAGAGACAAAGAACAAATTATCCCCTCCCCAAAACTGCAGAATCTATGGCCTGCTCATATTTTCAGTACACGTGAGTAATCTATGCAAACTTTGATCTGAGCATCTAAAAGATAAATGTGGTATTTGCCATGGTTTATTCCTTTGTTCTCTGTCTTGTTCGGGCAGTGTGATGGATATGCTCACATTGTCTGTTCTGGTACATTAGTCACTTCAGGAAAATTCCCCACCATTCTAAGTGAGATGATGGGAGAGACAGGAAACCGAAACAGTGTGCACTTCTCAATGTGTATTCTCCTTAACACTCGCTTTTCTGATCTTCCAAGAAATCCAGCAACCTTCCTTTTCCTTTTATGCTATGACATTCTGACAAGTGTATCAGAAAAGATTTTGATGGAATGCCAATTTCTAAAAACACACTGCAAGGAATTAAGGGTGCAATTTTCCAGCCATTATTTAAAGAGCCCTTTCTTCTTTAAATAATATAGTGCAAGATTACATTGCTAACCCGCCACAGGCACAATGAACTCCATAATGTGACTTTCCTTTCCCCTTTTTATTTACCCAGTGTGCCTGCTTAACCTAGTAGGAGAGAGACAGGCAATGATGTCGAAGTAAATTATAATCAAGTTTCATAAAAATAGAAACTTTAAATACTTTTCTGGTAAAATCTCTATAAATGATCTAAAATTACTTTTTCTGAAGGAAGATCTTTATGATTTCATGTGACTGAAAGGTTCCAGAAGTTTTTTTTAGGAGACCAAAGGAATCATGTTCCAGATAGTAACGATATTGGAGGTCTCAAATAACTCCAATGCCAGGAAATATAGGGGACAAACAAGAAGGTTGTAATCCTTAAATTTAGAGGGAGCTTTTAAACTACCTTACGAAGTCATTGTTCCATTAAACCGTAGTTACCAGGAAAGATTCACAGAGCCACATCTGATGCACTATAGAAGATTCTAAGCACAGTTCAGTTGTTAGTTACAGAACAAAACTGAATTGGATTAAATTTCTTTGCATAAAACACAATAATAATCCTACATGACATATTCAAAGATCATGGGCTATATTTACCTGTAGAAAGTCCAAAGCCACATGATCCTGTGCTGAGTCTGGGAGCTGGGAGGGCAGACTAGGAGGCCGAGGTGTCCTAAGCCTATCTGGGGGCCTATTTTGGGGCAGGATCTGCTCTGGGTTGACAAAGATCGATCGGTTAGCTACCAGCACTACTGCCATGCTTCTTTACAAGTCTCACAAATCTCACACTTCACAAAGACATTTCTTATTTCCATTTGGTTCCCTCACAACAACGTTGTTAAGAAAATATGATCATAATTATTATTACCCACCTCCCTACTTTGAGACTAAGTAGATTGAGGTTCAGGGTACTTAAGTGACTTGCTCAAAGCCAATTGCCTGACAAAGGTGAAAGGGCCCTGGCCCCTGACCACTCTTCCCTCCGTGAGCATCTTGGGTCACAGCTAGGGCCGAGCCACCTTTCAGGAGACTGGGGCAGGGGCGGGGCCTGCCCTGCACCATGGGCTGGAGACTGGCTCTCAGAGGTGCCAGCAGGTGAGCGTGTGTGGTGCCAGACAGCAAATAATGAGCAACAATGCCATCAAAGGGGGAAGATTTACATTATTAAACACCAGGCTGGGAAAGGTGACAAGTGGTGGCACAATAAAGCTAAGTGTGAGGAAGCATGTGCAAGACCAGAAAGTGGAGCCCAGTAATGAGATGTGCTCAATAGGGAGCGCTGGGGGGGGGGGGGCAGAGAGGGGAGGAAATTCCCTAAAGCTCTTCATCAACACACGTCTGTCACCAGGCGAGCCCAGCAAGGGACCCAGCGCTGGAGGGAGGGAGTTGAAGCCAAGGAAGAAAGCCCTTCCCCGTGAGCACTGCTAATGGCTGAGCAGCGGTGGGGAGCAGGGTCCCCCACACCAATTAGCAGGCCCGGGCCAGCGCTGGCCAGGCTGCAAGGCTGGAGACAGACGGTTTCAGGGGCTGGTCTGTCAGGAAGGATTGGAACTCTGACAGTGGTGTGTTTGGAAGAGGCCCCAGCCTTAGCTCATTGTATTAGGGAACTTATTTTAAATGGTACAAAGACACAACCTAAGACAGGCATTCTCAAGTCTGAAGTGAAGCGGGGAATGGGATTTTTGAGCCATCCCTGAATGACCCACTCTAATGTCAATGACACTCACTGTCAGAGTGTCGTATGAGTTACATGGCATATAGCCTAGAGTGTGGGGGCATGGGCTCCCTAGATAGGCTGCTGGGTTTGGGTTCTGGCTGTGCCGTTTACTGCTGTGTGTTCATGGACAAGTGATTTAACCTCTTCTGTGCCACATTCATCTACTGGCCATAATAATAGTACCGGCCTAGCAGGGTTACTGTGATCACTAAAAGAGCAAATGCCTCTAACATCCCTTTCAATAAACAGTGCCAGCTACCTAGTGAGTGTTTGATAACTATTAGCCATTATTGCTTTATTACTTTTTTTTTTTGAGAGAGAGAGGGTCTAACTTTGTCACCCAGGCTAGAGTACAGTGGCACAATCATAGCTCACTGCAACTTTGAACTCCTGGGCTCAAGTGATCCTCCTGCCTCAGCCTCCCAAGTAGCTGGGACTATAGGCACACACTGCCACACCCAGCTAATTTTTAAAAATAAAATTTTGTAGAGATGGGGTCTTGCTATGTAGCCCTAGCTGTTCTCAAACTCCTGGCCTCAAGTGATACTCCTGCCTTGGCCTCCCAAAGTGCTGGGATTACAGGCGTGAGCCACTGCACCTGGCCTCTTAATACTGTTATTGAGGTTACTGAGTCTACTGGAAAGAGCACGAACTTCGAAGTCAGACAGATCCTGGCTCTTGGTATCTGTGTGACCATGAATATATTATTTTAACATCATTTCCTCACCAGTAAAGTGAAGATACTAACCCATATCTTGAAGGATTTACATGATTATTAAGCAAATAATCATACTAAGCACTTGGCACAAAGTAGGTCCTCAATGAATAATAATGACCGTCACAATTAACCCACATCTGTGATGTTGCCATAAGAGCCCATTTCCTCAGGAATCAAAAAAACGTTCACTGCCTTCCCGAATCTCCCTTTATCTACATCTGACTTAGGCGTTCAGGACACCTAGGCACTGGATTCTGAATTGTCTCATGCCCATAGAGCTGAGGCAGACCCAAGCTTGGCCAAGGTCACCCAGTTTTTATAGATGCAGGCTCTGCTTGGGTCTTCTGACTCCCACCCACTCTCTTTTGCCTGATATTTGGTAAATAACTAGTGAGTGACAATCAGAAATTTTTCTGAATATTGGGTAGGAAAACTATTGTGGGTAGAATTGAGAAATACCCAATGAAAAGATCCAAACGCATGGAAGGAATGTTTGAGAAAGTGGCAGTGGGCACTCAGAATTCTTTCAGATGGACTCAGTCTGGATTTTGGTGCTTATTGTTAACGATGGGCCCATTTACCACTAAAGCTCACTCATGTGTTACAAGTGAAGAGCTAAATAATAGATCTGTCGTTAAATACCAAATACTCAAGAAATGCTGCATCTGCTGATACAGACTCGTCTGTCACCAAAGGGATGCTGTTTAGCGTAGAAAACAGCAGGACCAAAAGAAAGTTGTTTTTCTTTCCTGTAGCCCACTTCCTTATAAATATGGAAACTTCAGCTTGCTAACATGACACTTGATTTAGTGTCTTCTGTACCTCATTGCCGTGTTCTCCCTACTCCTAGGAATTTCAATGTCCCACTGCTTCTGGCCTTTTTCCTAGACAAATAAAACCCAGAACTCTGAAACTAAGTCAAGTAACTCAGTTGTCTATCTAGAAATACTAGCTACCAGATCCACCATGGAACTTATCAAAGCACCACAATAAACAATCTAGTTACCTAAGACAAAAAGAGAATAATTGTGATCACTTAATGATTAGGCATACTGTATATCTTTCTGGCATTCATCCTTGAAGTCATTTTCTCTATAAAACTGTGTTTTAGGGACACTGTCTATGCCCGCTCCCAAGTTCTATTAAATGTTTGCAGCTCCCAGGAGATGATCGTTTTGTTTCTGGTAGTAGCACATATGGATGAGACCTGCACAGAACTTGGGGGTGACAGCATTAGCCTGTGTTCTCAGTGCTGCCTGGGGACAGATGGCAGGTAAGCCAGTACAGAACCATTCAGTTCATCCTTAAGGCCTTTCCAGCCTACAGGACTGCAGCCTGGTGGTAGAGAAGTAGGTGTCTTCTTCAGGACCAGCTTGGGAGGTTGGGTTCTGCACAGGTTGGGGGTCCTTTCCTAGAACGCCCCTGGGCAGGCACACTCCAAGAGTGGGCTATTTCTCCAGCCTGGAACTCTGCAGCCCTAGTTTCAGGAAGGTGGAGAAGGAAAAAAAAAAAAAGAAATCCAGGGAATTATCCTAGTAAGAAAGACCATCAGAGGGATCTTTTGGGTCAAGACATTAAAATCCTGAATGGTCGTACCTAAAATTCAGGATGTTAGGTAAATTTACCTTTCATTGAAGCCTGACACATACTCAGCAGATCACTACACTGAACTCTATATTCTCCTGACCTCCTCACACTAAAAGAGGGGAGAGGAGGGAGTGAGAAGGAGGAACAAAGAAATGATGCTAGTATTTTGGTCCCAAATCCCTGGACCCTTGATAAGTCTTAATGATTTTCATTGTCATTCAAGAAACAAACAAGGAAGAGTAAGAAAGTTCGGCAACTAGTCACAGTTACCCCAAATCTTTCTCCATGACTTCCTCCAAAAGGCTCCCATCCCTCAGGAGTGCATCTGTTCACTTCCGCTCCGCATATGTTGAACACACACCAATGCCCTACGCCAGGGCTGGGAGAGAGAGAGAGAGACAGGAAGGAAGCCCAGAGAATGGAGAGACAGTTGGGTTTAAGCATAAAACAAAAGAGAGATAGTGGCATTTCCATTTAAGAGTTCCTTTATTTTCAAGTTTTAGGCTTGGAACTAAAAACTAAAAACTAAACTAAAACTAAAAACTAAAAAAACTAAAAAAAAAAGCAACTTTAATTCTCAGCTCCAAGGAGCCCCAAGCTTACAGCTGCCACCTTATTGGAAAGGACCTGAGTGGAGGGGACAGCCTGGGGGAGGTGCAGGATGGGCCAATAAGAAGAGGGGCACAGCGAGGCCCAGCAGGAGGAGAGGGAAGGACACACGCTGACAAGATGCTCCTGCTGTCCCGCTGCAGGCCAGCCCCGTCCACCCCGCTGGTTCCCTTCCCCGCCTCCACCTTGCGGAGGAGCCCTTGCTGGCAGCAGGAGACACACATGTTCGAAGCGGAGTGGTAAGTTCAAATATAGAGGATTATTAGGAGGACATTTTCTCTTTATTTTCTTCTTAAAATGTGTGTGTAGGATCAGATGGAGGTTAGGGAGGGGCATACCAAGTAAATGTGATATTTACCTAATTCTAGTGCGCTCTAGTGTACATTGGTTTAAAAAAAATTAAGGTAGATGCCCACATTCCAGCAATGAAAATCCTCTCAGCCTGAAAGGCTGGGCTGGAGGAGGCTGAGAGGGGGGCGCTCCCTCTGTGGCTGAGGGGCTTGCAAACCTTTAATGGGAGGCATCTGATCAATACAGCAGACGCCTGCATTTGAGAATTTAAAAGCCTTCCTAGCACGCTGCGTCTGAAGGAAATGTCAGAAGCATTTATCATGCGCTGGGATGGATGGTGTGCAGCTGCAGCTTGCCAAACTACAAAAGCTAACTTTGCTCAGGCCCTGCAGACACTCTCAACAGGCCCTCGCTGCACATGGAATCAGAATGCAGATGGGGCTGTCGCACGGCTCTGCAGCACAGACCCCACCACCGGGCGCTATCGCTGCGAGTTGTTCCCATCATGGAGCTTTGTGTCTGGGCTGCGGCTTACGTACGCCTGTTGTATCTTGCATTGCAGGTGAACCCACAAACCACCCTCATGTACTTCCAAAGAACCTGGGCTGCTGTCCCCTAATTGGAGCATTGTGCACAGTTCACCTTGTTTGGACTTAGAAACTTCAATCTAAAATGAAGTTGCCCAAGAGATATAAACTGGACATGGCAGTGGCCAGTGGCTCTCCCACACTCCTGGCCATCCCCCAAACTAGTCTAGTGGATAAACATCCAGGTCAGAAACCCATCTCTTCCTTCATTAAGCATCTGCTAAGAACTTCCTAATCTGGGCCAGGTACCATGCAAGGCTCTAGGTTATAAAGAGCTTACAAAACAGTTGCTGTCTTGAAGGGGCTCACAGTTTATCAGGTGACACAAAAAAGAGTACAACAGAGTAGTATAAAAGAGTTCTGGACTGGGGTACAATGAGGACTCCGATGGGTCCATTTCCACGTGGGGAGCAGGGGCCAGGAAAGGTTTCATGAAGATGATGATCAATGAGCCTTGGATGAGGGGTCGATGTCAGCCAGGCACAGAAGGCAGGACAGGGGCACTTGGGCAGAGGAGCAGTGTGAACCAAGGTGCAGAGGTGTCAGGCAGACAGGTGTCTGGGAACCTGCAAGTGGCCATGGGGCTTTGGGGCAAGGTTCTTAGAGTCTCCGTGCCTCAGTTTCCTCAGTACAAAAGAGATGGTGATAGTGTGTCCCACTATATATATATGCAAAGCTGGGTAAAGAGCCCCGAAATACGAAGGGCTTAGTGGGTGGTGTTTTGTACTTTACTCTGACTGTAGTTTAGTGTGGGCAGGGCAGAAGAAAGTTGAGAATTTTGGTTGGAAAAACAGGCGAATGCCAAATGGAGAGATTTCTTTTCCAAACTTGAAAGTCTGTATTAATGTGGACAGTGAGGAGCTGCTGGAGGGACAGAGAAGGAACCTCACTGGGAGGTTCCCATTGATCTGCAACAGAACACAACTCCAGGTGTCACGATTTCGATTTCTCCATCTGCAAAACAATGCTAATGATGCCACCAACTTTCTTCCAATTTGGGGCATTATGGAGTTAAAGATGAAAATTTTCATGCAACTTACACTTTTACAGCACAGCATCTTTAAATGTGTTGTTCAGTGAGTTTTCTGCAGGGATTGTGTGGATGACACATAACTATGCAGAGTGAGGAGCCTGCTGAGTGCATACATACTGGGCGCTAGTAGCAGCCTTATGATTTGACATAAAGGATAATGAATCAGTCAACCAACAAATAAATATTTATTAAATGCTGATAAGCAATGTACTCTCCTTTACCTGGGAAAGCTAAGTGTGACAACGTATTTGAATTCATGGAAAGAACCAAAGACACATCTGCTTCAGAACTCTCAAGAAGAGAAAGCTTGTTTTACAGTCACGCACATCAATCCACAGATGTAGACTACTCTCTTCTAGCCACAGAACAGAACATACTGGCGGTAGCTCAGAAGCTGCCTGATAGAGAAACATCTCTTCTTCCCTGGTGGATTAGGAACAGCAGCACTGGCTCCTGCAGCCTCTGTGTCATGTGTCAGCTCACCGAGGAGACATTTCTCTGTCCTGCCTCTGATTCATACTCCCAGTTAATGACTGCGTTTCCAGCTCATAAGGGAAACAGCACAGATTCTTCACTTTGTAAACTTGTATAAGGCAATTGGCCACCCAATTTGGGCTCCCTAGACATTTTTGTTTAAGCATCTACCAAGTTGCAGGGAATTGGTTTCATACATGCACACAAGGGAAAACTCACATCTTGCTGAGAGCAGTGGTTCTCAGACTCAAGCTATGTGTTGAAATAGATTGTTGGGCCCTCTTCTCAGAGCTCTGATTCAGTAGGTCTGGGGTGGGGCCTAAGAATGTGCATTTCTAACAATTTCCAGCTGGTGTGAATTATGCTGGTCTGGGGACCACACTTGGAGAACCACTGCTCCGGAGGCAACTTGGCCTAATCTTCATGGAATGTTTCCCTCTAGCTCCATTGCAAATCAAAACCACAATGGACGTGAATAATATATCCTGGGGAAATCACAGTCTTATCAATCTTAAAGATTCCAGTAACCAAGGAAAGAACATTTCTGTGCTGTCAAAATGGAAGTGGTTTCTGACTCTATTCCATAGTTATAACTGAGGAAAACTCTGGAGTTCCAAAGTGAAATAAGATAAGAGTTAGCCTTAGGAAGGATCAATAGGTTAAAGAAAAAAGTAGCACAACTCCTGGATCTATAATTATTTGATTCTGTGGCTTTTTCCCCCATTGCTTTATTACTATCATGTTAGCACAACAGAATCCAAACCAATTCTTCCTATAGATTCTTTTCTTTTTCTTTCCTCAAATAAACAATTCTTTGGAATCTTATTCAAATTATACTCATTAGGAAATGAATATTAAAGGTAACTAACAATTGTTCAGAGACTGTTTTTCCTCCCAGAGATCACTGTCCTGGCACTGAAACGTGTTTGTGCACGGGTGAGTGTGAATGTGTGTGACAATGAGTGCGTGCATCAGTGCGGGAGCATGACAGTGAGTGTGTTTGAGGATAATGTTTAACTCTTTCACTTAACAATTTCTAGAATCAACAAGCATGTATGGTTGGGTGAGATAATATTTATTTCATGTGGAAAATAGTTACTAAAATCAGAAGACTTGGGATAATTTCACCAGGGAAGGATCCTCTGCTTCTAGGTCACGGTTCATCCAGAACGATGTCTGAATTCGAAGGAAGTATTCCAGAATATACCAGTCGCTAAATACAGGACACACTCACTGGGCAGGGCAGAGGAGCTACAAAATTTTGCTTTGTTGGGTAGATGAACACTGGCAACCTTCCAGCCAGTTTTTCCAGTTCTGACACACTAAATGTGAGGACGATGATGTAACCCAGATCCATCCTGAAGCCCATTCAGGTACCAGAAATCTTATTAGGATACTGTCCACCTATGACACAGTCCAGATAGTACAGGGCCCTTGGGTAGCCCTGGAGACAGTTCTCGTCAACTCCACTCAGAAGGAACTGATTTAATCAACTCTCATTATGATAAGAAACATTCACCTATAAAAATGGAGTAAGCTAGACTATAATAAATTTCCCCCAGGAGGTCGAGTTTAAGGTGAGGTGTCTGGTTGGGGACCTGATGGTGGCAGACAGCTCATGCTGACAGACAGACACTCAGGTAGGGCTTGGCCCGGGACCTGGTGTTCAAATCCAGCCCTCACCTGTGGCCATTAGACTCCAAGCAAAAAACTCATTTCCAGACTTGCACAGCCGTGAGTGCTTTGAAGGGCCGCCTGTGTCTTGTTTATTTGTACGTCCCCAGCTTCACTGACAGTGCCTTTCACACAAGTGGGGCTCAGTTTTACAGGACCAATAATAAGCTTTTAAGCTGGGAGGTAGAAAGTAGAGATGGAAGTGTTCCAAAATAGGATCTTTCCTGGGAAGGTTCTGGAAATGAAAGGAGATACGAAGGAAGAGGAAGAGTGCTCATAACGACAAACTAGATCAAAGGTAGGACACATTTTAAAAACAATCCTCCCAGATTCTCAATTCTTTCTTATTATATTTTCAGGAGGTGGGTAGAAGGTGGTAGTTACACTGATGGCGGAGCAGGGGGAAGTGAATTCACCAAAGAGACGGAGTGGGCGTATTCTGCTCTGATCACTGGCTCCTCTTAGGGAGAGAGAGAGAGAGAGGGAAGATGCAGACCACCCTCATGCTCAGTATCAGCTCTTGCATGGCTCGAATTCAACACACATCTGTTGGTGGCTTCCCTCTGCCTTGCTCATGCCAGTCCTCACAGCCACCCTATAAGGTGGGCATATTATTGCCATGTAAGAGATGGGTTCAAAGGAGCAAAATGGCTTCTGTAAGGTCTTGTGGGAAGTAGCTAGGAAAAATGAGATTCATACCTAGCTCTGGCTCTATGTCCTGTGCATTTTTCTACGACAGCTGCCTATCTAGGGAGATGAGACAAGAGGGCAAACATAGATCCTTTAGGTCAAGCCCAACCTATGGCATATAAATTGTACACAAACCAGACCTCACACTGAATATATTTATGGTTGCTTTGGCAAGTTTTATGGAACTCTCTAAAGTCATTTTTTCCTTGTGCTGCTGTGGTTTAGCATGCTGAAACATATTTCAGCACTTTAAAAAAAAAGCACATGCTATGATTAAGTATATTAAGAGACTTTTAAAACTTAGATTAATGGCCTGATAAGTTGTAAAACAACTCAAAATTGTGTAAATTTGTATTCAGGGATTTTCTAAAATTGTAAGTTATTGACTTGATAGATTGTAACAAGTCCTTTGAAACTGTTCTGCTCTATTATTCAAATCTTTACTGTGTAGTTTATTGGCAGATGGGTGAATACAATGACCCCCTTGGTGGGCACTCAGTAAATTCATAGCTTGTGTAGCCCTCTGCAAAGCGGAGGATCTGCTAATCACTCGGCAGACACCTCGGACAGGACTAGGATGGCTCTGCAGCTTAGCGTCCTATTTCCTGGTGCGTCAGAGATCTGACATCCAAAGGCTATAAGGTCTTTGCTCAGGTCTCAGTAGTTGCCTGGATATAACAGAGAGACCTAGTACTTTAGTACTAGTAAGATGGCTAAGTTAACTCCACATTGTTCACTTGGAGAGTAACTGCCACTTCGCTTATTGTATTTCCAGATAAGGTCCCTTGAGACCCAAAGAGGTAAAGTGATACAAGTTCAACAGTTAGATGTGGTGAAGCCAGGATAGCCTCCGTGCCTCCTCCCTCCCCATTAATGTCTTTCCACCGGAGAGCAAGGTGTCCACAAGGCTGTCTGTGGTTGTGGACTCTTACAGGGACAGAAGAACCTCTAAGACTAAAACCCCAGTTAGCCATCTCGCACACAGAAGCCATTCACTGAATACAGGTCAAGGCAAGAGAATGGTGGCTCTAAGAAAACTGACCCCATTCTTTAACACACAAACTCCTGTCTATCTATTTCCATCATTATAATGCTGAAGAACATATATGCAACAAAACCCAATGCTATTCTGATCAAGGGCAAAGCCATCAATACTCTTGGTTGGAACATGGGGATAAAACCAGGGACGGAGAGCCTGGTGAGTACGCGTCCCTGTGGCATTGGCACTTGCAGGTCTCTTGGGTATCGATCATGTATCTGAAGAAGCTATTGTCTAAATGTTACTCAAAGGACCACAAAGGTCGACATCTAAAGGGCATGCAGTTCGATTTCTCCTCCACGTGGACCCAGCATTTTAGCAGCCTGGCTGGTGAGGGGGCCAAAGCTCTCACTGTGCCACTGCGTCCCACGCAGCCAGAGTTTGGTCAGGCAAGGAGAAGGTTGCCGAGAAGGATGGTCTGTACTGAGGGAAATGGATACACGAACTCAGGGCAAAACCCTTGTCGTGGGTCTGTGTCACCCTAAGGACAGAACAGCCTTCTTGCTGCCAGCAGCATGTGATGATGTGAAATAGCCTTTGGCTTGCCCGTCTGTTTTCAGGGTATTGGCAGAACGAGGAATGAGAGCAACAAACAGGATGGAAAATGACAGGCGAGGCGGTGGGTGGGGAGTATGTGCTGTATCCATCCAAGGACAAAGAGAGGCGGCAGGAGCTGAAGGCAAGGACACCTCTTAGTCCCAGGAGTGAGGAGGGCTCTTGTGAAAGACTAATCTGATCCATGCTGGGCCCTTTTCCTCTGTGCCTTCCGCACTCACTCCCTGCTCCTTCTACCAGCCCTGGTGCCCAGGGAGGCAGCCAGCCTGGACCACACCCCCAGACCCTGCTCTGGAGGGAGGGAGGCCTCGCCACACCTCCCTTCCCTCTGCCTCAGAACACTGCTCCCTCCCTTAGACCCTTCATCCCCAGGGAGACCTGGAGCTCTGCTCTTTCTAGCCCTGGGCTAGTAATAAGTTAGATTAGCCCTTTTAGTTTTCTACACCATGTCTGTATGTTTGTAAACAGCCCCTTTATTAAACTCTTCTCAAAATACCCTGTTTGAGTGTGACATCTTTTTCTTGTCAGACCCTAACTCACACACTTGCTTACTCAGGTAGTTCCTTTTTCTCTGTGTTTGCAGGCTCTTGGGGGAGGAGAAGGAGAGAGAGGAGACTCTAGTTTTGATATTCAATTGGCAAAGGGAAGAACATGCGTGATGGAACCGGGGAGAGACCAGAGGACATTAAACACTAGGTGGCACGTTGGGGGTTTCAGCCTGGTATGATATGGCATTGTTGTGTAAGAGTCGGGTCTCGCCAGCTGTTGTAGCAGTTGTGCTCAGAGCATCGCTGTAATGACAGCTGACATGATTATCATCCCCAGTGTGTAACTAAGAAACACGGCAGGGGGTAGTGAGGAGGTGTATGAAACCTCAGTCACCTCAGGGGCAGGCCACGGCGGAAACCTGTGCCTCGGCGAACGCTTGGTCGAACGCTCCGGCTCCATCCCTCGGTCTCACAGTCCACTCCCTGAGAGGAGGACGGCACAGACTGGTGTTAGTGAAAGTCTAAGCTCCTTCTGTAAAACTTGATCAGACGCTATTTTTTTTCCTTAGAAAGTACCAACTGTAGAGATAAATACTAATTTTTCTTTTTGTAAAGTTTCCAAAATATTCGTCTGGTGGAAAATGGAGCACTATTTGTGATCCACAGGCCAATGGCAATGAAATATAGCTCACAGAATCAATCTAATTTGTTTTTCCCTTTGGATTATGACCAGGTGGCCGGGACGGAAATAACTCAGAAAGACAGAGAATAGCCTACTGTTCATTCAAAGAATAAAAAAGAAATAAGACAGGAAAAGTTTAGAAAGGACATTTTTCCCTCCTAAAGCAATGATTTATTAGGATAGAACCACAGTTTCTAGTAACACAACCAGAAACTATTTTCCCTCAGTTCATTAACTGTGCTCTTAGAGCCTATTTTTCCTACCCAAAAGTAATTTCACGTAACAGTTCAGTTTCTATTTCAGTATTGCTGGCATCACTGGGACAAAAGATGCAAAGAGTTGAAGGAAATGACTGCTTTGCATGTAGGCACAGCCACTAAATGAACCCTGTGTCTAGAGGAAAGGCACCCAGACCGTTCTGGTGAAGCCCTACAAGCTCAGCAAATGGATCTTAGAGGACAGTCTCCACGCAGACCCCAGTGCAGAACTTTCTTACCTTTTCACAAGGGAAACACAGGTATATACCTAGACCTGGAATCAGGCCCAGCAGGAAGACTTCTATTCTCTCAGCTATGAAATCCTGAGAAATCACATTTGTCTCCGTCCATCAGAGTGGCAATACCCCAGGGCATTCATGACTCGCCACACCCCTCACACTGAGAGCCGTATGTGTGCTCTCAAACTGCGGCCAGGAGAGAGAAGTGTGTTTCCTACATAGAGGAAAAGACAGAATGGAGCCCCGTAGGAATAGGATGTTTGGTTCAGCTCAGGAAAAGGTGCAAAGAAACCGTGTGAATCGGGACGTCCACCAGAGGAGGGGTGAGAGCCAGGCTGATGCCCCTCTGGCTGAGGAGGGGCTGCACTCCCTGCGTGAGTCTCGTGAAGCCTCTGCCTTCGGGCTGGGCCCAGGCTCTGGGTGTGTGGGTGGCCGGTACTCACGGAGAAACATTCCTCTGCCTCCCTAAATCCGCTCACTCTGGACGCACATCTCACAAATTTCTAGAACATAGCATCTGGCAGAAGATCCCCCACAGAAGTTGGGTCTCTGAGTCACTGGCCAGGTTCAGTTAGCAGATGGGGAGACTGGGGAGAGGAGAGGCATGGCCCAGAGTTCCACAAAGCTCTTCCTTGCTCGTGGCTCCTCCTCTTCCTACGCTGTCTGTCTCCCTGGAGAGCTGCGCGGGTGCTCCTGCCTGTTACTTGGAGCTCTGCACAGGTTTGGAACTGAATTCTGTTGCCCAACCTGGGTCAGGACACCTGGGTCCTAATGGCTTTGCCATAACTTAGCTGTGTGATCTTTACATCTAGGCCAGTAGTTCTGGACCAGGAGATGTTTTTGTTTGTCCTAACTGGGGGACATGCTACTGGCACCTAGAGGATAGAAGCCAGAGACGATGCTAAACACCCTACACCAGACATCCCCCCACGACACAGTATCACTAGTGCTGCTGTTGAGAAATCCTGCTCTAGATTTCTGTTTTCTCATCTGTAAACTAAGGGGCTTGGATTATATCATTTAAAAATCACTTTCAAAGATAAAATTCTGAAGTTGGGGAAGTACATAATTTCACATTAAATTTAGATTTGAATCATGTCATAAATGATGCTGGGAAACAAAATTTAATCCCCAAGTATGTTAAGTGGAATTACGGTAGCTTGTATCAATAATAAGGGCCTGTGTCCTTGTGGCTAAGGCAGGCCCCATGCTATAAAGATGTGACAGACTGCACTTTATCAACAAGGTATCTAACAAGGCATTCATTTTGGGGAGGGGAAAAAAATTCCAAGTTCCAAATCCCAGGTTACCACTTAGGAGAGTCCGGTGGAAAGTGAGATGCTCAAACTGCTTTTTGTCTAAACAACGTGCCGAACAGAAAAAGGCCAGAGGTGATTCATGTGGAAATGGGTTTTTAGAGGAGCTGCAATAAAGCACCTCCTTTTCCAAGCCCTGCAGAAATGCTAGCAATATAATCCACGCAATGCGGCAAACAAGGCCAGGAAGCACCAGGGACACCGCCCTGCTGGCCAGACACATGGAGGACAGGCTCAGGGGGCGACAGGCCCTCTGACCAGCACACTCGACAAGCAGCTCCCGCTGTGTCGCATGGGGCTCTTCTCCCACTGGCCTGTCACTACAACAAAGGCTGACATCACAGGTCTTCATGGAGGGGCCTCAATATTGGCATCTACTCCTAACAATGGTACTAAATCTCCACAAAGACAATCAACAAATATGGTTACTGGGAGTCCTGGGAGAACTGAGAAAAGCTTTATAAAAGGGAAGAAACCCCATGCCCCAGTAACAATGGGATTCCACGTACAGATGGCTGCCTGGCAGAACAGAAGGGTTGCGCCCTGGTTATTCCAGAGCCTGTACTCAAGGAAGATCTAAATGACTTAGAAATGCCTATCTGGCTTCATAAATGGTCCCCTGCATTAACAAGCCTCTGGAGCTTAATTTACTTTTTAGAGACAGAGTCTCACTCTGTCACCCAGGCTGGAATATAGTGGCGTGATTATAGCTCATTGGAACCTCGAACTCCTGGGCTCAAACGATCATTCCGCCTCAGCCTCCTGAGTAGCTGGGACTACAGGTACATGCCACCACACCTGGCTACTTTACTTTTTGTAGATCGGGGTCCCACTGTGTTGCCAGGCTGGTCTCAAACTCCTGGTCTCAAGTGCTAGGATTACAGCCATGAAGGCTACTGTGCCTGCCTGGCCTTAATTTTTATATTTCTCACAATTTTCAGATTGGGGAGAAATAGGGCACACAAGAGCTGGTTGGACTTTTCATGTGTCAGGGTCCAAAGAGACTGACCCTTACACATGGTGTTGACCCTGCCTCTGAAAACCTGTGTGGGAGCAGGAAGTGCAGGGATGGTGGGCAGAGGGTGTCATCTCTGGCTCAGACCCCTGCGTGAAAGGTCCCAGGTGAGCACAAGGAAGTGGCACAAGTAAGTGCCAGGAAGGGGAGGAGGCCAATGAAAGAGTTCAGGCCACAGACTCCACTGACCATTGTCTCATTTTCATAATTCAGCAAAAGTCATTCAGGAATGAATGAATTGTGTGTGTGTGTGTGTGTGTGTGTGTGTGTGTGACATGATCACACACACACAAAATTGATAGGAAAGGTAACCTCTGCCAAGATCTGGTTTCCTCTTACGAATGTTTATTAAATTATTATATTGACAGCACTAATAATGCTATGGATTTTAAATCTTCATTTCCCCAACATCCTTGTCCATCCTCACCCACACAACAAAGTCCCTATCATGTGAACAAGACCGTTCTCTGAAGGGAGAGTTAGAGAATGTAAGTGTTGGTTCAGTCGCCAATCCAGCAACCTGACACACCTGGGCGTTGGAATGTAGAAAGAGAATCCAAAACCATGCTAGTAAGCAAAATCTAATTTCCATGGAGCCACGAATAGATGATGCTTTTTATTTTTTTACCTTTTTCTTTGAAAAAGATATAAGAAAGACAATCATCCCCAAACATCACAATTCCTATTTTTCTCGTTCTTTCAAAAGGAGGATGCGATGTGCAGGGATGAGGGAAGCCACATCCCCCGCCCCCTGCTCCATGATGCTGGCAGTAGGTGGCCCCTCACCTGCCTTTGCCGCCACAGGGACAATGGCAAGAGCAGTCAGTGGCCTGGACACAAACAAGAGGGGCAAAAGTGGACTCCAACAGAGCCTAGACTCCAGAATCTTCTAGGGGAAATACTAGTCCTGATATACATTAGGGAAGCAGCCAGCCTGAGAGTGGGGTGGCTGCCTGGCCACACACACCCTGCTGTCCTTTGGCCACAGGCACCTTCTCTGGCTGCTCTAGGATCATGTCACCTGCTGCAGCTGCTCCTTGTTTGGGTATTTATTAAAATTAAATGGTCTCTAAGAACTGACCTAAAATGGGCCAAACCTGAGCATGTCAATCTTTACTGTCAGAATTTGCAGTTGTAGCCTCTTACACCCAGGGTTTCGCTTGCTGAGGTTTGAGTTACTCATAGTCAACCATGGTCTGAACTATTAAATGAAAAATTCCAGAAATAAACAATTCATAAGTTTTAAATTGCATATCATTCTGAGTAGTATGATGAAAGCTTGTGCCGCCTCGCTCTGTCCCGCCGGGGACACGAATCCTCCCTTTGTCCAGCATGTCCATGCTGTCTATGCTCCCCGCTATTAGTCACTGAGGAGCCATCTTGGTTATCACATCAAAAAAACATAGCATACACAGAATGCAGCACTTTTTGAGATTTCAAACATCCACTGGGGGTCGTGGAACGTTATCCCTCAAGGATAAGGAAGGACTACTGTAGAAAAGAAATTGCTCTGGTTTTGTCCTTGGCCAATTTTCTGTAAGCAAGAGCAAACTTCTGCATGGGGAGGGGCCCGTGAGATACTAGTTAAAAAGAAAAAAACAAGCAATAAGATATTATAGAAGGGACTGACTTCAGGGAAAACTAATCTTCATTAATTTAAAAAGTGTTGTGACCTAGGTCAACTTTGGGGCTTTAATGAGAAAAATAAGTACTTTAATTTAGATAAAATTTGCATCTATAAGTCCCACGTGTCATCCTCTCAGGGACAATGGCAGAACATAACCCTTTGTTTCTCATCTGTGTTCCCGAGATTTCACTTTTGCTTTTGCTTTTTATTCTGTGTGTGTTTCAGCTGAGTTAGAAAGGTTTTATTCCTCCTTAAGCTCTGGGAAAAATATCAAGAACCCTATCAATATATATATTTATAAAATATTTTACTCTATGGAATCAAAGTGTTCGGAGCAGGCAGCAGGAAGAGGTCAGGATGTGTTTCCCCATTTCCATGTTGGATGGGTATCCTTTCCAACACAGGACACCTGGGCATTTCCCCACAGCAAACACATCTGAACCCACAAAAGGACCTTGTAACTTGATTTGCTTTTGGCCAGATGGGCATTTCATAGGGTCAAACTAAATAAAAACAAACATATAATCAATATATACAGATAATATATCTTGAAATAAACTTGGGCATTAGAATGTGAGAAGTAAGGAATAGTATCATTGGGATGATTCTTTCCAGGACATGAGATTGAATATTTAGTTTTTTTAATTTTATTTTTGATTTTTTGAGATAAAATTCACATAACATAAAATTTCCCACTTTCACCATTTTAATGAGTACAAATCAGTGGGTCTTTTTGTTTTTAAACAAGTATATACAAAATGTTGCGCAACCATCAGTGCTATCTAACTCCAGAATATTTTCATCATGCCCAAAAGAAACCCCATAGCTGTCAGGTATGACTCCCAATTCCCTGTCCCCCAGCCCCTTGGAATGCGAATCCACTCTGTGTCTCCAGAGCTACGGCTGAGAACAACCTTTAGCGGGACCTCACACAGCTGCCACAGCAACATTCCCCTGTGCCTCGGGCATGGTGCCGGGTGTGCAGAGGCTGAAGGGCAGACTGTTCGCTGGGAGCCCGCTGGGAGGCCAGTGATGGCCACAGTGCCAGCAGTTCAGGAGTCCCAGCTTGAAAACAGTCTGGGGGACAACACAAGCATGCTGTACCCAGTTGTCTTTTTAGAGGCCACACTCTCAAATCCAGCACGCTGGTCCAGCAGCACCTCTGTTCCCATGGAGAGCTGGGAGCTAAGTGATGAATCCCCCACAATCTCAACATCCTCAGTGTCCAATGTACAAAAGCATCTTCTACCTCCTTCTGTCTCCAAAAGGGATTGCCACCATGACCAGACACGAAAGGGTGACATGAAACACTCCAGGCCAAAGGACAAAAAGTAATAAATCCTTTGCCAGGGCAAACCCCTCCTACAGCTACTGAGTAAGAGCCAGCCCTGTGTCTTACTCAGTACAGGCGGGGTCGGTACACAGGCGCTTGGTCTTGCAGCCCTTGCAAAGTGAGGCCGTGAGATCTGGGCTTTGTGAGCATTTGCCGCACTTGTCATACTTAGCAGATAAAAGCTATTCCCCAAGGATATTGTTCTAACAGAATTCTCCATTGCTAAGGCCAGCAGCACGCTCATCTTGTCTCAATCAAGACAGTGTAAAGGGGGAAGCCAGCCATGTGTGTCTGTCATTTGGATGATTAGCCCTTTGACAGTAGACACCTCTTTGAAAGGCTGGCTCTTACGAGCTCCTGATTTCTCACCAGGAAATAATTTCTCTGCATCTACCAAGGAGAGAGAAGGATGAATGTCCTTATAGGGTGTGAACTAGAGGCTCACAAAGGAACCTGTGTAAATACAATGAAGATACCCTGATAACCTCTGACCAAACCCAGGGCCCTAGCCTTGGCGAAACAAGAGAGGCCACCATATAGAACCTGCTGTGCGCAGGGAGGCTGCCCGATGACTCCTGTCCTGAGCTGCTGCTAGTTTTCTAGAACCAAGCAGAAGGCTTAATTGATTCTGTTACTAAAATAAAGCATTTAGCGAGCCTAACAAAAGGAAAGTGAAGGCGAATGGATAAGCACCTCTCAAGAAAAGCTAATCGGGAGGGAATTACAGAACAGTCTGCACCTCTTCAACCCCAACCACTTTCTCATCCATGAAGGAATAGTAGAGATGGAACAGCAAAGAGGCTGGATCTGTCTGTCTGGAAATCTGAATTATCTGCTTCTTGATCTAGGGATCAAATAACTTTTCACAACTGGGTAGATCCCTTCTCTACCAACACCATTGATTTGAAAGTAGTATGGTGTCATGGTGGAACCACAGGTGATGTATCATGCCTGGGTACATCACTAGCCTCAAGCAACACAACTGTCATAGGACTGGGATAAGTATAGGGCCTTCCACACAATGGGTACTTGCTAGATGTCTTATTGAACTGAGTACATGAATAAACATGGGTCTTTGTTGCCTAGGGTCTTATAATCCAACTGGAGAAGAGGGCATGATAGAAGCAAGATAGGATATGATGTATTAATAGTTTTATTATTTCACACAATGAAAATGTGGATTATAAAGTATGCAGTATTATCATTCTGATATTTCACATTACATTAGGTTTTAAAATTTTAGAAAGATCTGGGGATATCTGGAAGGCAGCATGAACTTAGAATTACAAACATGAACATGTGGCCCCAGTATGTATTGCAACAAGAGCAGTGAATCCTCATTTAGGGAAACAAAACAACACAAAACAAAACAAAAAAACCCACAGCAATTTCAGTGTGAGCTTTAATTGACTTGTGTGACCTGATGTTTAATGACCATATAACACTGAAGGGCTCATGGACTCATACAGATTGTCTACCACAAACAGAGGTCCGCAAACAGCAAACAGCAACAGCTGGTGTGAGTTAAACTGAGGTGCAGGGGATACAAGTATGTTCATGAATAAATGGAACGAATGTGGATTTATAATCCCAAGGTCTGGAACACTCGGGGAAGGCACCAAGGAGGCAAGACTGGTGCATGGAAGGTAATGTGGAAATCCAATATAATAGTCCAGTCATGAGGTGATGAAAGCCCCAACTAGTGTCAGTGGATGTGGAGAGAAAAAGATCAATGGGGTAACATCACGAGGAAAAAATTAACAGAATTTGGTGAGGGATTGAATGTGGGATGTACAGAAGAAAGATAAAAATGATGCTGAAGTTTCAAACCTCAGTACCATCGTCACTTGACATCCCTGAATTTGAGTTCTCTCCTCTGTAAAGTGGAAATTAAAAACATTTCTCCCTATTGAACACAGGTTTTCCTCAAGGCAAAGATAAATGATCATTTAAAAAGGGCTCAGAAAAAGACCAAAAACAGAAAAAAAACCCAAAACCTATATTGGATCATCAAAGTTCTCTTGATGAATCAAGAATCCTCTGGCTGAATTCTTCAGTTTTGTTATCTTTAAGGGGAACTTTTCCTTAAGTGCCAGTGGGATACTTTGGAAAGACAGTCAATATACGACAGGGTAAACTACAGGAAGAGAAAGGGAGAGAATGTGAGTGGTTACTTGCTTAATCCTCTGGCTCCAAAATCCAAACAATTTCCAATGCTGGAGCTCTAGATGCTCTCCTAATAGCCTACTGCAACATTTATTCATCGGCAACAAGAGATATTCTTCTTCACATCCAACCAAACTCTTGGTGCGTCTTAAACCTATTTCTCATCTGAGCCCGGTGAGGGTGAAGCAAAACCACTCATCTCCATCATCCTAAAGCTGGCAGTAACTGTAATCTCCTCTTGCTCGGAGTAGGAAAATCACAGAATCTAGTCTCTAGTTTTAAAATCACATGTACTGTATGCATCCCGTATCCACCCTGGTTCAGCTCAATGCAAAGGCATAACTTAGATAAAGCCTTTGAGACTCTTGAAGATTATGAAACTCTGGGGATTGTTTACCGTGTCCCATTTCCTTGACTCTTGCCATGAAGAGTCAGAACATGCAAGACACAAAATAAACTACTTCTCTCCATAACTTCAGTTTCTTTTGAAAATCTCCTCAAGACACCCCCTTGAGATCCCGTGACTCCAAGGGCCAGCTGTGATGCTGCAAGTTGAGACCAACAATAAACACTCCCTCCCTCTGGCTCCCTGTTCCTTTCTGTACCTTGGCACACAGCAAAGGAAACATCTCAAACTCTGCGATGTTTCACATGCTCTTCAAGCCCCCAAGAGCTTTGTTTCCCCCTTGAATGTGAACCCCAAACTCTTAATTTAGATTAATGTTTTTGAACAAGGAATGATGACAAAGAGGAAAAGATAATGATGTGTTTTCCAAAACCCTATCCTACTTGTGCTGTTAGTATTTAAAAGACGGGTTTTGTCCTGAGATCCAGTTACTTAAGACTGCAAAATTTTACAGAGGTCAGCTAATGAAAGCCATTTGCCAAATAAGTCAGTTTTTTGGAGTCTTTTCATGGTGGGCCACTGAATTATCGGTGTGGCATGGTTTAGAGTGTGAGAAAGCCCTTCCAATCAGAACCTCTTTGTCAGGCTCACAGTCCTGCCTCCGGACACCCCACATGCCTTTGGAAGCCACAGTAAATGTCAACATTTGGTGGACTACTCAGCAGCTCCTGGGGTGGGTGGGGAGAAGGGGTACAAAGGAGGAAAGGTGGCCGGGCAAGGCGAGTGTCCCACTGTCTGGGAAGGCGAGACTGTGGGGCGCAGCTTTGCCACCACTGCACACTGGAAAGGTATCCAAACAACAAGCCTCAAAACTGCACCTCAGAAACCAAACGAGGTCACCTGTGTGGAAACTCCCCATGTAAGGAAAGCGCTTCCACGACAGAATAAATCAGGGCAGGAAGAGCGCTGCCACGCTGCGGGCCAGCCAGCAGCATCTGGATTATCTCCGGGGAAACATTAACCGCTGGCCTTTCTGGGTCTGCTTATTTCCACAGTCTGGCCTGCAGAGACAATGAACGTTGACTGTGTCCTAAGACAGGAGCTACCTGATTCATCACCAGTTGCTACTTCTGACCCTTAACACTGGCTGGGGGCAGGGCTATCTGCTCTGGGAGCCTAGGATATGTGAGCGCACATATTGCAATTGAAGTTTAACCCTGTGCTCTGGGCCCACGTGTGGCTACAGATGGAAGTTTTAGAAATCACCCTGTTGCACTTGTAAGTTTTTGCTTTGGAGAAAGAGAATTAATAATATTTTTGCCCTTACTTTCCCTTTTTTTTCTATTTTTTTTTTAACAATCTCAGCACAAGCAGCGATATTTATTTGGTATTCATTTATTTATTCATTCATTCCCTCATTCATATTTTACCTTATTCCAAAAAATATTTTATACATCAAGCACAATTTTCATTTAATTTGCCATTAACTTGCAGGACCCTGAAGGAATGCAAAATCAGTGGGGAGCCTGTGGCTCTTTTGGGTGGGCAGTAACACCTGGCAGTGAAGCAAACGGATAAAATGGCACCACGACCGAAAGTAACTCATTCCACATCTCTGCTGGGCTGGCCGCCATTGCGAAAGGTGTAACTGACAGCCTGTGGGAAAAGCGATCTGGCATGAACTAACTCTGAATAGCTCCAAGGTAAGGCCACACAGGCCAATGAAATTACCTCCTTTTCCCCATGTACATGTATTTCGGAAGGTGAGTAATGTTTGGCAGTACTGATGCCACGCCCTTAATTTCTGAGCTGAAGAAGGAGCACCGTGCTATGACTGGCAGGACTACGTCAGAGCCTGAGCATTCAGTGTGCTCCGGGGGCTGCCAACAGCTAGAGCATCCGGTGATGTCTGAATTACTACAAAATTTCAACACAGTAAACAATAAAAAATTATAAGAATTCAAATTTTGTTCTTTATGTTATTCTGGAAAGGAAACCATCTCCTGGAGTCTGTGCCATTTGCTGTCTGGGTGGGTGCATGTATATATCTTGAGTTTGGGTTTCAATGAAAAGCCCTTTGTGGATGTTTCATCTAAAGATGCCCAGTTAAGGGGGCCCTTTCCTTATCTTTTTGAGCTACTGCAGACAGTATTTAACTTTCCAATAGGCGATGCTATTCTCTCCACCACCAATCAGCAACATTTAATAAGGGGAGAGGAAGAAACTCTAGCATCATTCTGGGTACGGGAAATGCAAACATGGCCATGGCACAGTTCCTGCTCTGGTGAAGGTCTCGGTGTAGTAGGAGAGAGGCCAGAACACAGACAGATCCTGGCAGGGCCAGGGACAAAGTGAAGAGCATGCTGCCCAGGTAGAAGTTGCTCACATGGCCTAGTGGAGCTTGTGTGGCATGGAACGGGGGTGAGGAGGTGGGTCTAAGCAGAGGGGACAGGTGTAAAGACTGAGAGACACTGGATGGTCTGGCATGTGCAGGGGACTCTGAGGCTTATGTATGGCTGCAACACAGAGGAGGCAGCATTTTATGGTAGGTGAGAATGTTGGGAGCCTGACTAGGATGTGGGATTGAATTGTGCAGAGCCCACGTGACCTACTTAGCTGTTTAAATGTAATCTGGCTGTTCAGTAAAATGATCATATTTGATTTTTAGGAATATAATTCTGCCTGTTCAGAGGACACACTGAAGAGGAAACATAAATAGAAGTATGCACCAACAGGGAGAGAAAATAGGAACCTGTGGCGAAATCCCCCTGAAAGATGCCGTGGGACTGACTGGGGGATGGGTGCAAGGTCGGGTTCAATAGTGGACTCAGTGGGTGTCTTCAGGAATAGCCATGGACTGGCATGGAGCACAAAGCATTTGAATTTTGCTGATTTCCACCTTCAGTAGACTCATCTCAGAACCATTTACTGATGACCTCACATTCATTCCCTGAGCAAACATGTGCAAAGTGCCAGTTCCTGTGCTGGCTGGGGGCAGAAGGTGGCAAGATGCAAAGATTAAAAGGCAATGATTTGCACACAGGTAGATTCAGTAACTGTTTACAGATGTGAAGTTGATTGGTTACAGTAGACAGTAGGGAAATCGGTGCATAAAAATTGAAAGCAGAGCCTCAAATCCTGAAGCCTGGTCCTGCCTCGAGGAATGAGAATGTTGCATCTCAGCAGGGCCAACCATGGAATTTTTGGTAAATTTCTCCCTGAAGCCTCCTTTTAAACAATGTGACAGTCCTCCAATTGTAAGAATTTTATGAATCTAAGAATTGCCATTTTTGCCAGTAGGTTATAGTTTTTTAAGACTCTGCTTGTCATATTAAGTACAAAAGGCTAAAGTCACAAACCAAATTGTCCTCGCCCCTCCAATCCTCTGCATAATTCCTGACCTTCCTCCAGCTCTCTGCCTTTGGCTATGCTGACTGCAGCCATTTAAGAAACTCTCTGGGCTTTGTTCTTGGAGGTGGCCACTAGTGCAGCTGAGAAGGACTTTAGACCTGACCACAGCCAAGCCCTGCAGAGGAGACAGAGGGGGCCTGGAGGATGGGTGTTGACTCTGATCTGACCACACTGAAGTTGCCACCTGGGCCATCCAGGCATGAAACCATGATGGCCATGGTGGCCCTGGGGGAACAGCTGAAGGGATCTCTAAAGCACCTACAGCAGGAGGATGAGGCTGCAGAGAGCTGGGAATAAAGCCCTCTCATCAGTGTAGGTCTGTTGTGTCAGGTGGGCTGATGAAATTACTAGAAAACCAAAGGCACCCTCCACACATGACAGTCCTTAGATGTGCACAGACTATGTGCCTCAGTTTTCCCATCAGTGAAACAGATTTAAATAAGTTAATATACTTGTTTAAATAAATGAGTTGATACATGTAAATGAATTTATGTATGCAAATTATTGTGTATGCAAGTGAGTTGATATATGTAAATTATTACATATGTAGATTATTGTGTATGTAAATGAGCTGATGTATGTAAGGCATTTAGAACAGCACTCAGCACTTGGATTTAATTTTTCCCATTTTGGCTGAGATTCAAATATCAGTGGTGAGTCAGAATTATAGATAATAAGTTGTTATCTTCACAATGTGTGGACCTACGTTGCACCTGACTTAGGAAAACAGTTCCCAGGGCTGGGTGCGGTGGTTCACGCCTATAAGCACTCTGGGAGGCCGAGGTGGGTGCATCACTCAAGGTCAGGAGTTTGAAACCAGCCTGAGCAAGAATGGTACCCCCGTCTCTACTAAAAATACAAAGAAATTAATTGGCCAACTAAAAAATGTATATATAGAGAAAAAATGAGCCGGGCATGGTGGCACATGCCTGTAGTCCCAGCTACTCAGGAGGCTGAGGTGGAAGGATCGCTTGAGCCCAGGAGTTTGAGGTTGCTGTGAGCTAGGCTGATGCCATGGCACTCTAGCCTGGGCAACACAGAATGAGACTCTGTCTCAAAAATAAATAAATAAAAAAAATAAAGAGACCAGTTCCCTAACCCGGTTTCCATGTGCAGCTGACTTTGCCTTTCTCATTTCGGGTTTGCTCCTGTCCCCAGGAAGAGGAGAGCTGCACGTACCAAATGGCTTCCCTCTGTATTTGCAGCTGCCCAGGCTGTTCCCCAAATGTCCAACTCTCCTCTTCCACCCACCTACTTACTGTCAGTTTGTGCCTGCACTAGGTTGTCTCATTATTAATAATCCAAGATCAAGTTGGAAATCGGTTTGTGATGTTGGGTTTCAGCTCTGCCTCCTATCTGCCTCACACCCCCATGATAAACAGAGCCCGCAGGCTGGAAAGACTCCCAGCTCCCCAGGGCACCTGGCAACTGGCCTCTGGGGGAGCACTTGCCCTACCTGGGAGGCACCCTGGTTCTCCTGAAGGGCCTGCGGCCACCCTCTGTTCAACTGCACAGGCTGCCATCTGGCAGGCATCCTGCGGGACTCGAGAGGGTCTGGCCTGTATCGCACCTTAGCATGGCTCCCCTTCGCAGCTGTGCTTTTGCAGGCAAGACCCCTCAAATCCAGATCCTATTCTCTCCAGAGCGCAGGGGAGTGCGGAGGAGGCTGCCCCGTGCTGGAGGGATGGGGAGTGAGGCAGCCGGGACTGGAGAGCGGGATGTGTTCAAGGGAGACAGCTCATCTGACAGCAGGTTTAACAACTTGAGATTCACATGTCACACTTCCTCGAGAGGGGAGAGACTGACAGGTTGACAGGGCTGTGTTTCCCACTTTCCCAGGAACTTACGGAGTCCCTAAGAACCTCCATGGAGTGGGGTGAGATGTTCTAAACCTCTGTGCTCTGTGAAAGCAACACAAAGGCCAAATTCCCGCTTTGCTCTTCTAATATAATTAGGAAGAGTGTTGGAAGAGGATAAACACACAGTTGACTCTGAATTTTGAAACAACCATTGCAAATGTCATGACAGAATTAAAGTAACACCATAAGCTACACTTTTATTTCACAGGAAAGAAATAAAATAGCACGTTGTGGAGCACAGCATTCCACATGTAGCTCAGGAAGTCTATCCCTCTCTCTGTAGAACGAAAGCTCCTTAGAGGCCAGACTTCTGTCCTGGGGGTGTCTGGGTCTCCTTCCACAGGGGAGAAGTTCCCTGGACATAGCAGATGTCCACTGAATGTGAATGAATGAGCAAGGGTGTGGTCACATGAGTAAACAAAAAGAGGTAATGAGATCCAGCCCGGCCCCCACAACTCACGGTCTGCGGTAGGGGCACGCACACAGTACGTGCAGGTGGGACACGGGGCGGAGCTGCAGGTGGCAGTGACTCAGGAGCTGGGCCTGGGGCAGTGAGCAGCATTTTTCCAGGCCAACCAACGAAGGGGAAATGAGCATCGCCGACAGTGGCGAGGGCGGAGGAGCAGACAGGGAGGCAGGCGCGACAGGGCCTGTAGGTCAGTGGGGTATGATGCGGCACTAAAGTCTCCTGTCTGGAGCCTAAATATTGAGAATACTGACTGACAAAAGGACACCAATTCAAGAACAAATCAAAAGCCCTGTTACTCACTGTAGTAAAAACAGAAGTGGTTAGTAACACAGATTTCCTTAAATTTTAATTTAAATACCTACACATACAAAGACAGAGAAAACATAATGACTCAGCGTGCGTTGTGTATATAAACTGACGAGAATTCTGTCTTGACTCCTGCCAAGGATTTGAGAGCATCCTCTGTAATACTCAACTGCCCGACAGAAAACGCGCTAATCAACCCTCTCCCCGTGTCACCATTTCCCAAGCCCAGGGCAGGTGAGACACTGTTCTGAGGGGCTTCTGAGTGAAACAGTGCCATGCATTTTGCCTCGTGAATAAATGTGTCTTCCTGACATTACGTTGTCATCCAAGTATGTAGTGACTGAAGTGACTCAATCTCAACGTTCAGAGAGGCCAGGCAGGACGATGACACAGTGGGCTCCCCGTCCCTGCAAAATTCTGAGCTGTGATCCTGAGTGAACATTTATCCAGCACCTTCCATGTGCTGGGATGGACACGGCGTCACAGCACGGCCAGATACAATCTCTGTCTGCAGAGAGCTCTCTGTCTCCAAGGGGAGGAAGACAAACTCTACACAATGAAATAAATGCTGAGTTAGAGCCGAGCACAGGGCACCACAGGGACAGCACAAGGCTGCTGGCGACCAGCCGCCTAGTAACAGCTGCTATTACTCCTTGGTGTCTTCCCCTTGCCGCCTTGACCTTGGAGGGCTGTTCACTAAGGGCCTCACCTGTGCCTAGACGGGACAGTCTCTGGGATCAGCCTCAGTTTGGACCTTTAGCCAAAATTACCTGTAACTCACCTGTGCTTCTTCCCCTTATAGGTTTAAATACTAGTTCGAGGCCTAAATATGGACTCATATCACCTGTTGTCCATCTCTTGAACAGAAACATCTTAAGCTTCCACACCTACCCATGGATCAGTCAGGAATTAGTCCCAGCCTTTCGAAGTCTGGAACATCTCACCAAGCCCTGAGCTCCTGGGACTGGTGGAAGAGGCCCCCCCCATACCTCTGAGCCAGGCCTCACACCTGGCTTTCTGGAGCCTCACAATTCACCCTGAGAAAGTATGATTAGCGTCTGTGTTCTGCAGATAAGGAACCTAAAACCCAGAGAAATTAAATATCTTCCCTAGGGTCACACAGCACATGAAGGAGAAGACCTGGGGCTTGCTGGCTGTGACAACAGAGGAGGTAAAGCTGGGAGGCCGTGCTTCTGCAAAGAGGGCTAGATTATCTCTGGCTTCAAATTCAAGTCCACTTAAAATCAATAAACCTGTTCAGATTTTCTGCTAATTAAAGACTAATATATATGAATACCATTTATTGATATTATCCAAGTTATATGGAAAATTCTAGAAATCCAGAATTTTTGAAAAACTACATCTAATTTTGCTTACATTGCACAGTGGGTGCCTCACACACTGCCTGGTACTTTTGCACAGGCACTGGAGGTGTTAGTTGACTGAGCATTTTTTGTATAGAGGGAGTGAGTACATGGCCTACATTGAAACGGATGTCTTTTGTCCCTTGTCCTGAGTGTGTGTTGTACCATGGAGCTCTCAGGTTGGGTTAGTTTGGGAGACTGAGCCCTTCCGGCTGTGAGTTCCTCACACTGGGGAAATGGCTTGTTGGGGAGATATGGCAGGAGTGGGGAAAGGAAGAAACAAAATATTTTCATAAAGATCAAGGTGCTAAAATTCAGGTATTTTTTGTCCTAGACTTGTTTCACAGAGGACGCAGGCTGTAGCCAGTAGTGACCGGTAGAGGCACGACTATCCATCTGGAGTCAGTGTCCCCAGCTAGCCAGAGCTCTGACTTAGGACTGCATCTCTGTCTCTTCCCAAACAGCCACCAGCCTGTCCGTGCCACCTGCTGCAGTAATGCCGAGGAGTCGTCTTTGAATTTCCTCACGAGGCACCTGCCCCCACTGTACTTCTGGGCAAATCCCTACACTGTCTCTAAGCTCTGTCAAATGTGCATGCCACTTTCCTCTCTGGAAACTGCTAAATAATTGTGAAATAAGTGGTCCACAAAATGAACTTCCCCTAAATCCTCATTTCCAAGGCACATGGTACATGCTCAGTAATACTCACTCCCCTTCTCCCTGGTGCTGGGTCATGTCTGAGTCTGAGACATACCAAGCTCTGCATACCGTTTTCTTGGTCTTTCCTCCCAAATGCTCTCTAGTGCTTCCTACAAACCATCCAAATCTGCAGGGTGACTTTCGCTCGTCTGCCCAGCCTTCCTGCAGGGAGTGTCTTCCAGTGAGGCGTGGACCTCTCTCACCCCAACCCTGTATGCCAATCTGGGGTGGCCATCTCCTGATACCCAATCTGTGCTCATCTGATTCCTTTCCTGGAAATTTTTTGAGTTTAGGGCCACAGTAGACGGGAGTTTGTCCAGTCTGATGGTGGAAGCTGTAAGACACGACACTTTGGAGCTGCGGGCAGCTGTGAGAGGGAAAGCTGGCCTGAGATGAAGAATGAAGCCAAAATGTTGGAAGAAGCACAAATAAGAGCAAGGATAGAAAGAGAGGCCTCACGCTGTCAGTCAGTGCTCGCTCCAGGTGTTCCTGACCTTCCCACAGTCTGGTTCCAGGAGACACCAGACTCCTACCAATCACTGCCATGCCTGACAGCTTGAATTTGTGTTGCTTGAAACAAAAAAGACTTCTTTTAATACAAAACCCCTCCATTCTCCTTTATTCTTCTCCTGCCATCCCCATTCCAGGCCGTGCTACCTTCCAGGACACCCATTCTTCAAGATAACTCCAGAACCTCACCCACCCTTGGTGCTACCCTCATATCTTCACAGAGACATTCTCAAAGGAGACTAGAAAATATCAGAATTTTGAAAGGTATGAAGTGTCTCCCTCGGTGCTAAAAGCAAGAGATTGCACAGGCGTTGCCAGGATGGACAAACATGACCCAGAATAGTAGATGGCTTTCTAGATGACCTTGAACAAAGCCCCTTGCTTCCCCCCAGCACAGAGAGGAAAAGCATAACTTCCTCGTCACATACGTTCAGGGGAATTCTATTCAAAAGCAAAGGATGTGTGTGTTCTCTTAAGAAAGAATCTGTATGAACACACATTTTGCATGCCACCATGATTCATGCATATGAACTAATCACAGGGCAACTGTGTGTAGCACATCAACATGTTAAAAATAAAAGTACAGCCTACCCTGATGGCTGTACTATCAGCTGTCATCACAATGCAATATGAATACTGTAGGAATATTATAGTATACGCAGTAAAAAAGGTGGGGGGGAGACAGCTCAACAGGAAGCCAATTATCTGGCACAAATTTCAGCCTTATGTGCCATGATAAGTGAGAGTGATGGTAATAATAACAGGTATTTTTAGTTTGAGTTGTCTACCTAAACAATGATTTTTAACTCTTTCAAATAGGGAGAAGAGAACTGAAAGTAGAAACCTAAGAAGCTAGCATTGGGAAACTGAGGCTGATTTTACCATCACTGGTTTCATCACTGGCAAGAAAAAAAACCTTCTGGTTAGCTACAGCTGGTCCAGTGCTCCACTAATGAATTCACCTAACATTCACTGTTGCTGGTAAACAGATCTCAATCGAGGTATATAAGAGGACAAAATTTCTATCTGAATAGTTGGTTGTGGCATGGAACACACAGGTAGATCAAGGGAACACAAAAAGAGACTTGGCAGGAAATTTGTCCCTAGCACTCGCTAAATGCTACTATTCTATTTTTTGGTTGTTTTTATCTAGAAAGCTAAGACTTAAATTTCAGTGTTGGCATTTACAGGTCAGCATTACAGACTACAGAATAGACCCAAGATGGACTTGTAAAGCAATACAAGAGAACATAAAAGGTTAATGTTGTAGCTCTAAGTAGCTAGAATGGTTTTCTTTCAGAAACTAGTAGATAATCTAAAGAAAAATACATTTTTCTTTTAAGAATGTATTAAAATTATTTCCCCTTCTATAATGATACATTTCAGTTCAATGAAACATTATAAAGGGATTCAGATATTTTCTATTTGATGCAAATCATTCAGTAGGCAAGAACATCATTTCCTACTCTGTGAGAGGCACAAAGGAAAACTTTCTAATTAACTCAGCAGTTTGCACTCACCTTTTTTAAAAAAATAAAACATTGCTATCACTCCCATTTTAATGGGATAATTATAGAAAATCATGATTAACTTTCCTTTCATCCATTAGCAAGAGAAAGACATAGAAAGATAAGATGCTGCAAATGTTGGCTTAAAATATACCTACTATTTCCACTCTCTTTATATCAGTAATTGTCTAATTGTGCTGAGCTTGACTAAAATGTGGTTTTTGGACAAAGAGTGATCAAAAGCCCTATTCTGGCATTATAATCCATCTTATTGCCCTTTGGTTAATTGAGACAGTGGCATTTATTCCAGACAGAATTCCCTTACTTTTTCTCTTGTTTTCATTCCATAAGTCAGGATGCTAATTAGAAATTACAGGTATTCCAGGGACCCCAAACCTACCCTCCAATTAGAATAAAGGTTGCTAGCTTTTAAAAAGTCTCCTTACAAAAATTATCTTCCTTCTACACACACACACACACACACACACACACACACACACACACACACACACACACGCACGCAAGCCTGCCATCTCTAGTTAATACCTAAAAATACAGAGACAGTAGAACTGAGATCAAAAGTCACAAAATGAGGGGAAAAGATTATGAATCTCTTGTTTACTTACAGTTTTTATGACAGATCATCTCAACATTCAAAAGTTTAAACTTTTGTCTTCTCCCACATAAATGGGTTGACAAGTTAGTTCCTCTTGTTAGGCCTGTTTCCTCATATGCAAAATGAGAGGCTAGGACAAGATGTCTTTAAGAAAATTCCTTGGTGAGGGATGTTGACATGGTTTGCTATTTGCCGGTGCAGCATAAGCACCATCTTCTCCCTGATGGAACTCCCCCAGGGCAACTCAAACCCTAAAGGAGTGAGTTGGGCCAAGAACCAGGGGGGGTCTTGTCATTTAGATGTTCCTGATTTCTGCATCTTTCTCACGGCTGTCTCTGTCAGGAAGGACGCTGCACAGTGCTCAATGCCCGATCAGGGCCTCACAAGGACTCAATGGAATTATGAAAAAATAATTAACAAAATTTCTTGAGTGTCCTTGCTGTAAGCTGGCACAGGAGTGGTATGAAAATGAAAAAGACATGATTTCTTCTCCCAAGAAGTTAACCACCTGGTGAAGGAAACTGAAAAGGATATTTCAGCAGAAGTTAAGGAATGGAATTCGGCTTGCCCACAGATATTTCTTGTGGAGTGTATCTATACATATCAGTGTCTGCAGGGCTTCATGTCCCTGCAACTCAAGCCAGGAGGTTTGCGGAAGATCCCAGCTCCTCATATGGAGCAGGCAGAGGAAGTTTAGAGAAGTGGAAAATGCAGAATCTCCATGAAGAAAATGGATTTAAAACTCTCTCTTCCTGCACCGGAAAGCTCCAATAGCAGACCTGGGATGTGTGACAGGAAACTCTGGGCGACAGGACAGACTACTCCTCCCTGATCTCCCCGGACCTCTCACCCAGTTTGCTCCTTATATATACCTCAGGCCAGGAAAGCCAGAAAATGAGTATTTAATATGTAGTAAGATGCCATCCTATCAGAAACCTGATCTAATTCAACTGAAACGTGCTGCTTGCCCCTTTTAGTTCTCCATCAGATAATGAAGACAACAGAAAATGACATTCAGAACTTGAAAAGCAGAATTAAAGACAGTCGTGTTAATAATGAAGAACAAAAATGACTTCACACTTGCTTTACACGTGTCTTTATCATGACTTTTCTATCCAGTGGCCTTTAATGGAGAATATCTCCTGATAGTTCCCCATCCATTTGGCAAGAATGAAGAATGAAGACTGCTAGGTTCAAGAGTGGCATGGCATAGAAAAAAGTGACCATGACTTTCAAGTTTGCCCCAGAAACAGCATGGTCCTCTATGCAGCACCACTTGTGTTTCCTAAGCTCTGGGATGGTTCCGGGGAGGGCACGGCACATACTGCGCATGTGCGGCCCAGGGGGTGGAAATCTGCAGCCAAGAGAAAAAAGAAATGGAGACGATTTATGAGTCAGAACATTTTCCCCAAATCTTTCTCTTGAGATATGGGTTGGAGGAGGGGAGTGAGAAAGAAAGAAACAAAGAAAGGAATGGAAGAAAGAAAGGAAAGGAAGGTAGGAAAAAAACAATTACTAACTCTAACTACACGAGCCTAGGAGACTCAACCAAAACTAACTGAGCGCAGAAAAGACTAACTGCAATTAGCGAGTGTAAGGTCACACAAGTTTATTTCCCAGAAGAGCTAACAATTTAATTTACAAAGCTATCAGGCTAGCTGTAGTGATTAATGTGTATATATTATTTATGCAGTATTGTCCACCCCTCTCTTTCCCCCAACAACACACAAAAATAGATAACTCAGGATTCACTTCTGGTCTTTAGTGTTTAAGGATGTAGTAAATTTGAGTGACTAGTGGAATCCAGAATTTTCCATGACATTTTAATTCTTTACTTCATATATAACTGAAATGAATTTTAACACATTAACTGCCATGTCAGTTGTATTTAACTCACACTAGCTTTGGAACCTGGGACTTCATGAAGCATATGTAACTCACACATCTCTTTACCTTGAGTTGTGTGAACTAGTTTTCAAGTCGTATATAATTTACGCACAGAAAAAAATGAAAAATAATAAATTTTTCATTAAATTAGAAAGGATTATTTTGTTTTTGAAGTTTTTATTCTATTTTTGTAATAAAACACCATGGCCCCAAGGGAAAAAAATTTTTTTTGTAGTGTGGCAGTCAAACTGTTAAAGACTGGCTCAAACTTTTGCTCTTGTTTTTGATAAAGCTTCAGGATAAGGAAGGGTAGAAATGATAATGAGGAACTGTACAGTTTGAATATATTATTTAAACCTGTAACTTAGTAGGCTGGAAGGCATGAGATTTTACCCTCAATATTACCTGGCATCACTTCCTGCACAAGAAAGAACAGTCTTTGCCATTTCTATTTTTTGAATAAGGGAATTATAGCTACATAGTATCTGTTTTAAAAATCTTTTTTAATCTAAAGTCTTATTATTAAATATTTTCTTCTTATAATCAGAATGTAAATTGAACAGAAATCTTGTCTTTCATACAATGTCACAAGGAGTTAGTAAATGAATGACTTCTACCCTAAAAATGTTAATAAATCTGAGGGATGGTCATTCTTGAAGCTCTGACCCAAAGGGGGAGGGGGGCATGGGCAATATACATAGCCTTAACATTTATACCCCCATCCATAATATGCTGAAATAAAAAAAAAATAATAATAATAATAAAAACATACCTGGCTCTTTTATATTTTTTTCTATGCTATTAGTTTTTACACCAAACAAGAGAAAGTTGAAACTCAAACTAAACCTAGACGATGTAGGACCTGGTGACATAAGGCAAGTAGTGTTTAAGTATGCATGTATGTGTGTGTGAGAGAGAGGTTATTTAGCAAATATAAGTGTTAACGGAGGTCAAAATAAGCCAGAACTGGGTTTGAAACACAGAGACATATGACTTAAGAGTGAGGGCTAAGGGGAACAGAAAATAATGGTGCCAGCCTTTATTGCATAAGAAAGATAATCTGGCCAGATGAGCCAGTCTGTTTCTAAATCGTAATTCCAACAACTCCACCACGTCGCCTGCTTTGGGGCTGCATTGCCCTCAGAGGAGAAATCTCAGTGAAGCACTTCAGAAATGCACAGACGATTGCTTCTTGGTCTTTTGGCTAAGATCAAGTGTAGAAATGCACAGGTGAATGGGCATGGGTGGGGATGGGCAGCCACCATTAGCAGACAACACATGCCCCTCCTATACCCAGACTGGGCTAAGTGGGCATCCTAAGGTCTGGGAAACTGCATTTGTGGCACAGAAGTGGGGGCAGAGCCTAAAAGCCAAACATGTTTGTGGAGATCAGGATTTATCTTCCCCTGCCTGTGCAGCCATATGGCTTGGAGCAGCCAACCAGCTCCTGTGCCCTGTCCCTATCAGTGGCAGCTACTATAGTACCTGGAACACAGCAGGTCTTAAGAGTTACTTGCCAAATGAATCAAGCAGGACAAGCCCTTCTTGACAGGTCCCCAGCTTAATTTTCCATGATTCCTCTCCATGTTTGTGCCATCCAGTTTTTTATGATACTTCCAAATTCTATAGTCTGTTCTCTTGCTGCTAGGGTCCACTTGCAAGAATTTTCTAATACTCCCAAAACATGTTTGGGGGAGAAAGGCTGGGTGCTGATCATTGTCATTCTTTTGAGGCATCCATGGAAGTTATGAAGAAAAAGAAAGTTCCTTTTCCCTTCATGCTTCCTGTAGTTCCCTTCAGGTATTATTCTGAGAAGAGGAGAATCAACCAACCTGCAGGATGCTTGTCATCAACCCAATACGACTGCCACCATTACCACACTCACCCTTGAAAGTGCTTATGCCCCCATGATGTGGCTGCAGAGCCATGTACTTAATGCGCTAAACAGATAACACGCTTTGCTCTAGAAGCTTGTAATCCAAGACAAAAAGCTCTGATGTTAAGCTGTGTCACACTAACAAATGAACATTAAATATGGATGTTAATTACTTGTGCAAACAAATTTCATGAAGACTGTTTACAGACTTAGGAGAAGGAGCCATGTTCAAACAGATTAGAAGTATCATTTACATATAAGCCAAATCAGTGAAATATAAATGGGGAATAAGCTGATTTGATCCAGTAGTCATTTTTTATCTATTCATTAAGAGTGTCTCTGTTAGCTCACTTAGCAGCATAATTTCTTTACACAACTTGAAAGTCAGACAGAATCATTTTAAGTCTGCAATTCTGACTTTTCCTTAAATCAGATTGTCCCTCATATTGGTCCAAATTGGTGAGATTTGTAAGTGTGGTTGGAATAAACCAGTAGATTATAAGTGCTATAAGGACAGGCATTCTGCCTTGTCCATCATTGCAAACCCAGCACAATACCTGACACATAACAGGTGCTCAATAAATATTCGTTATATACCAGCAACTGCTCTAGGTGCTGAGAATCCTGAGATATTTCCTGTGTGTGTGTGTGTGTGTGTGTGTGTGTGTGTGTGTGCACGCACCGTGCTTCAGCTCCAGGTATACTGAAGTTACCTCAAATTCTTACATCACCATGGCCTCTAGAAAAGCTTTTGTCTCAAGAAGTGATTAATGGCCACCAATGACTCAGGGTGGCGGCGAAGGAGATTTGCCACTGGAAATGGCAGGGAGTGGGAACAAGGGGAGGGGTGGGATGGAGATCTCCAATTTTTTGTGTATCTATTCTTGGTTATTAACATTGCTCTCCCAACCCTGACTCTGAAAAATGAAGGGTGTCCTTCTCCACTGGTTCCCAATGTTATCTTCCTACCACTGTGTCCCACGACACTCTTGTCTCTACCCAAAATTTTACAGAGTCATGTATCTCTAGTGGCAGCTCAGTGATAGAAAATAGAAAATAAAATGGCTTAAAGGTCTTGACTTCTTGCCCAGTGGAAGGTCTTGGCTGGCTGAGGCCTGAGAGGTGGTGGCTGGCTGGGTGACAAGGCTCTCACCTTCAGGCTACCTCAAGCGCAGGAGCTTCCTTGCGCCCCAGCCCCACCCCAGGATGTCCCAGCTCAGGTTTAAATAATAGAGTTGCTTTTGGCAATTCAGTCAAGCTTGTCTACTTCAAACATGCCAATTTATATATAGCACCAATTATTTATGTTCTATATTAAACTCCACTGTATTTCTTTGAGATATTAAAATATAAATTATGCAACAGAGATACATTGATGGGAATTTTTCCATATGGGTAAAAAGAATGACGATTGCTAATTATAGTGAGATATCCTCGGGGGTGGAAAAGGCAGGAGTCTGGGAAGATGGGCCCCAGCTAAGGTCAGGCAGTCTGGCACCTCTGAGATATGGCGCAGTAAGAACCTGCTGGCATGTGCGAGTCAGACATGGTGCAGGCAGAGGCAGAATCGGCTGTGTGCGTGGTGACCTCATGCTTCACTCACAGTACACATTTTAATGTAACAAGCATATGATTATTACATTAAAACTGTCTTCCAGAGGACACACTTCCTCCAATTGTCACTTCCTCCCCACCACTGTCCCTCTGAGGCCTGGCAAGACAACAGGGTGTGCTCAGCTGCCATGTAGCCACTGGTCAGAGGGAAGCCACCCCTTCCATCACGTGCTGGGACCCCAGGCTTGCCCTTATCCATGACACAGTTCCATGGACAAAGTCAAGGTTTTGATTGCATTTTGGATGGCAAATGAATGAGAGGGATAATATCTTTAATTTAAAAAAATATATGATTTGCAAACTTTACTAATAAGCATACTCTTCCCCATAAGGCCCCTCACCCCTGGTCTCTACATATGATATACATCATGAAATCAAGATCGGATCAGTGCCCTTTGCCCTCCAAACCATTTCTGTGTAAGTGCTGGGTCATCTTGCTGGCTGGGAACACTCTGCTATTTTGGCCCCTGGCTTTGGTACCCTTGTCTCAGAACTCCTGGGAGGGGGTTAGGGATGGGGAAGGAGGGAACAGAGGTATTGGGCTTGGGGCCCAGGCCCACCTGAAGATGCGTTCACATCAACCCTTTTAGGAACCACGAGCAAGGCCAGTGTTACAGGTGCAGGAAGCCAGTGTCTGATGTGGTGCATTCTGAGGTATCCCGGACGACAGGGCCATACTGGGGCATATGAGTGCCCCAGGTTGGCTAACAATCTGGCACCCTTTCGAAGGGATATCATTTAAACATTTGCTCACACTTATTTAGAAGAAAAGTGAGATGTTGCTTAGAGCAAAAGAGGGGAGGGAGATTGTACTAGTAGCTTGATTTCACTTTGCCCAGGCAGTTCAGCTCTGGCACTGAAGTTCCAAACTCCTCAAAAGAGGAGCCCATGAACACTTGACAATGGTTCAGATGGTAACTTTTATGTTATCTGTATCTTTCTACAATTAAAAACACAAAATTTCAAAAAAAGAAGAAAGAGCCCCTGCAGTGACTTGAAGCCGTGCTCCTTAGAAGGCAGCATATCAACCATCCATCAGCACTCCTGTGTGACCCCTTGGGGGTGTCACCGCCCTTCCTCGGTGCTTCCATCCACTTGAGTCCTCTGGACAGGAGGCTCAGCCCACGCTGTGCTCTCGCCTGCTTCCATGGCTGGGTGATGCTGGAACAACCCACACACCAAGCCCAGGCCACGCCCTGCTGCTTTCTTAGGTCTGACTTCACCCTGGGCCTGGCAGAACCTTCAGCTGAAAACCATCTGCCCTGCCCAGCACCGCAACAATTCCAGGACTGGATGCTTTCCCTCAGGTAAGCATTGCCTTGCTGACAGTAATCTTAAAATTTAAACTCTTTGTGGGTTTGAATGAGCACCATGGGGAATGACTGTATTCCCAACCGGGTGGTAAGACTGCGGGTGGGAGAGCATGGAAGGAGACATTCCCAGGAAAGGAGAAGAGAACAGAGGAAGAGGGGCGTAAACTCCAGAGGGACTAGGGCCTGCTCAAGACCACAAACCTGGGCATGACCCTGTCAGGGTCCCGGGAAGGGCAGTGACTGACCTGAATACGTAGAACCTTGACCCGTGCAGTTCGCAGTTGCTCCCTTCAGCGGGCGAGCAACTGCCCAGAACAAAGCCAGGGCCGCAGTAACGTCAGGTGTGTGCACCATCCTACTTTTGATGAAAATAAAAAATAAAACTGCCCCCTTTCTTTAGCTAAATGTTTGTATAACCCCTAGCTTATGGTAAGAGTAAACCATAAGTTACTTCATCCAAACGTTTATATCGGAAGAGAGAAAAGGTTTAGAAATGACATTTAAAAATAAAGTTATCTGACACGTAGCTGAGCGACATCTTGTATTAGTGTTCCTACATCTCTAAGTATTTGTAACAATTCAAAACTGCATTTCTGTGCTAGAAAGGTATGACTGTATATGCTCCCCAGAAATCCCATTGGTGTTCTGGTTCAAAAACAGAAGTCACAATTTCTCTGAAGGGGAGGAAAAAATGCAAGTGTCACAGGGAAATTACGAAGTGTCTTTATGTCTCATTTCCATACTGTGTACTGTGTTTTCACTCGGTCTCATGCCTCTGCCTCTGTCTTTTGCGTCTTTGTGTTTTCTTTAAATAGCTACGGTTCTGTCAAATAATGCAAAAGCTGTTTTGTTTTTGTTTTTTTGAGACAGATTGGATTTCCCTCTGTCACCCAGGCTAGAGCATAGTGGCATCATCATAGCTCACTGTAACCTCCAACTCCTGAGCTCAAGGGATCCTCCTGCCTTAGCTGCCCAAGCAGCTGGGACTACAGGGGTATACCACCATGCCCAGCTAATTTTCTTTTCTTTTCTTTTTTTGCTTTTTCTAGAGATGGGGTCTCACTATTGCTCAGGCTGGTCTCAAACTCCTGGTCTCAAGGGATCCCCTCACCTCAGCCTCCCAGAGTGCTAGGATTACAGGCGTGAGGCACTGCACCTGGCAAAGCTGCATTTTTCCCCCCTTAACAAAATCAAATCAGATCTCCAAACACTTTGAATTTACTATTTAGTATGTGTAACCAAAGAAAATCTTACAGTACTTCCAAACAAATTTCATTTTGTCTCCTTTTCTCTCTGGCACCTTCTTCTTTTAAGAAATCAGAGCCCCCATTTTCTTCTTTCCCAAACCTGACCCAGAACCCCCCACTCTGAGCAAGTGGAGAAGGCGGAGAGGCGCCTACCTTGCCCAGGCCTGGGGTGTCCTTCACCTTGCTGACGGCCCTCAGCAGGCAGGGCGGGGCTGGCGGCGGGGCCGCCTGCAGAATCCCACTGAAGCTGGTGGCGAAGAGGGGCGGCTCTGCAACAGAAGAGGTCGAAGGTCGATGCTTCTTCTTTTTAGAAGACAGGTTTAACTTCTGGGCAGCTCTGGAGGGTATAATGTAGAAAAGAGACAATAAGGGAAAACTAGTGTACAATCAGATCCGCTAGGGTTACTTTATTTTCTTTCTTTTTAAGATCTTTCTAGTTCTTATTGAAGCCCAATAGTTCCGTCTGTCCTCATCCTCCTTGTCCTCTGTAGCAGCCCCTTCCTACAACAGGGTGAACTTAATGAGCTGCCCAGTCATTTATACAGCAGAAAAAAGCCAGTCATTTATACAGCATTTATATGCCCAATCATTTATACAGCAGCAAAATTGCATGGTTCTGCAATCATGATTTACAAAGAAGTGTGTGTTATCCACCAACATTCAGCTTCAGCATGAATAAAGCTGATCATCTTTGGGGATAAACGGCACCTATGAAGTTAATCATTCCATAACTTCTCCAGTATAAATTCAAGTGTGAGAGACTTTATGAGCTAACTTAAAAACTCTAACACCTTGTAAAATCCAAGCCAGCTTCATGAAGAACCATGTGTTGACCAATCAAGGCATGCTATGTATGTGGCCAAAGAAGAAAAATACAAGCCCCAATGCAATAGGAAAAATATAAATCAAACTGGTTTTAGAAACATAACACGGAATCAGAAATATAAACTCCAGCCAAGGTGCAGGGTGCTGAGACCATGGGCTGCTTGTGTGGGTGACAGGCTATTATGCAGGGCAGTCTTTAAATGCAAATTGCAATTCATGAGCAAGTGCAAGGGGAGGGGGTCATGGCAACAATGGATGCAGACAGGACAGGTGGGAGCGGAGGTGCCTGGCATCATTAGCAACATTGGCTGTTCACATGACATCTTCTATCACTCAAGTACTCTGCAACACCTAAAACATGATAATCTTACTATAGAAAAGAGGGCAAGGGGCAGTGTGAGGCACAGGTACTTTACAGACTATAACATACTCATTTCTGGACTAATTCTTGGTGTTTGCTCACTACATTCTTGTGCTAAGAATTCCAATTTCCTCATCAAATGTTATTAAACATTTCAGCTGCTGCTTAAAACAAAAGTAATACCATGACTTTATTCTATAGATCAGAACCTTATCATTCATCCAATGTGCTTACCAATTACATAACAGGTCACAGGAGAGGCAGGTCAGTAAGATGAAATCAACATTGTTTGCACCTCCTCTCTCCCCCAACCCCAGTCTCTCCTAATGATCTGGAATAGTTGCTTTTAATTTTGTATCAGTAAGTGTCATGCTTTTGACAAATCCCCTGAGCTACAAAATTGCTGCAGCACAAATATAGCAAATGGTGTTACCATTTCAAAGCTTAATTTTTCTCAGCCGTAAAACTGAAAATCTATTTCACAAGAGTGAAATACAGAGGGATGGGATATGTGGGGAATAACAGGTTTTGATGGAAAGATACTCCAAGTCCCAATACCATGTGCCAAACTTAGGGATGTCTATAGTCACTCTATTATATGATGATGAGAAATGAAGGGCACAGGAAGGAGATTTCTACAATGCTTTCCTTTTCCAATCAGTGAAAAGAAAAAGCTAAGAATATATTTTTTCATGATTTCATTGCCACTCTTCTTGATGCTTTTCTTCTAACATTAAGGGCAAAATGGAATTGTTCAATGACTCGTCTGGTGCTTCCCTTGGCAGTTTTCATTCCTCTTCGAGATTCTCTCCCTAAATGAACAGCAACTCATGCCAGGGTGTGTGTCAGTCAGCGACAGGAGGTGTCGCATCACCTTCCTCTGACACCTGCACACACCTCTGCTTGGCAATCCCTCACTGCTTTCAAGCCTCACTGCCTACCCCTCAGAGAGCTGCAAGAAGGGGGAAGATGATGATCTTCCAGTAACTGAAATGTGGTGTTTATCCATTCACATTTAGGATTCTTTTGCACAGTGGAAAAAGGACCAGGCAGCAGCTGGGGTTCCCAGGCCAAATGGCGAGCGAGAAAGGGGAAAGGAGTGAGACTGGAAGCAGCTTAGAAGGGGCAGTGGCCTGATGGATTTTCCTTATCTCTGCCACCCATGCCCATATGCTCACCCCACACATCCCCTGCAGAGGAGGAAAGCCAGGGTCTGAAATTAAAGCACACCCAGGACATCAGTCCAAGGTTTCCCTCCTTCCTCTCTCCCCTGCCATGCCAAATCTTCACTCTCTCCTAGATCATTCCCAACAGCATGCGACATGTTACTTCTCCCATCTTAAGAAATAAAACAAATCCTTCTCTTGATTCTTCTCCTCCAGCCAGCTACTATTCTATCTCCTCGCTCATCTTGGCAGCAAAACTCGTGGAAAGTGTTGTCTGTACTCACATTCCCCAACCCCTCTCCTTCCGCTCTCTACAAACTCATTGCTATCAGGCACCTGTCCCACTAGTCCTCTGAAACTGCTGTTGTCTACGTCACTGATGACCACCATAGTTGCTAAATGTAACATTTCTCAGTCCCCACCATGGCTTATCAGAGCATTGAGTGTATCCTTCCTCCTTGATACACTTTCTCCTCTAGGCTTCAGGGACACTCTGGCCATTCTTTCCAGTCTCCTTTGTTGGTTCCTTCTCTGCTGTTGCCCAATCTCTTAATGGTGCAGTGGGTGGGGGCCTCAGGGTTCAGCCCTCACTTCTGAACTCAATTCTTTGGTGTTTTCTCCCAGGATCATGATTTAAATAACATCTGTATTAAATAATGTCCTTATTTCTATAATTCCTCGATTTTTTAAAGAGATGAGGTCTCACCCTGTTGCTCAGGCTATACAGTGGCCTGATCATAGGATCACTGTAACCTCAAACTTCTGGGCTCAAGCGATCTTCCTGCCCCAGCCTCCTGAGTAGCTGGGACTACAGACATACCCCACCACATGTGGCTTAATTTTTTAAAAAAATTTTGTAGAGACAGGGTCTCACTATGTTGTCCAGGCTGATGGGAAGCTCCTGGCCTCAAGTGATCCTCCAGGTCCTCCAGATCCTCCCAAATGTTGGGATTACAGGTGTAAGCCACACCCAGCCCCAGTTTGGGGATAATTTATCACACAGCCATAGTAAATAAACTGCCACCTACTCCCAAACTCTTAATTTCCCTTATCCTAGTTGTCCACAAACATGACACTTATTATCTTTAACACAGTAGATGATTTACTTAGCTATCATTTCTATTGTCTATCGTCTGTTTTCCCTCTAGAATGTAAGTTTCAACAGGGAGGGGATCTCCTAAGTATTTGTTGAATGAATGAATGAATGAATGAATGAATGAAGACTAAAGGGACTGGGGATATTCAGCCTGGAGAATAGAAACCTGGACAAAGAGGAAGGAAAAGAAACTTTTCAAAAATTATCTTTAAAGAAATGAATAAATGGTATGTGGAAAGAAGTAATTTTCAAGCAAGGATGCCAGATACTTTCATAAGCCATTTTTTGAATCTCAGAAGACTTTATAAGGAAGATAATATTACCCATATTTAACAGACAAAGAAATGAGGCGCAAAGAGGTTAAATCCAGAGGACTTTCGGTATCTAACCTGAGTTTGAACCTGAGATGCTAGGTAGCAAATTTTAGGCAAGGTACTTAAGTTCTGATAATGTATATAAAGGGCTTAGCACAGTGCCTGGTATAGAGTTGGCATGCAATAATGCTAGCATCATCATTACTATTACAGATATTATTATCAAGTCTCCATTTCCATATCATAAGATAAAGGAAAAATAGTATCTACTTTTGTAGACTTTTTATGAAAACTAAATAAGACATTGCATGTAAAGGGTTTAGTACTCTAATACTTGACATTTTAAAGGAATATAATAAATAATAATTAGTAGAGTCGAGACTGAATATAGGTCTCTTGTACCATATCATATCTGAATAAGGATTAGATTTATATAACATAGGTAGCTAAACAGTAGATGAAACATAAAAGCATATTTAGCTTTATAAGCATAAGGGACATTTTTCTAAAAATTGGAATAACCCATTAGTGATGGGTAAACTTCATAAAATAGTGAGTTTTTTGTCACCGAGACTGTCTAAGTAGTGGGTAGAAAACCACTTACAGGGAATATCAGGGACAGAAATGCATGCAATGAGAAAACCAGATGATTTCTAAAATCTCCTTCAATACAGAGTTTCTGCAATGAATCCTGGAATCGCTATTCCATTTAGGAAACCCTCTGTTGGCTTTGATGCAAAAAAACCCCCCCAGTAATAGAGGAAATTCTTTTGAGAATACATTTAAAATTATTTTCTTCTTAAAATTTGCATATAAAATATATCAGGAGAATTTCAGAATATTGAAGTTAATATAAATCACATTTTTATAGCCATAGATTCCATAATAGCATTTTATTTTAATTTTGACATCATTATAACCAGCTGTTTGATCTCTATTTTATATATTCCAATTTCTTGCAGGTCAGCAGCTTCAGCTCTTTTCATACAGCACTTCAATGACACATAGACAGGAGAAGGTTAAGATTCAGAAATCATTCATGTATAATTGTATTATTCAGGGATTTAAAGGAGAGGCAGTCATGAAAGAATTGAAAAGGTAAAGACATTTTGGCTAGAAGTGTATTTTATGTAACTAATGCCTTACAAGTTCTTTTTTTCATAGGAAAAAAAAAACAGATGAGTGGGTTGTTTTGTAAGATTTCAAATAGCAAAAATAATTAACCTAAAAAGCTATTTAAGCAATATTTACTTGTCTTGTTCTTGCCAATGACAGTATCATATATTTCCTAAAGCTATTCATCCCAGCCTACATCTTTAAATATCCATTAGCTTCATTTAATTCTGTGTGCCTTATTTCAAGGAAAAAGATAGTCTCTGTAGCAGGATGAAATTAATACTTACTGAACACCTATAAAGAAAGTGGCGCCATGCTAAGCATTATCAGGCTGTGAAGAGAAGAGCAATAGACTGTGCTTGGCAAGAATTTAAACTCAGTGAGCTCAATCCTTCCCTCTGAGTTCTAGCCCTTTCTCTCCATATCCTTACCCATCTCACACAGAAGACAACACATCAGTGTGGCAATACCTGAATTCAGAAATCAGTTTAGAATTGAAATGACCTTCGCATGGGATGGTCATGTGTTCCCATTGGCCAGATCTACCCAGCTCGAAGAAAACTAGGTGAATACTTATCTGGTGAATTTAATTGGCTTAAAGTAGGGAAGTCTTAGTTCTCAGTTATATAGATTAGAGGGGGAATTTATGGGGATTTTTTTACCTTTCTTTTTTTTTACATTTATGTGATAGACTATTTGCCAAACTACCACCCTGGATTTTTGAAATTGTAGGATATTCAAATGGAAAACTCATTCTGAGTGCATCTCAGTTGGGTGCAGTGGCTCATGCCTGTAATATGAGCACTTTGGGAGGCTGAGGTTAGGAGGATCACTTGAGGCCTGGAATTTGAGACAAGCCTGGGCAACATAGTGAGACTCCATCTCTACAAAAAATTTAAAAAAATTAGCTGGGAGTGATAGCAGTGGATGTAATCCCAGCTAACTTGGTAGGCTGCAGCAGGAGGATCATTTGAGCCTGGGAGTTTGAGGTTACAGTGAGCTATGATATTGCACTCCACCCCGGGTGACAGAGCGAGACTCTATCTCTAAAAAAAAAAAAAATAAAAAATAAAAAAATAAAAAAAAAAAAATAAGTGCATCTCATGAGAATTAAACTGGGGTCTACTATGTCCTTAGTGTCTAGAGATTCCTAAAATGTTGACCTAACAATCTTTTAAAAATTATTAGCATCATGAAGAATAGAACCTTTTTTAGATAACAGGTAAGAAAATCAAGCAATATATTTATTTTTAAGGACCTCTATCCTTTTTAAAATTCTACATACCAAGTGTTGCTAACTGTATCTTAAGAATGTTTCCTCTTGTCTTAGTAGTGTTCAAGTGTAGGATGATCAGATCAGTGGGTAAAAGATTTATAAAAATTAAGAGGTCATTCAAGCTCTACTAAATTCAACCCGGGCAATTGATGGGTGAGATATCAACTGAAAAACTGCGAGGCCTTCAGAGCGGCTGCACCTGCTGCACAAAAAGGGTCCTGACCCAGGAGGGGGGATGGCAGGTGCAGAATCTCCACCGTCAGCATGTACAGGATGATCCAAGCTGCAATTTAATGTGAAAGTGCCTGGTGCTGCCATGGGCTCCATAGCTCGTGTGCCATTATAGAAATATTTCAATGCTCTGAGGATTAAGACTATCTGATAATGAGCAATGACATGACAGATCACAGCAGCCCCTAGGAAATCCATGGGGTCAATGACACAGGGGAAGAAGATAATAAAACAGATTATAAACAGCAAGTATAGGCGACAAGATCCCGTGTTCTGAGGCAGAGCCTCCGGAGGCAGTTAAGATATCCATCCATCCATATGTAACAAACACCAGTAATGCTTCCTTTTAAAATAACACCTATTTAAATGTATTCTGGCACAGCCATGAAGCACGCCAGTCACTCCGGAACATCTCCAAATCGGGAATAAGAGAATCCTCCTTCACCTTTCTGTTTTCTAATTGGCTGTCAGGGAGGTCATTTCCATGTCTCCAGAGATTGAAAAGCATATGGGTTCAGGTTTTTTTTCTGATTTTTATGTAAATGATCCATTTCATTAGTGCAGGAAGATAATTCATGACATGACTTCAAATAAAATGTTTACTGCTAGGAGGCAAAACATGGCTGACCATTAACCTCAAACAGTATTGTGGTAAAACACTACACTCAGATACTGCTATAATTTGGAAATGGATTGATCTTTGAAAGTTAATGCATAGTTAGCCCATAGTGATCATCGCGGTGAATGTCCCTTTAGTCTTCTCCTAAAAATTTACCCATGCTTCTAGGACTAAATCATTCAGGGCCAATACCATGTGTTCACTTTCTTCTGTAGCCCCAGACCTGCCCTAAAGCTTTGTGCCTTGCCAAGGTGATAGTGTGTACATGCTCTATTTCTTAATCAATCCAGCCTTTGAACGTATACCAACAGACTCGAAGTTCCAGGATTAATTAGCCTGGAGTTCTACATAATGCTTAGACTTTGAAATCTTTTATTTTTTCTAAAACATTTTCTATATATTATTACATCCATCCTTAACCTGGCCCTCCCTGTGAGGCAAGCAGAGAAGGTATTTGTACCACAAATTATAGGTTAAAAAAAGTGATTTTACCCATCACAAAACTAGTGATTCCCGTATCTGGGACTTGGATTCAGGTTTTCTGTCTTCTAGACCCAAGGTCTTTCCACCATATCTTGTTATTATGCACTTTGATAAATGAAAGTAGTTATTTTATATTATTTGGACAAAATAAAACCAAATGGTAATCATTTGTCTAATAATTAGAAAAAAGCCAGTTACATATTTTTGTATGTAACTCAAATCAAATCATATATAAGCACTTACCAATTACTGATCTAGTTGCTTAGCAACATACCTCTGTATTACAAGGGGGAAATGTCTCAGCTGAGTGAGTTAGGTCATGGCCAGAATTAGGATATAAAGGCAAATTATATGAAAATGGCTTCTCCGTTCCTACAACGTGGAGTGGGTCCTTGCATAATAATAATAACAACTACCACCACCACAACACAATGTCATTAGGTACCATCTTCCACAGCCTCGTGCTTCTGCCTCTACCTACACAGAAAGAATGCTGAAGGCTGCTCAGAATGAATCTCAGTGCTCTGGGAATCTCAGTATTTATTGAATGACAATCATACCCAAAGAGCTATGCAATCAGTATGCTATAAATATCACTAAAGTCCTCTTTGAGTCACCCAGCCACTGTTCCATAGTAAAGAGTCAACTCCTAAATTGCACAGATGAGAAGAATCCACATCACCAAATGTTATTGATAACTTTACATTGGTTCTCAGCAGCAGAGATAAAGAGGAACTGGGAGAAGCCTGAGGACCCACAGCAGGTAAGCCCACTACAGTTAAAGAGTTTAACTATCAAGCAGGGGCTCAAAGTTTTCCTGAACCACGTTATCTGGGCACTACACCATTCAGTCATGCCTGGAGGTACAAAAAGGGCAAAAAGCAGTATGTGACAACTATACTGCTGGTGGTTGTTGCTAATCCATTTGTGTCTGCATTTTGTCATGGTCAGAATAAGAATATGATGAGTAAATGAAAATATGACTTAAGGTAAAAATCATGGGAGAAAAAGGAGCCCATTCATAGACTAATTTTTTTTATAAAAGCCATTCAAAGTAAAACCTTTCCTTTGCTTAAAGCCAGGTACCTATGAAAATGTTTGCTGAGTCAAGCTCCTTGTGTGAAAACAGACACTTTCATTTGCCAAAGTAAAGCAGAAGGTGTTTAATAAAAAAAATTAGCTGTTGGCATGGAAGCCTAAACAGAAGTACAAAGCATGAGTTTGTTATTTCCTGGTGAAGAGATGTGGATTTTTAGAAATGCCAAATAAATACTCTGTCAGTGGCAGAATCTATGCCTTGCTGAAGGCTTTTGCTACAGAAGGGCAGGAGCATCCTCTGCCTGTTTCTGATAGGTGCGTATACTGTTGGTCTATCTGATGCTGTGATGTTCCCGGGCTCAGTCAGGCTGCAGTGACGTATATTGGGATTTGAAGCATTTTAAGAATGATGCTTCTCCTTGTCTCACCAGGGGTTAACCCCTCTCAGCTCATTATACAGCAGCTGCTCAGTACTCTGCCGTCTCCCAGTCTGCTCACCTCTGGCTACATGGCAGCAGGACAGCAGACTTTGCAGCTGATCTTCGCGGCTTCCTTTAGTATTTCGTATGACAGGGACTCTGCTGGAGCTGCTTTACTAATGGCCAAGATGCCATCTGCGAGAGCTGGGTTTTAAGACCCAAGAGGAGGTTGGGAACTTGTGCTTTAATGAACCTAATTTCGTCCAGAACTTGACAAGTTGGTGCCACACTCTGTGGGCAGCCTAAGGACATGTCAACTTTCTCATTACACTTTTCTATTTTTGTATGTCCAGTAAGTCAGACCCAAATACTGCCGAGACAACAAGTTCCAGTTCAAGACCTAGAGGAAAACACTCATTAAAAACAGAGTTCTGTTTCTAAGACTAACTGATCTCAGGAAGGTAGTAACTTGCTTCAAGCCTTTGCAATCTTTCATATTTTTAAGAGAGAACACCCTAGTTTTTCAAGGACATTGGAAGATGGAATAAACCAAAACTTATTCATAATGCATGTGAAATAGAAGTCTAAAGGAACATGTTACCAATTTATAAACTGCCTCTGATGCCATGTGACATACATGTTAGCTGTGATTCCATGGCTTATAGCTACCTTATTATCCATTCATCATTATTTATCTCCAGCCAGACCTACAAAGCTACATTTCCTTTGCTCTTTGCTGTTCTGGAAGGGTGGGCCCCAGCCTGTCAGGGAAGAGCAAAAGCATTTACTTTAAGAACACAAAAGTCTAAAGGTATGCCTTCAGGGCATTCTGCTTAAAGTATGCAGAATACAAATGCCCTGGACAATCACAAGTGAGAAGTCCCTACCTGAGAAAGGACAGGGGGGCAGTATCACTCACCCCATCCATATCTGTAGGACAGAGCTTTGCCTGCTGTCTGACCTTGTGTCGGGGGCTTTGCACACAGGTTACTGATGACCTAGCCACTCCTGTGCCCTAGTTCTACCCGCTTTTGTTCCTGCTGGTTTGCTTGTGCCAAGCCCTGTGTCCTGGTCCTCCCAGATACCCTAGCATCCTGATTTTAGATTTCTGATTGCCCACATTTTGGCTTCTGCTTGTCTGCTAGACTTCCACTTGCAAGGCTCAGCTCCAGCTTGGCTTGATCTCCCTGACTTACTTTCTTATCTGCACTTACGTGCACAAGCAGTTGTCTTTGTGCCAGCTGACCTTCTGGCCATCAATCCTTCTGACCAGAAGCTTCCTGTCTGTACATCTTTATGCTCCTGGCCTGATCTGCCCGGCACAAAGCCTGCTTAGTAATCAGGGATATTGGGAAAGCTTATCTCTTCCCAAGTCATACCTTTCTGAGTTGTCCTTAGTACATAAATTGAAAGAACTATAAACATATATACACTGGACCCAAGTAAATGTAAATATAAGTTAAAAAAAGCATCCTAAAGCCAGATATAAATAATTTTAGTTAATTGACATTATTGCTGTCTTTCATAAATATGAATAATGGAGAACTGTCTGATCTTACTGATTGGAATTGATGCAACCATGCATCTACATTCACTTGTCTATAAATACAGGCAGAGAAAAAGATAATCAGAGGCTAATTAAAGCCCACTCCTTGTGGAATGCCAGTGCCCAATTTTGCTGCTGAGAAACAATCGTCCATAAAATACATATGCATATCTTGTATGTATAAGGATTATCCACCTAAAATTAACATTCATTCAAGGAATAAACATATTCCAGATAATCTGATTTCAAGAATCTAATGCATCTAATGTTCTTTTCATTACATCATGTTGCCTTTTACCTGCTAACTCCAGTAGTTTCTAGCTAAATCATTTATACATATGCTAATGTAAAATGAAAAGGAAGAAGCTGCATGATTTACCATAAACAGCACATTTAAAAGCCAAGGGTGATCACTAATTCTTTGGGAGTTTTCCTTAATATTTATTTATCTACATCCTTTTAGCTGTTTGTTAGAAAATTATCTTGAAAAGCATAAGAAACTGAAGAGCAGTTGTTCACTTTATTAATGTCTTTATTTTGAGAAAATAGTGCTTTATTCTCATTTCTTCCATATTTTAATCACATGAAATTAAAAACTGACATGAAATTACACACTTCAGATATCATTTGTTGCCTGAAGCAGCAAACCGCTACCGAGGTGTGATAGCTAGAAATGGGCAGCATTTGCAGAGCAAGTAAAGCCTTTAATCCATAACTCTTTGCTCGGTACCTGTAGCTCTTTCAGAGCAAAGCTAATTAATTGTCAATGCTAGGTGACATGCTCTGTGGTTTGGGGGCTTCTTGGTTAATTAAATTTGAATATAACAGTCTCGCCTGCTAAAGGAAGTAATTTCTTTTTTCCCCTTTAATACCAATATTTTTATTTAACAAATTATTTACTATAGTTGAAATCTGAAGAAATCATTAAGTAAGTTATTCCAAAGAAAAAACAATTTGCATGGATCTCTGCATTGTAAAAATATGTACTGTACACAGAAGTGGGTCAGAGCCCCTGCCCCTCAGTCTGCTGCGAGGCTGGATGGCCACAGAGGGTGGGCAGTTGTTTAGACTGCTGGTACCTTAGCAGCTCCACTAGTTAGAGAGGTAGAAATTCACATCCTCTCCTCCTCTATTTGTGCCATTGTCAGGTTGCCCGGGATTGAGTCCATGCAGATTGCTGAAAACCATGGCAAAAACACACTGTGCAATAAAGTACACTTGTCACAGGCATGTCAAAGCTCTGAAATAAAGAAAGATGCAGCCTTTGTTTTCATTAAATAATAAAGTGGAAAGGCAATCTCCGTAAAGATTTAGTGAAAATTTCCTACTTAACTCTGTATAGAAACCTGGGCCATGTTAAATTGTGTATTTAATGTTTACTTTAGTGAACATATTTGTAGGCAGGTGAAATTTATAATATGTAAAGTTATAATTTTTATGCTATGGATACTCTCAGTTATTAGAATCCTAAGTTAAATAATTCTCTCTTTTTTGCAGAATCTGGAGCATAATCACATTATTTTAAGTAGCCATACAGGTTTAAAGTACTATCTCAACTTCACTAACACACTGTTAATTAAATTAACTATAATTTTTAAATAACACTGAATCCTTGGCTAAGAGTAAAATCACCAAGTCTGATATTATTATGAAGAAAATAGTATTTATGTTCTGACAGATCTTCTAGGAACACATTGTGTGAAAAAAAGCAAACACTTGTTCTCTAAATCAGGATGCCGCCCAGCTGCATCTGCGAACATATTCATGTGCCACTGGACAGAATGTAACTCACACTATATAATCAAACCATCAATCAGCTTTTCCTTGTGTGGATTCCCACGTTTACACAACAGATATGCTTCGACAAACTGCTTGCAATTTGAAATTTCATAAATTGAATCTTATTTCACATTGATTTCTATCAAAATTTCAGAGACATATTTATGAATGTTCTTCAATTGAGAATGGCTTCAAATTCATCTTTAAATACTTGTGCCTTCCTTCTACCCTATCAAACAAATCACTAATGACAACAAATGCAGACTCGTTCAATACTGTATTTAAAGATACACAGACGTGACTCCTAAGGCATAACTAATGACCAAGAAATGGCTAAGAAATACATAAGATTCTTCACTTTTTACATTAGGCTTTGACTCCATAGACAGAAAGTACTTGTTTCAAGATATATTATTCTTGGCTTAGATCTTCATTTATAGTATTTGATTACAAAAAATATTTGATTCAGGCTTTCAGATTTGAGAGTCTTCTGCATGAGGATGACAACTGGAGTTAGGACAGTAGATGAGATGGGCCCTGGGAGGGGCAGAGCAGAGTGGGCACAGAAAGTGGCCCATGAGAGATCCATGAGAAACCTCAACACTGAATGTAGAAAAAGAGGGGATTTCAAAGGAGCAGCCAAAGAGGTAAGAGAAAGACGAAACAAGTGGTTAATAATGTTAAATGTTCCTGAGAGACCAAAAGGACAGAGCATGCAATGTGTCCACTGGATTAGAATTAATGACTTTATTATTGACCTTGAACAGAGTCAGAGGAAAGGTGAAATACATTTCAGTGTACTGAGAAATAAATGGGGGCTCAAGTAAAGGGGATCTCCACAATTCTTTTGAGAAATTAAGTTGTGAAAAAAATGAAAAAATATAAATATTACATTTTTAAGCCTTTATCTAAATGCCTTTTACTGAATTATGATGCTATGGTATAGCTTTGTCTTTTATAGAGGTCAATATAAAAGTATCCATAAAAAATATTTCTATACCTTTTCTATACCTTATAAAAATTAAAGATGATATCTTTCATTTTATTATCTGTCCATTTATTTATTCATGTTATTCCATAAACACTGATTGAGCACCTACTATTTACAGGTTACTATGTGCTATGCAATGTTCCCTATGTAAGAAATTAAAAGAAATACTCAAAGAAAGACCAGGAGTCTCCAGACGCATCATGTGTGTCACTTTATTGGGAGAGAATAACGTAACCTAAACCTAATATAAAAAACACCGAGGCTTTGGAGTCAGAGAGAATTGGTTCAGATCCTGGCTCTGCCACTTACTTTGGTGTGTGTATGAATAATGACATCTCCCTCAAGGGTCTGTTGTGAGAATGGGGGCATAACATATGGAAAAGTGGCCATCAGAATGATCTGCACACAGTAAGAGCTCAACACATGTTCTTGTTCCCTTCCTCTTTCTTTTACTCCTCTGTGATCCGTTTGCTTTAGCTTCCATAAAATTCAGAGCCTCATTAATGTCCAAGTGCAATTACCAGCTTGGTTTAGGTTGGAACTGGTATCTCACTCTCTCCTTCTAACTGCTTTCTAATATATATTTTAAGATCTAATTTATTTTACAAATATTTAATTTTATAAGTGACTTAAAATCATTTGGGGATGAAAGCCAATGCAGCTGTGGCCTTTGGATCTGGGCTGTCTGCACACCATGGAACTGTACTGTCCTGCACAGGCACCCTGGGTGCCATGCCCTGCCATATCTGTGCAAACCTGCTCCATGGCTGGCCCAGCCTGTGGACCTCTTCCATCCCACATAAGGTCCACTGTCTGGAAATCCTGTTCCATCTCACACGTGAGCTGCTACCCGCTGGCCTACTCTGCATCAGAGGCTACTCCACCTGGCACCACTATGCCCTGTGCACCTGCTATGATCTATGCTGCACCCTGTGCAGAACTTGCCCCACCCACACACCAGGTACCTCAGCTGCTCAGGACTGCAGGTGTGCATGCCATGCCCAGTGGACCTCCTCCATCCTACGCACATGCTCTGTCCTGCCAGCCAGCGTTACCTTCTGTGCACACCTGGCACCAGGGGATGGCCCTGCCACAGCGACCTGGTGACAACCACAGAGCAATAGGGGAAATGTAGCACAGCAGAATCAAAGGCTCACAGTTGATCTGCCCCTCTCTTGCCTGGTCAGACTTCTGGAGTAGGACCTAAGCATGCCATCCAGTGAAGATAAGGTTCACTGAGCAGCAGAGGTCCTAGCAGAGGAGAGCAGGTGTACCATATCTGCCATCTATTTTGAGCTGAGAGAAGTGGCCCCAGAAGAGAAGGCACCAGATAAAAATTCCAGCAACATGAAAAAACGGGCTGTCTCGACACCCCCAAAGAATCACAATAGCTTTCTAGTAATGAACTCCAACCAAAAGGAAATTGTTGAAATGAGAGATATGGAATTCAGATTACAGACGGCAAGAAAGATGAATGGAATTGAGAAGATGGTAGAAAACCAAAAAAATAATTCAGGACATGAATGAAAAATTCACTAAAGAGACAGATAACATTAGAAAACAGATAAAAGAACTGAAAGAAATGAGTCATTTAGGGAATTTCAAAATATATTAGAAAGTTTTAACAACAGACTAGACCAAGCAGAAGAAAGAATTTCAGATCTTGAAGACAAGGATTTCAAAGTAACCCAGTCAGTAAAAAATGCAGAAAAAAATAACAAAAAAGAATGAAAAAATCACTGGGAGAAATATGGGATTATACAAAGCAAATGTAAGAAGTATTGGTATCCCTGAGGGAGAAAAAGAAAAAGTAATAAGTACAGAAAACCAATTTAAGAGAATAATAAAGGAAAACTTCCCTGGTATCAGTAGAGATTTAGATATCCAGATACAAGATGATCATCAAACACCTGGATGATTCATAGCAAACAGGACATCACCAAGACATGAATTCATCAGCCTGACCAAAGTCAAAGTGAAGAAGAAAATCCTACAAGCCATGAGATGAAAGTAACAAATTACTCACAAAGGAAAACCCTAACAACAGACTTCTCAGTAGAGATCTTTAAGCCAGAAGGGATTGGGGTCCTATTTTTAGTCTTCTTAAACAGAATAACTGGTAGCCAAGAATTTTGTATTCTGCAAAACTAAGTTTCATAAATGAAGGATAAATAAAGTCTTTCCCAGACAAGCAAACATTAAGGGAATTTATCACCACTAGACCTGCCTTTTTTCCAACGTGGAAAACAATTGATACCCACCAATGTAAAAATGCCCAAAAGTTAAAACTTACAATTCTTATCAAACAGTAATACAAGGGAGAAAACAAAGCAACTAGGTATCATTGAACATGATGAACAAAATAGTATCTCACATATCAATGCTAACATTGAAAGTAAACAGTATTAATGCTCCTTTTTAAAGATATGGACCGGCTGAATGGATGAAAACATGCACCCTGAGTATCCACTGTGTCCAAGAAACCCATCTAACTCACAAGGATATTCATAGACTCAAGGTAAAGGGATTGAAAAAACATTCCATGTGAATGGAAACCAAAAGTGAGTAGTAGCTAGTCTCCTATCAGATAAAATAGACTTCAGACCAACATTGGTAAAAAATAAATTGAAAAAGAGACAAAGACACTCATTATATAATAATAAAGGGAACAATTCAACAAGAATATATAACAACCCCAAATATATATGCACCTAACACAGGGGGTCCCAGATTCATCAAATACTACTAGACCTAAGCAAAGAAATAAACAGCAACATCATACTTGCTGGGGACTTCAACACTCTACTAACAGAAACAGACAGATCATTGAGACAGAAGATCAACAAATAAACACTGGAGTTAAACAGTACTCTAGAACAAATGCACCTAACATATCTACAGAACAATATACCCCAAAATTGCAGAATATCCATTCCTCTCATCAATGTATGGGACATTTTCCAAGATAGATCATTTGTTAGCTTACAAAAGAAGTCTCAGAAAATTCAGAAAAATCGAAATCATTTTCACGTATCTTCTCAGATCACAGTGGAATAGAACTAGAAATCAACTCCAAAAGGAACTCTCAAATTGATACAGTCATAGAAATTAATCTGCTGCTGAATGATCCTTGGGTCAATGATGAAATTAAGATGAAAATCAAAAGATTTTCTGAACTGAATGACAATTATGACATAAACATATAAAATCTATGGGATACAGAAAAGGCAGTGTTAAGAGGGAAATTCATAGCCTTAAATGCTTACATCAAAAAGACAGAAAGATCACAATTAACAACCTAATGTCTCACCTCAAGGAACTAGGAAAAGAAGACCAAACAAAACCCAAATCTAGCAGAAGAAAAGAAATAACCAAGCTCAGACCAGAACTAAATGAAATGGAAACCAATCAATCAATACAAAGGATCAATGAAAAAAAAAGTTGGTTCTTTGAAAAGATAACCAAAATCGATAGACTTCTAGCTAGAGTAACCAGAAATAGAATAGAAAAAGCCTCAATAATCTCAATCAGAAATGAAAAAGGAGACATTACAACTGATACCACAGAAATACAAAATATCATCCATGAAAATATGACAATCTCAAACACACAAACTAGAAAACATAGAGGAAATGGGATAAATTCCTAGAAACACACAATCCCCCCAAGCCTAAATCAGGAAGAAACAGAAATCCTGAACATATGAATAACAAGCAGTGAGATGAAAAAATAATAAAAAATCTCCTAACCAAAAAAAAAGCCCTGGAATGGATGGATTCACAGCCGAATTCTACCAGGCCTACAAAGAAGAACTGATACCTATTCTACAGAAATTATTCTATTATATTGAGAAGGAGGGACTCCTCCCTAACTCATTCTATGAGCCAGTATCTTGATACCAAAGCCAGGAAAGGACACAACAAAAAAGGAAAACTATAGACCTACATCCCTTATGAATATAGATGCAAAAATTGTCAAAAAAAATACTAGCAAACCAATTTCAACAGCACGTCAAAAAGATAATTCATCATGATCAAATGAGTTTCATCCTAGGGATATAAGGATGGTTCAACATACACAAATCAATAAATGTGATTCACCACATAAACAGAAGCAAAAACAAAGACCATATGATCAACTCAATAGATACAGAAAAAGTATTTGATAAAATACAGCACCCCTTTTTGATAAAAACCCTCAACAAACTAGGCACACAAGGAACATATCTCAAAATTATAAAAGCCATGCACGACAAACCCACAGCCAGCATCATACTGAATGAGGAAAAGTTGAAAGCATTCCCCCTAAGAACTGGAACGAGACAAGGGTGCCTTCTGTCACAATCCCACAACTGGATATCTACTCAAAGGATAATAAGTCATTTGATCAAAAAGACACCTGCACTCAAATGTTTATTGCAGCACAGTTCACAATTGCAAAGATGTGGAATCAACCTAAGTGCCCACCAATCATGAGTGGATACACAAATCTGAGATACACACACACACACACACACACACACACACACACACACACACACCATGGAGTACTACTCAGCTATAGAAAGGAATGAAATAATATCTTTTGCAACAACTTGGATGGAACTGGAGACCATTATCCTAAGTGAAGTATCTCAGGAATGGAAAAGCAAACGCCTCATGTATTCTCTAATAATTGGGAGCTAAATGATGGGCATACATGGGCACAAAGAGATCTACAGGATATTGGAAACCAAGAAAGGGGGAGAGGAGCAGGGAGTGAGGGGGAAAATCTTACCTGTCAGGTACAACAAACATTATTCTGGTGATGGGTACACTAAAAGCCCTGATTTAAGCATTATATAAGATATCTATGTAACAAAAACATTCATGCTCCCCAATATTAATATTTGAAATTTTAAAAATTAAAAATAAAAGAAAATGTGCATGGAGAAAACTGAGACTTGTGACTCAATATATGCTTAGCAAATATTTATTATTATACATGATAGTACTTCAGTATTTCAGAGTTCTCTCAAGGGAGGCAGAAAGAAATGCAGTCAAGAGTACAGGCTGTGGAGCCCAATGTCTGACTTCAGATTTTTTTCTTCTGCCACTCACAACTCTGTGACCTTGATCAAGTTTCTTAACTTCCCTGTGCCACAGTTTCCTTAGCTATAAAACAAGATAAGAGTGGCTATATCATGAATTGTGAGATTTTAATAAGTTGATACAAACACATACACACACACACATATGTCTTAAAATAGTTCCTGACTCATAGTAAACACCCAGGAAATGCTTGCTCCATTATTGTTATAATAAAACATTAATGTAAAAGCTATATTCTAAATGTTGCTTTTCAGAGATTCTTTCTCATTAGCTTCTTAACATAGAAATCCTAAGAGCAAGATCAAAGAGATGCCTTTGCTCTAAGCCCTGCTGCATTCTGAGTCATCTCTGCAGATTCCCACCAGAGCTTGTCAATATTGCAATTGAGTCTATGATACTGATTCTGATGTCAATTTTAGGTCCTGGACATCCTGAGCATGAGTTTTGGTTGGGCTATTGGCTAGGAAGATCTCATTTATAGCTAAGGAAGGGCTGAAAAGAGGACAGTCTCAATTTCAGCTGATACACTGGGGTCTTTTACAGCCTTAAATAAGATGTCAGGAAAATCTCTTGTCAGCGCAGTTGCCTTGCCCTGAAAACTACCAGCTGAAACTAGATTCTCATGTCAACCATGTGTCTCCAGCCTTTGTGTGCTGGAGGCAATTACTTACTTGGTAATGGCTCCTCTGACTGTGTGTCCTCCTGCCAGAATGACCAGGGACAGAACAACTGATGGTCAACCTCACCAAGACACTGTAGGCAGTGTTCTGGGGCACTTTGAGCATTGTGCAAAATCAATATACATGCACAAACAAGATGCTGTGTTAAGCAAACTAACACAGCTGGCTCACAATCTAAATTGGGTGTAGACAGTATCGCTTTCAATGCACTAGAAATAAGTTTTCTGTGCTGGTCACCAAGGCGATAGACTCTGACTGCCATGTCTCTCACATCAGCCAGCCATCTGCCAGTGTGGACACTGGTCAAGATGAAGAATGGGCCAAAGATGTGATTCACCATATTAATTCTTAACAATTGCCTGTAATTATTTGTATCTTCCTCATAGGACTGAAAGCTCCATCAAGTAAAGATCCATGTCTCTAAGGATTTTCCCAGCTCTTTCCTACAATTGTCTCCCCAAAATTGCCTTGTCCATAATGAGCACTGTACAAGCACGGATGGATGAATGAATGGACAGATGGAGTTGGCTCAAAATCACTTACACCACTGAAGAAATAAGTCCGACAAGTGTCTTCCCGCTAGGGTAAGTGCTGGGATCCTTACATCCTTCTCATCCATAGAAGCGTTTAAAAACATTGGCCTAGGTGGAGGTAGACTTTTTTCCAAGGATTGCTCCAGCTCAGAGGTTCTGCAAAGCTACATTTTGGGATGTATATGGATGTGAAAGCATCTAGCTACCTTTCCAAACAAGCCTATCAGGTTATATTAACAGGTTCTCCAGCATCTGTAGGGAAGGTGATTATTTTTGTTGTGTAGGGGTATAAGAGATTCTGTTTATTGTTTTCTAAAAGGTGTGGCACAGACCAACCTTTTAAGAATTTCCCAGATTCACCAGTATCCTTGCTTCTCTGCCTCCATATCCACATCTTCTCTCATCCTACAGCACTCCCTCCCTAAGGGAAAGGCATGAGGTCAGAGTTGATGCTTTATGTTGCCTGTTCCAATGCAACTTCCATGAGAGTAAGGGCTTTTGCTATACATATATTTTTTTATTGCCAAGAATGGTGCCAGGTATACAAAATAGATACTCAATAAACACTGAATGAATGAATGAATGAATGTTGTTTAATTTTAAGGTTTGCTGGCTTCTTAATGATGACAGTGCAGAAAATATTTTGTGTTATGCAATTTTTCAGGCTACTGTATTCATAAAACAAATATTATGTTCATTATAATTATCTTTCCACATCATTATTACTCTGTGTCCAACATTTGTTTTACCAAGCCTTTGGGAGAGTGAATTTTTGTAGTTGTCAGTTGAAACAAATATGCTCACTGGGTTCTCTGTGATCAAAAGGCTATAGACTTGGGTTTCAAATAAGGTTAATTCTAAAAGTTGATTCGATTAGGTGATTTTTTTTTCCGTTTCTGACCTTTAGAAAAGAAACCTTTTGCTGCCAGACTAGCAGGGGAGGGCTCTCTGTTTCCTCCAGAGGGGGCTCAAAGTCCACATTTTCCTTGGCTTATTCCTGGGGTAGTTCTCAGTGTGGTAAGGGAGATGCCTTTAGCTATTGCTCACATTTATTGGTAACTGACTTACCAGTTAGTTGAGTGTTTGATTTTAGTTGACAGTATGAGTATTTAATTATTTTAAAATATAGATATTTTTCAAAATTATATTTTCTAGATAATTAAATCAATGATATTCTCGTACTTGAACAATATATTCTTATTAGGCTATCAACTAACGACAACAATACAGCAATTCAATTCTAATCCTGTTCTGCATTGCCCCAGAATAAAAATATGGGCTAAGCCACATACAGTCATGTGCAGCACAAGGATATTTTGGTCAATGACAAACTGCATATAACACAGTGGAGTGGTCCCATAAGATAATAACTGTATTTTTACTGTACCTTTTCTATGTTTAGATATGCTTAGGTATACAAATGCCTATAGTATGCAGGATAATGTGCTGAAGAGGTCTGTAGCCTAGGAGCAATAGGCCATACATATAGCCTAGGCATGTAGTAGGCTATATGCCATCCAAGTTTGTGAAAGTACACGCTATGATGTTTGCACAATGACAAAATCACCTAATGACACATTTCTCAGAAGGTATCCCCATCATTAAGTGACACATGACTACTTAACTTTACCTTTTGTTCTTTGCTGTATGTTCAAAATTTCTTAAATAAAACAAATACAAATGTGTAAGTCTAACTTAATATAGTAAATTTTCTATTATGGGCCATAGTCATCAATTTTACTCAGAAATAATTTTCCATCATTTGAATATTAATAGCTGTATTTCGTTGTATTTTAAAAATAACTTCCTGTATACATTCTTTGCATACATGCCTTATCTCCTTCCAAAGCTATAAGCTCCTAGAGGGGAAGACCAATATCTTATTCAAATAAAAAAATATGTTTGGGGATAGGGTCTCACTCTGTCACCCAAGCTGGAGTGCAGTGGCATCATCATAGTTCATTGCAAACTTGGACTCTTGGGCTCAAGCAATCCTCCTGCCTCAGACTCCTGAGTAGCTGGGACTATACACGTGGTACCACACCCAGCTAATTTTTCTATTTTTCATAAAGATGGGGTGTCACGATGTTGCTCAGGCTGGTCCTGAACTCCTGGCCCCAAGCAATCCTCCCATTTTGGCCTCCCAAAGTTCTAGGATTACAGGTGTGAGTCACTGCACCTGACTCTTATTCAAATATTTATCCTACATGTTACAAAGGCTTTATGAACATTTGTTGAAAGAATGAATGCATAAATGGATCCAAGAATGAGTGTGTACGAGTGTAGTAGTCCTTCTTATCTCTGCTCATGTACTCTCAGCAGTTTCCCTTCCCAGAATACCATTCTTCAAGGAGTTGAAAATCAACAAAATACTCTATGGACTCACCCAGCTCTAAAATACTATTGCTTCTGTAACCACCATGACGCTTTGACATACTATTAATAGTATTCAAAACATTATTCCACTTCTTTGGTGTTTTAGAAGATTCATTAGTATCTTTTCCCACTATCATGAGTTTCGGGAATGCGCCTTAATAAAGCAACCAGTTAACAGAATGCTGGCAGGCAGTGTTTACTACAACTGAAAAAAGACTCTGAATTACCTGAAAAGTGCTATTAAAATCCTGTGCTTTTTACTATAGATAGTTTCCCAGTGACGACTTCTGACTTTTCAAGTGAAATCAATTATTTGGACTCAATCTCTTGCTCTCTTTGCTGAATAGCTCTTCCTTTTCAAGCAAGGATTTTCAGAAATGGATATACTAATAATGTCGTCTTAAGACAAATAGACATAATGAGTTAACAAGTAGTCTAGGACTACCCTGCCAGTGAGTCCCAAAAGCAAGGTTCTAATCACAGGGTTGGGTCCATTCCTACACTCTCTCTCCTGACCCATTTTCAACTGTTTCCAATCAGCTATGAAAATGGGACATGATTCTGAATGTTATGTGATGCAGTTGTTATTCATCATCACTATAACATCCCATTTGATGTGATCTATTACTAATCATCCCCTATTGAATCTGAAAACTATATACTTTTAATTGTCATGAAATATGAATACAATGACACGATCCCCATGCATTTTTATGCTTCTGTGAGTAAACAGAGATTCATGCCATTGCTCTGCTTAAAATAGCCTCCCTTCCCAGCCACCTCCTACTCATCCTTCCAGACCCAGCTCTAATGTGTGTGACTTCCTCCCTACCAAAGCAGAATTTATTCTTTTCTCCCATAGGTTCTGATAGTATTTTGCTAACAGAACTACCTTCTGGCTTATCATAATACATTACAATAGAATTAATTTTTTTCTTAACTGCTCCTCTCTGATTCACTTCTGGATTCCCAAAACTTTACAAAGTGCTCAGAACATATTAGGTGCTTAAGAAATGTTTGTGTACCAAATATCTGCTTTCCACTCACATTTGGTCTGCAGGCCTATATTTAAATATGAAAGTAGACTGGGTTTGTATTATGCTCCCAATAGAGTTTCAAACATAATGCAACAGAGATTGAAATTTGTACAGATTTAGGTGCTGTTGCCAAAAGCAAAACGCTGGTAACTATTTGACTGTTTTCCTATTCCAAGTGCCACACTGCGAAATTCTGCCTGCACTTACTTACTAATCAGATGCCAAGAGAGAAAGCCTCCAACCTACCGATACCGGGGTGGGGGAGAAGGTCGCAGCCGTGGAGAGCAGCCCAAGCAATCAGCTCAGCTCTCCCTCCCCACCTCCCATGTGCCAGCTTTTAGTCCCCAGTATCCAGGGACAGTCTGGCAATTGGAACTTTTGTGTTCAGCTGAAGAGAAAGCGCAAATGACAGTTTGGGCTGTCAAGGAGCTTATTACCTAAGCAAGGAGCTTACATATTTATGAGCTGACATCTCAGATTTGTGGCTTTGCAGTGTTCCTCAATTTCCCTTCAGAGCAGCCAATAGGCGCAGTAAAGCCTTGCAGGCTCATTACTTCGTCCCACAGCTCCACCCCCACACCCAGACACAGCAGGTGGCTCATTTGTGGAGACTTCGAGGGTCAAAAGGAAGTGAAAAATGAGCCTACACCAAATTCCTGGGCTGGACCTGAAGAGGTGAATAATAGATCCGCAGCCTGTTCGCTCTCCCGGCACAGGCGGCGGCAGCGGGCTTTCACACAGACACATGTAATATTAATACACACATCCCCGTGGAGCTGCCTATTAACAAAGCGCACTTAGGAACATCATCTCATGTCATCCTCTGGACCCTCCCGCGGCTCTGCATGTGGACTGGCCACTGGAGTTCACCATTCCTATTAAACAATTTTTTTCTGCAAGAGCATTTTTTGAAGGAAAAACAGACCTAATACCAAGGAAGGGCTTGTTTCATCATGAACCAGAGTTTAACCATTGCTATGGAAAACTATAGTCATTTTGTCAAAAAAAAAAAAAAAAAAAAAAGGGTAAATCCAGATCTGGCCTCCAAGGCAGGGTTCTGAGAGAGAGAACAAGCCAGTGTCATTCCCCTTAGTCTTGGGGAGTCCCGTGCAGAAAACAAACCTGTGGGAGAAGCAGAATGGAATCCAAACACTCCTCCTGCAAGAGGTCTCATGAAATGCAGCAGAGACCCAGGTAGGGGCTGGAATCCAAACCCAGGTTTATCAGACTCAAAACTCTTTGCTCCTCCCTTGACAACGCTGTCCCCACAACGCAGCAACCTGTGGGTTCTATGCCCCAGCACGGGACCTCTTTTCTTTCCCTGTCCCCCATCTCTGCTTTAGAAACCTATTTCCCTCCTGCATCTTCTCAGGCAGGAATCTGCAACCTTTCACTCATGGCGGGGTGAGGCTGAGTTACAGACTGATCCCTCCCAGGGGCACTGGCTTTCAGACGCTTCTCTCTCATTTGGAAATGAAGAGTTTTGTTGCTCACAGAGTTTCAAACATCAGAGGCTCGAGCCCACATAAAGCCTGCCCTGCTTCTGTGACAAACAATGGCCCTGCACTGCAAGGACAGTGCAGAAGGGAATATCGTGTTGTTTCACTGAAGTGTATGAATCTCAGTATCTGAGAAATCAACTAAAATATTGGTACTAAAAATACATCGTCCTCACACTAACTTAGAACTGAAGGCAACTACGCAGCACTCTCCACTCCATCAAAGACTTTCGCACACATTATTGCATTTTATCTTCATTCAAGACCTATGCCCAAGGCAGTGCAGGTATTCTTCATTCATTCCTCTTTCATTTACACATCCCTTCAGCAAACACATATTGAGCAGTGCCCTGGTCTTCACACTGAAGGCAGAACTTACCGACAGAGGTGCTACAACAGAGTGGGCACAGTCTAGCGAGAGAGGCGGTCACGTCTACGTGGGGGAGCCTAGGATGGAAGATGTGGGTGCCGTAGGACAACAGAGGAGGGGCCCTGATCCAGGGTCACGAGGTCAGGGTAGGTTTCACAGAAGAAAGCAGTCATCCAAGAGAAGAAGGACAGGCTGTGCTGAGGGACCCTCATGTGTCACAGTGAGGAGAGTGGTAGAGTCAGGAATAACCTATTTAGGGAAATGGAAGCATTTCGGTAGGGCTGGAGCATGGTTGCTGGGGTGGGATGCAGTAATTTTCTTAAGGTCACACAAGTGGTTCCAAACAAAGCTGGGACTAAAACACCCAGGTCTGGACTCCTAGCACTCCTTCCATTCGATCACAGCATCCTCCCCGTCTTCCCGGGTCCCCCATCATTTAGGACTGGGGCTGTTTAACTGTCTGCTACATAGGCCCACCACTGACAGAACACAAGGACAGCATAGATAGCAAGGTCATGGCCAGGCACTAAGCTAAGACCATGTGTTATCGCCTTTCATTCTCATAAAACCTAATGAGGGAAGCTTTGCATGCGTTTTATTGATGCAAGCAATAGAAGCTAAGCAATTTCCTGATCAGTAGCTCAAATATAGATAATAACTAGGTTCTACTAAATGTTCATCTAACATTTAGATGTTAGCTAATCACAGTTCTTCTATTGACTCCTGGAGAGAAAATGTCTAAGAGAGAAGGCAAGTCCTTCCTCTGATCAGGAAAACTTGCAGAGCATTTTTCACAGGGCATTTTTTTCTTCAAATTTATTTTATTTTGTTAAAAAAACAACATAAATCCCTATTTAGTTTTTAATTGAAAAATAAAAATTGTATGTATTGTGTACAACATGTTGTTTTGAAATATGTATACATTGTGGAATGGCTAGATTGAGACAACTAACATGCATTACCTCACATACTTTTTTTTAATGTTGAGAACACTTAAAACCTACTCTCTCAGCAGCAATTATCAAGACTATAGTACATTGTTATTAACTAGATTTCTTCTCCAAATTTAATGAAGACATGCTTCTCCCCCACAGTCTCTTCCAGGAAAGAAGTGAGAAAAAGAAGCTAATGAACGGTGCCTTGTGTCGCTGTGGCACAGGCTCTGTGGCAAATCTACTAGGAACTTGAGAGTTCTCTGCAGCGAAGATGAAACCAGGGAGGAATGGAGTTGATGGGCAGAAGGATGTTGGCAGATGTAAAACTGAGGCCAGTTAGTTAAAACAAACGGCAAAAACTAGCACCAGCAACATATCTAATAAGAAAAGTGGGGGTGACCCTTATAGAAGTGCTCTTCCTCAGAATTAAAGATCTGAAGACCACACTTGGTTTTAGAACATTTCTTGAACTCCCAATTTTTCAGAACAGTACTCGCTGTTAAGGAAGATGTCTTTCTCTCAGAGAGAGAGAGAGAGAGAGAGAGAGAGAGAGAGAGAGAGAGAGAGAGAGAGAGAACATTCTAACATAGTAGGGATTGCTGAGCAAAGTGAGAGAACCGGCAGTGTATCTTGAGCAAAGCTTTCCAACAGAACATCAGGCCAAAATGCAAGCTTCGTTCCATCTGTAAGGTATTGATCAGTTTGAGACTTATCTTAACCATCTGGCATTATCAGTTTAGATCTTCTGGGTGCTTAGCAGAACTTTGCTTGAAACTTCTCGGAGACAACCCACTGCCTTCTCTTTCTCTTCTTTCTTTCTCTCATCTTGACTACAGTATTTTTTTTAATTGCTCAGCAGTTTTCCTGATGCCAATCAGCTGCCTCTCGCAAAGATTGTTTGCAGGTATCAGCATATCTGCCCTCTTTGCTCATTCACCGGTAAAAAGCACTCTCCACCCTCCATGAAAACCCTGTCCTCGGCAGATAATCTTTTTACCTTAATAGGACACACATGAGATTCCTGGGGGATTTGGCGCTGTCCACCAGGGACACTTCAGAGACACAGAGGCAGGGCTGGGAGTGGAGGAGGAGGTGCATGCCGGAGGGGGCAGGGTTGTTTGGTCTGTGACTGTGGGCAAGAACTCGAGAGATTGTTTCTTACTGCCTCTCTTTTCTATTTCTGGAGGAATCTCCCTCCTTTGCTCAAAATCCAAAAGCACTGTGAAAGCACCAGAAAGCACTGCCTCTGCTAACCTGGAAAGGCTATAATTAGTATCTACTATAATGGGGAACCAAAAACAAGGTTAAGAACTGAAATTTGGGTAAGAAAATGATTCCTTTTCTTGTCTGATTTTATTTTTTAACGATTTCCCTTTTCCCTGCATGTTTTGCTCTAGGCTTTTCACTCCCCTCCAAACCTCTTCCAGATGCATGAGTCTGGCAGAGTCCACATAAACAAGAAACCAAGACAAAACAGCATGAGATCGAAAGCATTTCCCCTTGTGATACAACCACTTTATGTGCAGAGAGGCACTCACGTGATGCTGCCAACATGTGTTTTCTGTCTTAGATTTCCCTTGATAACAAAGGACATATTTTAAAAGGCGTGGCCCTACGTATATTTTGGCCAGGAGGACTCCAAGAGGAGTTTGGGGATTTAGTTTGGCTTTAGGCAAATCCCCTCAGGTACTCAGTGCTGCAGCGCTTGATGGTGTTAAATGCCAATTAATAAAGTTAGGAACACTTTGGGTCAGGTTTGTAAGATATGATCTCATTCTACTGCTCACAGAACTGATTTAATATTCAGGAATCAACTGAGCTCTTTCAGTTCCAAAATTGGCAGCCCTGTGTGTTGCTTTACAGTACTTCCTCTGTCCACGGCTGGGCAGGGCATGTTAAAAGGGAATTTTTAGAAGGGTCTTTCATGATGTTCCAAGACTCAGAGAGGAGGATGGGGGCTGGGAGACAGGCAGGTGGGAGGGGCAACAGCCCCTGCCAGGGGTATGGATGTGATAGAGAGAGAAAGACAACGATAGCCCAGAAAAACTCATGACTGTTATTGTTAGAAATCCCACTTCCATATCCGTGCAAGTTTTAAGAAGCCAGAAATAGTTGCATTAACACTATTGCATAGGCTATAAAAGTTGCAATGGCCATTAAAAAAATCAACAATCTCTTCTGATGTCCTTACCTAAGTGATTTATGATCTTACAAGTCTCCTTTAACATACTGCTTTTTAATCAAGAAAGCTTATGTTACTCTTTCTATACAAAATTAACCCCATTTCAAATTTTGAAGGAAAGGTAACTCATATTCTTTCATTTTAATTTGTAATCTTCTAGATATCTCTTCCATTCTCCTGTGAAATAAACTGATTTTGATTTTCAAATTACTTATTTTCCCCGCTGCCCAAATACTTGGGAATTGAAGTGCTTAAGTCAAGACTTAGCACATAAAGATAGCATAAACTTGTGACTGGCATAAACTAGCAATGACCAGCTTTCCACTCATCAGGGTCTTGCAACCCGAGAGTGACCAGACATTATACTCTAGAATGGGGAGGTGTCCTGTCTCAAGAAAAGCTGCAATGGACAGGAAACATCGTCAATGTTTGACATTAGCTTAAAAAAAATCAATCTCAACATTTATGCAGACAGAAAGAACCTGTTCTGAAAGCCATAGGCTAACTTCATTTTTATGATCTTGTGAAAAGAACACATTTCAATTCTGTCTTTGATTCTAAAATGAGCCAATGTCAAATATTTTAGCAACTCTGAATAAGTCTGATTATAGCAATGACTGTCAGTTCAAAAACCTGGTTCATTTATTTTGTGTTTTATTCTCATCCTCCAGGGGATGTTTGTACATTCTATGTCAGTAGTTTGTATGTCTTTCCTGATATAGCTGTGTGTGTTCTGCGAGTCAATTGAACGAGAAGAAAGCTCATATAACCTGGACCCTCCTAACTTCTTTGGAATACTTTATACATTCCATTTTCACTTTTCTCAAAAGGAAATTCACTGAAAAAGTTAAAGTAAAAAAAAAGAAGAGGAAAAGTAAACAGACCCCTTAAGTACAGGAACATAACTGTTACTTACACTGCTTTCCAATCCATCATCATTGATAAATCATGGCTAAATAATCAAGTGCAGAATCCATTTCTTCACATCTGCTAATAAATAGCTTCTCTCAAATGTCTCTTGTAGATCTGGGGCCATTTCAGGAGGAAGTAAGACAGTGCGAAGGTGAAGGAGAAAAGGCTGGAAAATTCTAAAATCCATGGGGGTCTGGGAACTCTCAGAGCAGACCCTGGTGAAACATTCCTGTGATTCCAGCTTTTGGCTAAACCATGATCCTGGCCTCACTGAGCTGTCAGCCACCTTCCCAGTGCAGCTCAGCCTCAGCTCCAACATTGCATTTCCCTCCAAGAACACGGCATCGATGGAGAGGAGCCCGCAGGATCCTGCCAATCTGCACATGCAAGCACGCTTCTCAGAGGAAGCCGCACCAGTTCTCTCTCTTGTCTGCTATCTCAGAGACAGGGAGGGAGGGAGGGGCAGAGGCAGGCAGGCAGGCAGGGAGGGGGAGACAGGGAGAGAGAGAGAGAGAAACAGAGAGAGAGAGAGAGAGAAGAGCTTTGCTAAAAGAGACAGCAGAAAGAGAAACACTTGCTACAACTCCCATTAACCCACAGTAGCTTAGGAATTTTCTCAGCACAGCAGCTGCAAAACAGACTGTCAAAATCAAGTGTTTAAAATCTTTCATTACACATCCATATACACATTTAGTCATGTGTGTGCAAAGCTGACAGAACCAAGGTTCTGTACATGTATGTCATTCCGCAAGTGAACACTTGTAGACAAACAGATGCAGATAGACATCCCCACGAGAATAATATCTGTATGCACATATTTTATTTTAGGAGTGAAAATGTCTACCCAGTCTCCCAGTTTAGGTGTCTTAAAACTATTCAAATGGTCTTGGTAATGGAAGTGCAAGTCAGACAAGCAGCCCTTTGCCCCTGACACCATCTCGGATCATGCCTTCCCCAGTTTGATTTGGGTTCCTGTTTCCTTTTCCCTGCCTTAGGAAAGAAGCCCCCCAAAGGGAGAGAGCAGACAGGTGAGGCAGGGGCTTTCCATGGGACTGCCAGCATTGTATGCCCCACTCCATTGTCTGTGGCATTGCAGCTCAGGACGTTCCACAGATCCAGCCAGAGCACAGATTGTGTCTGAGGGAGGGAGTGGCATATAGGAGGGACATGGGACATGCAAATGGGGCTCTGCAGCAGCACCGGAACTGGTGGAGGCATATAAAGAAAAAGTAACAGCAAAAGAGGTGCTGGAGGCAGGAAGGGAGAAGGGAGACAGGCTGGAAGGGGCAGCCACACGGTAGGCAGCACAACATCGTCTCTGACTGATTCCTGAGCAGTCTCTCCAACCCTCCCCTCTCTTTACAGGAAGCCTTTCTCCTGTGTTGCTCCATGTGTGGTCCCCATCATCTGCACTACCAATACCTGGCGACAGCATCTTAAAACTGCCCATACTTGGACCCTACCCCACAGATTCTGACTGAGCTGGTGGGAAATGCAATCTGCATTTTAACATGCTCCACAGATAGTTCTCCTGCCGGCTGGAGTTTCCTATGACTCATTTCTTCATCAGTGTTGAGTGAATGAACGAATGCAAAATTGAATGACGTGAAAAGGGATCCTAAGGGCACACCTGTGGGCACGCTGCCAACATTTATGGAGGTGGTGGGGTGGGGGTGGGGGTGCAAAACGAAACTGAGAATGAATGGTCAGAGTGTTGAGAGGGGAGCCATGTGTGACTGCCCATGCTATGCTGCTCCCTTTGCCTGGAATGCTCTTCCTCCCCAGGCAAACCACCCTTAAAACCCAGTTCAAAAGTCACACCCAGATGGGTATGGCTGAAGTGGGAGGATCAGATCGGATTGGATCACAAGAGCCCAGGAGTTTATAAACAGCCTGGGCAACATAATGAGATCCTGTCTCAAAAAAAAAAAAAAAAAAAAAGGCACATCCTTCTAATTCTCATAGGTAATAGTTTCAATCACATCTTGTTTACATTTCTTGCTGCAAGTACCTTTATGGATTGCAATTATTTATTGGCTGGTCTCTCCCCTATTTGAGGATGATGAGCTATTTTATGTAGACTAGATGATCTCTCAATCATTGTTATGTCCCCAAATTCTGGATACTAGATGTTCAATGTGCATTAATTAAATGACTAAATATATCATAAGAGTGTTTCTTAACCTGGGTGGTTAGTGCAGAGATGTTTACTATTGGTCTTTGAGCATCTATCTACATTTCATGTATTATTTTTTCATGTAATATACACTTCACAATAAAGAAAACTTTTTAGGTAAGTCATAACATCTGGGATTTGGCCTAGTGTTATGACTTAGTGGAGAATGAACAGAAAAAAATGATAAAGCGCTAACCTAAAAAGAAGGTCAGCAAGACAAAAAGCAAAGAAAGAACCAGAGTGTGGTGAACTCAGCAGAGTGTGCAGGACTGCAGGGGGTGGTTTATAAACCGATGTGTCTGGGCCTCAGAAAGGTGTCACATTTGCAATTAACGGTGGCAACAAGATGGCCTAAGCAGAGATGAGCTGCTCAAAGTGAGAGCAGACTTACACAAACTCTTCTGGAGAAGGACCACCAAATAATTAGCAGAAAACAAAATTTCCCATTTACATGGCTCAAAAAAATTGGAAGAATTATAGATTAAAAGGTAGGAATCACACTAATAATTGAATGGCAGATAAATGAGTGGAGTGGTAATGGGAGAGGGCTTAGAACATCCCTGGGGAGCACCACCATTTCAGGGGCATTTTAAATACTGTTTTATGTTTTTTAGAGTGTCTCCTTTACTATCAAGTCTTCCATGTACAACTGAGGAATCATGGCTCAGAAAAGTGAAATGACTTGCTTTTGGTCACATAGCTAGTAACTTCCTGAACAAGATCTAGAGCCCAACCTTCCACATACAATCTGCTGCATTTTCTACTGCACCAAATTAAGCCCCAACGTATGAAAATGGTCATTAAAGTTGGTGAACCAGAGATGGCAATGAAAGCTATCGACAGGAATCCATCTTGAAACACAGAGAAGCCACCTTGAGGACTGGTCTACTTGTCAAACATGTTGGGCAGGCAGCACACTTAGCACTGCCAACTGGAATCCCTGACCAGAAGTTCAGGGTGGCCTGGCAGGGAAGGCTGCCGCCAGCACCCTCCTCTTCACTCGCGTATTACCAGCACTTCTGGGGCCACGTGTAGCCCCGACAGACATGGAGCTGTGCCTTCTAGATCTTGCTTCAAGGGAGGACTTATTGCCCTAGGTGTGGGCAGTTGGCTTCTAGCTGTCGGCTCCTTCAACATTTGCCTCAGCTGAAGAAAGCCACAGATTGCTGCAGAAGGCCAAGTTTACGGCTCTCCAGGGTGGCCCACATCCAAAGACTGAAGGCAGTGAGAGTATAAAGTCGCAGCCATTAAGTCCAACGCTGTGATGGGCCATGTATGCTCCAGAGCTTCCTCATGAGGTTGGCCAAGGCTCATTGGCCTGTTTGGCAGTTTGAATTTTTCTCTGCATAATCCTGCATCCGCCTTTCATTTCTATAAGTGTCAATCTCTAATAAGCATCCTGTGTGCCCAACTCCATCTGAGCGCACAGCCTGCAACCCCACGGGAATTCCGTTCTGTTTGAGACTTACGACGAGCAATTTCCACATATATATCCCTCTGGTGATGTCAAAGCTTCAAGGCAACAAACGTTGATTCTTCCTCACCAAAATGCTGGGCAACTGATTTTACCTCTAGAGGTGTCAGTTCTCTCATCTGGAGGAAATCAGAGGCTGTGGAGCCCTCGGGCCTCCTGGGAGGTGTGAGAAAGTCACAGTACCCCTCAACCCCTGCTCTTCAACTAGAGTAGCTCTGCTTTTATCTTTTATATGTTGATGATCTTGTAAGATTTCACCTGAAATGGGGACTTTGTGATTTAAAATATTTTGAAAAGCACTGGTTCCGATGACACCATACATACCTCCCATATGTAATATTCTATGATACTCCAACTATGCTCAGAAGACACACAGAAAAAGTACAATGACAACATGGTACCTAAGGCTATCCACTAATTTGGAGAAACAAATCAACTCCCATATAAAGATTATAATGCAGATTAAGAGAGCAATGCCTTTAAGGCTAGATTCTGATTTATCGTACAGATAGGAACTATAAACGATGGTGGAGTTAAGAATTGCTTCTTGAAGGGGTTTGTACAATTTATTAGTTTGCAGAGCTAGCAAGAGGATTTAAGATAGGCAAAGTGGAAGGAAGAGTTTTCAGGTCAATGAACCAAATTCCTTGGCAGTTATCTCCTCCCTCATAGGCTCAAAACATAGTAGTGTCTGTGATAAAGGCTGAACTGGGGGACATAGGAAATTAGGCCTCCCTGTCTCTGTTAATATGCCGAGAGGGAGAAGTAATTTCCCTCCCGAGAGGGAGAAGTAATTTCTTTATTCCTTCTTATATATAGGAAAATACTAGTCCAAGTAATGTTTAAAAAGAAAAAATACAAGCAGCTAGCTGAAGCTCTAGTGAAACACTTTATGTGAAAAAAAAAAAATCCATGTATCTATTTTATTTAAGAAAGAAGGTTTAATGGTTACTAAATAGTTATAAATAATGAAAAAAACCTCTAAAAGAATCATACCTAAATTACTTGTAGAATTTTCCTATGGGAAATACCAAAAGTGTGAATATCCTTAATCATTTAAAGACACCAGCATGAAAATGAATTGTGGATTCTGAAAATACAACGCATAGACAGTTAAAAAGAGATCTGTGTTTCTTGATGTGCTCTGCCAGCAAATCTACACATTTTATTAGTGTTTATATTTGCTAATTATTTCTAAAATCCATGTTATTCAGAAAAGGAGGTTAGACAGAAAGAATAAAAGTACATTACAGTATATAAGGACATTTGTACATAATGCCTCATATATAATTCTTTCTATCTTCAAAACTTCATTTGTCCACAAGTATGAATCCCAAGTCTGCTAATGAGAAAACTGTACCCTATAACTATGTGGAGGCATTGTGGAAGCCTATTTTTTTTATATTTAAACAATACTGCATTTTATTACTTAATTTTCAAGGTTAAATCATCATGTAATTTATCTTTCAGTAGGAAATTGAGGATTTGTTTGTTTTAAATTCACTTAAATGTTACCATTTCTTTCATAGCCTATTAGAGTCTTTTGAGCTCCCTGTTTTCTAAGCCTCCTCCCTTCCCACGGCTGCAGCACTAATCTCCTGGCCCTGCTGTCACCTGCCCAGCTTCAAAAACTGGCAGAGAAGATAGGACAATTTGGAAAGTTTGGGGACTGGCATTTTATTAAGTAGTCCCTAGGGCTATAAGAAAAGGACCAAAGCAGGACCAGGTTCCTTTCCTTAGGAAGCCCTTGCGCTGGCTACCTCAGGACACTCAGCAGAGGAGCACCACCTTCTACAGATGGGTTTCGGATAACGCCTCTGATTAACCCAGGATAGGCTTACCAGGATAGCTAGAGTCATGTGACATCAAATCCCACAGTGAAGATGGGCTGGCCTTGGAAAAGCTATCAGATCCTTATAGGAGAAGAGATTGAGATTTAAATCTTCCTAAGGCAAGACAATCACCCTGCAGCAAAGTCAAGAGGAAAATCCCCAAGTTCTAGCTCCAAATCCATTGGTCTAGCCAGTGTTTTGAACATACCCATCACCATCTAGCTTTCTTTTATAGACAATCACCACCCTTCAGATACATGGTGCTGGGAGGCCCTTGATCTTCAGTCTGGCAGACTTAAGAGAGGGTTTTTATCCCTTTCAAAAGAACTGAGGAATTCTGTCCATATAGTACATTTGAGAACAGAGCCCTTTTGTTGCAAATAGTCAGAACATCAAACATCTTTTTAAAATAAAAGGTCAAATACCTCTAATATTTAGTTAGATCTGTATGGGAAAAAGGAAGTGCTTTTAAGA